>NC_082706.1:186242449-186842449 GCF_030144855.1 Hypanus sabinus
ATCTGCAAATCTTGTCGGTGTCCCGTGCTCTGCATACAGATAATAAAAAGCCAGTGTCTGGAGAAGTCCTTACAGGGACGATAAAGCTGATAGGGTTCTGTTAAGTCACTCGCCTACACTGCAATTTGACGCACACAAAGTTGTACAGATTACAAAAAAATTCTGAGTTGATCTGCAGTGGAAGATATTCCTTGGTCACGAGGAAATTCCAGTTGGTCTGTCTCAGAACAGTTTATCAGTTGATCAGGCTGCTTTTTTTTGTTTGTCAGTGTTTCATAATTTTTACTTAGCTATATAGCTTCATACAGAAATATTTAATAAAATACTTGTATTGTTAGCAGATACATTGCACAAGAATTAATAAATATAGAACTATCTTAAATAAGATCAGTCTTTCAATGTAATTGTGACAGATCAAAGACTTGTGATCTGTGATGTCTGAATGCTTCAAACACAAGGTAATAAATAGCAGTATGGTGATCCAATGTCTTTAAGTCTATGCCAACATAAACACTTGCCAATTTTATTGTTATAGACAACACATTAATGAAAAATAGATCTCTATCCTTTCAAACATATAGTATAACATGCAAATCTAGACACACCATGCCAAGACATTGAAGTGTAGCCAATGACTTGTCCCAGTTGCAAAAGCTGGCAGCTTCCTATAGTTCCTGTGACAGGACAATGAAAAACAAGTATTAAATATTGCCAAGCTGTACAAAACACACAGCTTCCTTGAATATAATTCATAAGTAATTCAAGTTTTCAATGTTTTAATTTTAATTTTAGGGTAGTGGTGTAAAAGAAACCCTCACAAAAGCTGCAGGTAAGTGAAATTATCTTGATGAATCAAACTAAATCCTGTTAATCGTATTTGTGAAAGTAAGTATATTTGTTTTTTTTTAAATGACTCCCATAAGAGTTAACAGTCAATTTCTAATAAAATGTAATTGATTATACCGCGCTTTGACTTTAATTTTGAATACCACAAACAATCCTTGTTATAGTCAGGAACGGATGAAAGATTGATGGATGAGGCTGAGGACAAGATTGTTAATCTCAGTGTTCGGGGCACTGCAGATGTGAAGTTAATTATTCCTATTCAATTGAACCTTCTCACTTTGACACTTCTACAGAATAACAATATTCTTAGTAAATTCAAAGATAGTCATTAATTATAAATATTTTATTCTATTTGAAAATGGTACCCAGCTAATCTCATTCTTTTCATTATTTCTTTTTTGAGATGAAGGTGTAAGATAGCAAAGCTGACATTTTTTCTCATCCTTAGGTTCCCTGAGAAGTTGTTGATGGGTGCCTTTCTAAACTGCAAATTCTTGCAACATTTGATAGAATTAGTATTTTTATAAATTTACTCAGCCCTAGTAGTCTGGGGCTGGAATTGCATCACACTGGGTATAGGGGGCAGATTTCCATATTTACAAAGAGATTAGTGAGGTTCTTTTTATTTACAAAACTTCTCTACAGTCGCTTTTACTGATAGCTGTGTTTCCTGACGTTTTAAATATCTAATTCAAATTGGCAGTGAGATTTGAACTCATGGTCTCTTTGCTCAACTGCTAACATAAACAGTGTTCTAAACTACTGTCCCTTCTTTGAGTTCGAGTTGAAATGTCTTCCTAGTAAGAATGATGATAATTATGGCAATAACTCACATAGCTACAAGTGGAATGGAAGGATGATAGTGATTTTATGTATTGCACTGTACTACTTCCCAAAGAAAAATAGATTTCATGACATCTGTGAGTTATGATAAACCTGATTCTGATACGGGTCTCTATTGTGGACCGAGAGTGGGAAGGAGATAAGGAGAGGGGAGTCATGGTTGGGAAAAGGTGAAGGGAGAGAGTAGGGAGTGGGGAAGCACCAGAGATACATTCTGTAATGATCAATAAACCAATTTGTTTGGAATCATGTAATCTGGTCTTGTGTCTCAGGGCTGGGTATGTCTGCACCCACGCCAACCCTCACCCCTGGTGTTCCTCCTCTGCCACATGTCCTACACTCCACACGTTGCACTCCACCCTCAGCAGTCCCAACATCCTTTGTTCCTGCCGCATTTACAAACTTGATATATATATATGTGCCTAAGACTTTTGTACAGTACTGTATGTGATTTTCATTTGCCTTGACACTTATTTCTAGCAAAAGTAACTTGCCCCAAATAGCTGTGACACACAAATTTTACCTATATTTTCACCTTTGCTCGTGTGAATAAGTAAGATTGTTGTTTCTTACAGGCCAACCAGGTTTTAATGACTCTGTTTCCCCCTAAATTGTACTATTTTAAAATCCCACATTCTTTGTTCTGAGATGTACAATTTTTTGCAACCTCATATACAGCCTCTCATATGTGCCTGGACTTTTCACTCCCAGCTTCCTGGCCTCAGGATCTTTCCTGGATATTCTGTTTAATCTCACAGGTTGTTGTTCACTGCTACATCAGGGAGATAACCCATATTCTAGCTTCTAGGAGACAAGGCCCCCTCCTTGCAATCCACAAAAGCAACTAGAAAGGGCACTGGGATTTGTCTGCCCTGTAGGCTTTCCAAAGGTACGTGCATCCAAAGATTCCATTTTACAATATTCTCCTCCGTCACCTTGCACAAAGCAAACCTCCTGCTGTCTTAGTTTTTTCACAGAATCCAGATACACCTCACTCTCCCAACCCCTTGCTATCATGTTATTACTCAGTCAATCATAACGTTGTGCTATTGTTGATAAAGTGCTAGTGTGCTGTGGTACGTCCCTCAAATAAAAACTAGCTTACCCAATTTGCACCAGCCCACAGGTGTAAGAATGTGCAGTATTAGAACATTCTGAACTGAAACTGACAGAGTGAAATCTCACACAGGGAGACCTGACTAAACTGGTCTGTGAACCCTCATGGCTGGTGTTCTTTATGGGTCTTCCAATTGGCATCAGAGAAACCCACACTGCTGTTTTAATGAAGCTAATTTTTCTGGCTATGCAGTCCTCACTGCAATGCTAAACCTATTTCACATGTCTTTACATTCTGTTCATAAATTTAAATAAATACAATCTATGCCATTTCTACAGTTCCCTTTCTCCAATTTCATATTCAATTGCAGAAACAGGAAAATATTTATATGGTTCCCAGGCTCCCAAAGCAAAGCAAAACTAAAATGGGCCAGCAAAAGTAATTCTGCAATGGGCTGGTACATTGCTGATGGATAAACTAAACTGGGTATCCTGGTTAGCAGTGATGAGTAGTGAAGATTTGAATAATCAAAGGCTTTTATTTGTTAACTTGCAATATGATAATGAGCTACTCCATATATTTTGAACTTTGAGTTAATGTTATACATCTATAAACAATTTATCTGCACAAGTGATGTATACTGTAAATTTATCAAGAAATGGGAAAAAGTAAGTTAAAATACAGCAATTTGACCCAATTTGACCTCTGATTACCAAAGCCATTAAGGAAAGATTGAATAGGTTAGGACTTTGTTCCTTGGAATGTAGAAAATTAAGAGGAAATTTGACTGAGGTACAGACAAGGTATATGTAAGCAGGCTTCTTCCACTGAGGTTGGGTGGGATTGCAACCAGAGGTCATAGGTTAAGGATGAAAGGTGTAAAATTTAAGGGGAACATAAAATACCCCTTAAGTTTTTTTCAATCATATGATGAGTAAGAGGGAGGTGAGAGTTAATGTTAGACTACTGGAAAATGATGCTGGTGAGGTAGTAATGGGGGTCAAAGAAATGGGAAATTAACTTAATGGGTACTTTGCACCAGTCTTTACTGTAGAAGATACTAGCAATGTGCGAGAGGTCAGTGAGCATCAGGGAGCATGAGTGAGTGCCATTGCTATTACAAAGGAAAAAGTGCTAGGCCAACTTAAACTTAAGGTGATAAGTCACCTGGACCAGATGCACTACATTGCAAAGTCCTGAGAGCGGTGGAGAGGATGTTTCTTATGGTGGGGGTATCCAGAACTAGAGGGCACAACCTCTAAATTGAAGGGTGGCCTTTTTGTACAGAGGTAAGGAGGAATTGCTTTTAGCCAGAGAGTAGTAATTCTGTGGAATGATCTGCCACAGTCTGCAATGGATGTCAAGTCTATGGGTATATTTAAGGCGGAAGTTGATAGTTCCCTGATTGGTCAGGGCATCAAAGGATATGGCGAGAAGACAACTATATGGTATTGAATGCAATCCGGGATCAGCCATGATGGAATGGTGGAGCAGAGTCGATAGGTTGAATGGCCTAATTCATCTCCTATGTCTTATGGTCTAACATAGGAAACCTCTTCACTCAGAGAATCGTGAGAGTCAGAAAAGAGCTCTAGTGATGCACGCAAGCTCGAATTCACCATTTAAGAGGAGTTTGGATAGCTACATGGATGGCAGGGGTATGAAGAGCTATCGTCCAGGTGCTTGTCGATGGTAGTAGTTTAAATGGTCTGGCATGGACTAGATGGGCTGAAGGGCCTGTTTCTTTGCTGCTCTTTGCTATGATTATAATGCTCCCTGTTTTTGTTCTTAGTTTTACATTGAAAAGAAAATTAACAAAACCTTTCACAAGGAAGTTTCCCCAAATTTCTCCATTCGCCATTAGTGACCATCTAAAATGCATGACCTTGAATTACTGACTTTTTAAGCCAGAGAAAGTAGTCCTTTTCTTTTCACTGTATCATAGCATCCTGTATTTTTTTTTTTGAAACTCTTGTTAAATCGCTTGAGCACACTAGCATTTTAACATTGAGACACTAGGGACAGCAGATGCTGGAGGGACTTCACAGGTCAGGTAGCATCTGTGGAGGGAAATAGACATAAAATTTTGTTTCACCCCTTTCATAGCAATAGATGTAGAATCTCGACCTGAAATGTCAACTGTCCATGATCCCTTCACAGACGCTACCTGACCTGCTGAGTCCCTCTTGTATCTTGTGCTCTTCTGGCAACTCTTGTGTTGCTCAATGTTTCAACATAATTTCTTCCCTTGTATTCTGCTTAGCCCCCAGTCAGTGTCACATGAAGCCATGGGAGGGGGTGGTGGATTGGTTGTTTGAGCAGCTGGTGCATATCACAAGTCTTGGTTATGCGACCATTGACGCCAGGCAGACAATCTCTGAAGTGTATTGGTAATGGCTGGGGCCACCTGTCCTGTAAAGACACTGCCCAGAAGAAGGCAATGACAAACCACTTGTGCAGAGAAATTTGCCAAGAACAATCATAGTCATGGAAAGACCACGATGACCTATGTCATACTACACAGCACAGAATGAATGAACTCTAATTTATTTATCAAACTCAAAATACTATTTGCACTGTTCATTGCTTTAAGAACTTACAAATTCACAAAGTTATGAATTTAAACCAATGTTTCCATTCTCCCAGTTTCCTTATCCTGCTAGTAGATATATTCCAATCCTTCTTCCGCAAGAATCTTTAAAACATCTCCATCCCCAATAAATAAATTTTGCTCATTTCTACTGTCTGACTAGAGTGGGTGAAGGGTTGGGTTAGTAAAGAAGTCTTCTGTTTTAAGGTTGAATACCTGGAAAGAGCTAATTCTTCAGGTTTTCCTGTGTAATCTGCAGGCTCCCCTTGTTTTTTCCCCAACCTGGGGACACCCCCATTGGCAAGTTAGTGGCTTCTCAGGCAGAAATGCTATAGTTCAAGTCCTGAAATTAGAAAGTAGGAAGGTCTGTGGAGATAATATTCTTCTTCAAGGAAGCAGGTGCTGTGATTGGTTCTCAGAGGGGACCTAATTGGTGGGTTTACCCTGATCATGGTTGAGAGTCCAGTGATCAGGCAAGTCAATGATAGTTTGTGAGAAGGTATGATAGTGGCTAATAGGTGCAAAAATTGGGTCTCTTAATGGTTCTGACATGTTAGCAAATAGATGATGAGAGAGCTGGGAGTCAGAGTCTGAAGGTAATAAGGTGCTCAATTATGTGTGGATTGGAAAAGAAGGGCTTGATAGTGGCTGAAGCAATGATAGTCGATGGGAATAAATAATTGATCAGTGCATGAATGGTTGTAGTGGCTGACAAATGGTTGTCAAGAGTTCTGATGGTGAGGCAAGTTTATTAAGTAGCTTATTATGTCTGGAAAAAGTGCCCCAGTCTTTCTCTAAGAGTATAACTCCTGAGATCCAGTCCTTTTCATCTTTCCTCAAGTGCCAGATTTTCCAAAGCACAGGGAATTGAAGGGCAACAGCATTAAGGTGTATTGCTTTAAACAAAAGCGAGACATCTACCAACCAGAAGATCTCCCACAACGACCCAAAACTCACGGCTTATTTTAACTGATGAATTTTGTGGTTCATCAGTTGAAATAAGCAGTGGCATCTTCTGCCCTGACATTGACTGCCCTTGTACTGTACCAGCGGACTGCTCATGGAGACCAATGGGGCATCATCACCTTCCACTGATGACTGTTCCTAGGCTTGATGCAGGTGTGGCATCCACTATGAAGATGTGTAGGCTCCCAAGAGGAAGACAGGATGTTGTGCTTTTGTTGTTATTGGTTGTTATAAATATGTATTATATCTCTAAGGTGCCTAAGACTTTTGCACGGTACTGTATTGATCAATGTGAAGTGGAAAGTAATTTTTTAAATCTTGTGGGAGCAAAGCATGTTGGGAATGGTGAGGGTGGAGCACAGAGAAGGAGTGCCAGGAGTTGGTGGGGGGGGGGGGGTGGGGGGAGAATTGTGGTGCGGGTGCAGACACACCTAACCTGAGATATCATGCAAGGCCATTTGATTCCAGACAATTGTTTTGTTGCTGTCCCTCCCTTCCCTCTCCTTTCCCTCTTCCTTCCCCTTTTCCCAACCATGATTCCCTTCTCCCTGCCCTCTTCCCACTCTCAGTCCACAATAGAGACATATATTAGAATCAGGTTTATTATCACTCACCTATGTCATGATTTTCTTTTGCTGTAGCAGTACAGTACAATATATAACTGCACAAAAGTCTTAGGAAATCTAGCTATATACAGTGCCTATAAAAACTATTCACCTCCCTTGGAAGTTTTCCTGTTTTATTGTTTTACAACATTGAGTCACAATGGATTTAATTTGTTTTTTTTTGACACTGATCAACAGAAAAAAGACTCATATCAAAGTGACTACATATTTCTACAAATTGTTCTAAATTTATTACTATTCTTAAACACGATATAATTGATTGCATAATTACTCACTCCTTCAAGTCAGTATTTAGTAGATGCACCTTTGGTGGCAATTACAGCCTGGAGTCTGTGTGGATAGATCTCTATCAGCTTTGCACATCTGGACACCTACACATCTTTGCCCATTATTCTTCACAAAACTGCTCAAGCTCTGTCAGATTGCATGGGGATCATGAGTGAACAGCCCTTTTCAAAAACACCCAAAAAGAAACAATTGGATTGAGGTCTGGACTCTGACTTGCCACTCCAGGACATTAACTTTGTTGTTTTTAAGCCATTCCTTTCTGCTTTATGCTTGGGGTCTTTGTCTTGTTGGAAAACAAATCTTCTCCCAAGTTGTAGTTCCCTTGCAGACTGCATTAGGTTTTCCTCCAGGATTTCCCTGTATTTTGCTGCATACATTTTACACTCTACCTTCACAAGCCTTCCAGGGTCTGCTGCAGTAAATGCTAACCTTGCATTTGCCTTTCTTATCACCCAGAGCATGATGCAGCCACCACCATGGTTCATGGTAGGAATGCTGCGTTTTTGATGATGTGCAGTTTTCAGCTTACAGCAAACATAGCAGTTGGTCTGATGGCCAAAAAGTTCAATTTTGGTTTCATCAAATTATAGAACCTTCTTCCAGCTGACTTCAGAGTCTCCCACATGCCTCTGGCAAACTCTTGAGTTTTTTCCAACAGTAGCTTTCTCTTTGCCACTCACCCATAAAGCTGTGACTGGTGAAGCACCCAGGCAACAGTTGTTGTATGCGCAATCTCTCCATCTCAGCAACTGAAGCTTATAAGTCTTCCAGAGTTGTCATAGGCTGTTGGTAGCCTCCCTCACAAGTCCCCTTCTTGCACGGTCATTCAGTTTTTGAGGATGGCCTGCTCTTGGAAGACTTACAGCTGTGCTATTTTCTATCCATTTCTTGTATCCATCTCCTGACTTGTGCTTTTCAATAACCATTTACTAGTTTTTGGCAGAATTGTTTGGAGTGTTCTTTTGTCTTCCTGGTGTAGATTTTGCCAGGATACTGACTCACCAGCAGTTGGACCCTCCAGATACAGGTGTATTTTTACTACAATCAATTGAAACACCTTGACTGCACACAGATTTGTATATAGCCAGGACACCCAACTAATTATGTGACTTCTAAAACCAATTGGCTGCACCAGTAATGATTTGGTGTATCATATTAAAGGGGGTGAATTCATATGCAATTAATTATTTTGTGTTTTATATTTGTAACTAATTTAGGTGTCTTTGTAGACCATAAGACATAGGAGCAGAATTAGGCCATTTGACCCATCAGGTCTGCTCCACCATTCAATCATAGCTGATCCTTTTTTCCCCTCTTCAGCCCCACTCCCCAGCCTTCTCCCCGTAACCTTCGATGCCAAGTCCAATCAAGAACCTATCAAGCCCTACCTTAAATACACCCAACGACCTGAACTCCACAGCTGCCTGTGGTAACAAATTTCACAAATTCACCACCTTCTGTCTGAAGAAATTTCTTTGCATCTCTGTTTTAAATGGACACCCCTCTATTCTGAGGCTGTGCCATCTTGTCCTAGAATCCCCACCATGGGAAATATCCTTTCCATATCTACCATGTCTAGGCCTTTTCAACATTTGAAAGGTTTCAATGAGATCGCCCCTCATCCTTCTGAATTCCAGTGAGTACAGACCCAGAGACCTCAAATGTTCCTTGTATGATAACCCTTTCATTCCCAGAATCATCTTTGTAAACCTCATCTTAACTCCCTTCGATGCCAGCACATCTTTTCTTAGATAAAGAGCCCAAAGCTGTTCACAATACTCAAGGAGAGGCCTCGCCAGTGTCTTATAAAGCCTCGGCATCACATCCTTGCTCCTGTATTCTTGACCTCTTGAAATGAATGCTAATCTTGCATTTGCCTTTCTTATCACCAACTCTACCTGCCAGTTCACCTTTAGAGTATTCTGCACAAGGACTCCCAAGTCCTTTTGCATCTCAGATTTCTGGATTTTCTCCCCATTTAGAAAATAGTCTGCACATTTATTTCTACTACCAAAGTGCATGACTATTTATGTTTCTTGCCCATTCTCCTAATCCGTCCAAGTCCTACTGTAGCCTTCATATTTCCTCAACACTACCTGCCCCACCACCAATCATCACATCATCTGCAAACTTGGCAACAAAGCCACCTATTCCATCATCTAAATCAGGGGTGTCAAACTCATTTTAGGTCACGGGCCGGATTGGGCAAAATGCAGCTTCATGAGGGCCGGATCAGTTGGGCGTGTGCGAACGCAGCTTTCATTGCCTCCGTTTTTTCAGCCTGTTCTCATGTGTCTCAGTCTCTGCTATAACAACAAAGTGTTTCACTTCACAAATTCCGTTTCTTATGAAGAAGACTGCTGAGCAAGCATTATTTTTATGATTGGTATTAACACAATCATAGGCTTCATATCGCCGGGCCATTAATAATTAAAATAATAGATCTATCTAAAATGATCTCGCGGGCCGGATATAATTGTATGCCGGGCCGGATATGGCCCGCGGGCCTTGAGTTTGACACCTATGATCTAAATCATTGATATACAGCATTAAAAGTAGTGGGCACAACAAAGATCTGTTTTCACTTTGACACAAAAAGTCTTTTTCTGTTGATCAGTGCCAAAAAAGCCAAATTAAATCCACTGTGATTCAATGTTGTAAAATAATAAATCATGAAAATCTACAAGGTGGGGGCGTGTTGAATAATTTTTTATCGGCACTGTATATGCCTAAGACTTTTGGGCAGAATTGTACGTGGATCTATTTGCAAGGTTTTTAAATGTAAAGATTTTTTTCCATTTTGTTTAACTTTTTCCACCATATTTCCAAAGGTTAAGTAACATTCAAAGGCTCTGGCCATTAAGCTAGCTTCTGACAACCTCGAGCCTGGGTGAGGGGCTTCATCAATCATTAAAGCCATTATGTTAACACGGCCCAATCAGTGCTGCAGCCACTCCCCTGTTGTACCCGGCCATGCTGTGTAGTGGAGAGCACACAGCATCAGGGAGCATGCAGAAATCCTCAGCATGCTTCAGTGTCAGACAGACAGCCGGGGGCTTTAACTATTTAAACAACCAACCCACCACTTACAAATGGATCAGGTGTCATTAAACCTGTTGAAATTTCAAAGTAAATTGTGCTTTTATTACAACATTTAAAAAAGGTGAACTGACTCCATCCAGTTATTTTTGGGGTTAAAATTCAACTCTCTTTAATGGAGTCCCAATCCTGTAGATGTATTTAAGAAGAAGTGTTGCACCAATGCTATCCCTGGGGTATCATAGTTCCAAACATTCTCCAATACTTCTTAGTCTGTCCAAGTTGCCACATTTCCTCTTGCATTAAACACTTGAAACTTTAATTACACATGGTACTTAAGGTTTTGAATGAACATGATCTGACCACCCATAAACACCATACCTACATTATTTATTTTATTTTTCCTATCCCTTTTTAGAAGTTATTGAATTTCTAAAGATCTTTGAGGCTAAGTGAGGCCAGTTGATTATCTAGAAATATCCCACATATGCCTTGAGATTTAATTGTTCCACTGATGTGAGGAGTACTTACTAACTATAGATTTATATAAATACTTACCAGTTAAATTTATCATTTACTAGTTTGAATCTTCCTGTATTTATTAACAATGGGTTTACGGAGGTTGAGGTTAAGCTTAAGCATAGATCTGAGGATACAAATAGAATCTGAGGGAGAGGCAGAAAAGCTTCTGCTAGGGGTGATTATCTCTGAGGGGACAGCAGAGACACCATTTCAGCTTTCAGAACAAGAAACAGCAGTTTTATCTCTGATGCCAAGAATAAGTTCAGACAACAAATATCACCACTACAAAAACAGAATAATCAAAATGCACACATGGTAAATGTACATACACAATAGACTAATTAGAACACGCACAACCTTCAGTTACACCAAGATTAAAAGTTTATAGTCTGCTATTAAAGACAACCTTTTCCCCAGTTTACCTAATTAAGTTTGCCTAATTTATTTTTGATACAGGGTGTAAACAGAATATATAATGATTACTCATGGTGTATGACTTGCTTTCCATTTACTGTCCTCTTTATTATTGCTCTGGAGTTATTGGGCCATATCTCACTGGTCTCCATTGTGGTGATGATGTTTTTACAATAACTTAGCAAGAAATTTGCATAGAATTTATATTCTGTTTGCTGAAGAATTTATTCCATTTGTCATCTGGTCTAGTATTTCCTTTGAGTAGGTGTTCCAAACTTACTTGAGTCGATTTATTTAATGCAGTCAAGCGATATGTTTTGCACATCAATAGAACCAACCAGTAGGGCACTGAGGAAAGAGATCTGGAAGTACAGGTATGTAATTTCTTGAAAGAAGTGTCACGGGCAGATAGGGTCATAAATAAAGCATTTGGTGCATTGGTCTTCATAAATCAATGTATTGAGTATAGAAGATGGGATGCTATGTTGAAATTGTATAAGACGTTGGTGAGACCTAATTTGTAGTGTACACTTTTAGTCACCAATCTACAGGAAAGATGTAAACAAGGTTGAAAGAGTGCAGAGAAAATTTACAAAGATGTTGCCGGATCTGGAGGGTCTGAGCTTTAAGGAAAGATTGAAAAGCTTAGGACAGTATTCTTTAGAATGTAAAAGATTGGTAGAGGTATACAAAATTATGAGAGGTGTAGATAGAGTAAGTGCAAGCAGGCTTTTTCCACTAAGTTGGGTGGGACTACAACCAGAGGTCAGGGGTGTAAAATGTGAAAGGTGAGAAGTTGAAGGGGAACTTTCTTCACTCAGAGGGTCATGAGAGTGTAAAATGAGCTGCCAGTATAGGTGGTGCATGTGAGCTCGGTTTCAACATTTGAGAGAAGTTTGGATGTGTACATGGAGAATAGGGCTATGGTCCTGGTGCAGGTCGATGGGAGTGGGCAGTTTAAATGGTTTCAGCATGGACTGGATTGGTCAAAGGTCCTGTTTCTGTGCTATGCTTCCCTATGACTCTAAGGCTGTAGTTTTCAGATTTCAGTCTTGGTTATCCTAGCTTGCAACGTATCAATGGAAACAAGAAATAGTTTATGATACCCAAACACAATTCACATAGTAACTAATTTCTGCCACCATGAATAGTTGTATGGAGTTCCAAAAATAGCAAATGCCTATAAAGTGTATATTTTACTTTTTCATCATTTTTTTATTTTCCAGGTGTGCTAAGATCTCATTTTTTGCATTGAGTCCAATGTGGGGGGGAAAACCTCAGATGGTATTTTGAGATTGGGAATGTTGATGTTGGATGTTATCAGTATATCGCAAGTAATTAATTGAAATTGGAGCAATTGCAAAATGATGTCAAAACACCAAGTAAGGAAATAAATAAAGCAAGAGATTGATCATTGCCAAACTCCAAGCAGACATGGAGTTGCAAGCTGCAACACCTTGTTTCAGAAATATGTCCAGTTAAAATTAAACATGGGGGTTCAACTTATACGAACACCAGTATAGTATTTCTTATCTTAAATAACAAAAGGTGAGAGAAAGCATAGAAAAGGACTAGCAGAGGCTAAAGCCTAATTGTTCACACCTCTCATTACAAATACATGAGATGTTTGCAGACGTTGAAACTTCTTGACAGAGTCGATAATCAGCATGTGGGCAGGTCCTAATCAGCTCTTAAAACAAATTCCCTGGACAGAGTCTGCAATTTACTGTTGGTAAATGCAGCACTTTGTTGTGCTTTGTCAATAAGCAGAAGATCTGCATCACTATCATCTTTGGAAGTTTGCAGACTGCAAAGTTTCAAAAGTTAGTATCAGAGATGGCACAACATTAAAATTGTTTAATCCTATAGCTTTTAAAGCTCTCCATGGTCTGGCACCGGAATACATCACAGAATCGCCTTCATTTTATAATCTTGTTCAAACTCTCGGGTCTTCTTCCGCTTAAGCAATCTCCCCCAAAAGATCATTGGCAGATCAGCTTTTTAAAGAACTATGCTCCTAAGCTGTGATGCAGACTCAGTTGATATGCTTAAACATCAGCTCAAAAACCTAATTATTTAACCTTGTTTTTACCTAACTTCGTTTTGACTTTTATTTTCATGTTTGCACTTTATCCCATTGTAAAGGCACTAGGAACTACATTGCTTGTATGAAGTATTTTCTATAAATAATATTATTAATTTTTATTTAAATAGAGACAGCTGAACAAACCATCAGCATTGAAGCTATGCTCAGGTAAAAAGGCAGCCTGCTTCAAGTTCCTGCTGCTTAAGAGCCAAATGTTTTTATTGCTAGAGGCCTGTTGTCCAAAAAAAGTCAACATAAGCTCTCAAATGTATTACTCTGTTTTCATATTGTTGTTCTTCTCCTCAAGTATAATCAAAAGAGAATAAATCACTTGAGGACTACAGAGTAATTGAAATTTGGAAGAGATGCACTTTGATGTAGCGAGAAGTGAGGAGAGAACGATGGAAAGGTGGTACAGTCTGCAATCATCTTCTTACATCATAACCAGAGAGGTGTGCCAACAGTTACAGTACATTATGCCAGGTCCAGGCAATGATGTCTGCTCATCCTCTCACATGACTTCTTGCATCTTTTGCCACCTTAAACATGATATTTGTGTACTGTAGTTAAAGAGTAGAATGAACAAAATGCACATCTTCATCCCTCTCCATTTCTCTGTGATTCTTTGTATTCCCTGGACAAACCACAGTTAGCTTCCTCCATACAATATACAGACTGTAAGCTATGAAGATGTGGAAAAAAATGGATCCATGATGAAACAATAATAATGGTTGGATTTGAGTGTTAGATACATGATTTCCAGGAGACTTACAGCCTCCCCAATGGCCACATCTGCATCAGGTGCATTGGGATGCAGTTCCTTGGAAACCATGTTAGGGAACTGGAGCTGCAGCTCATTGATCTTCGACTTGTTAGGGTAAGTGAAGTAGTGTAAACAGGAGCTACAAGAGACAGATAAATGGCTGACTGTCAGAAGAGGGAAGAGAGAACATCATATAGTGGAAAGTACCCCATGGCCGTCCGACTCAACAATAAGTATTCCATTTTGTGTGCTGTTGGAGGGCACAAAATTACTGGAGGAAGCAACAGCAGCTGTGCCTCTAATACTGAGCCTGGCCCTGGGGCTCACAAGCGTAGAGAATGGAAGGGAATAGCAGCAGAAATAGGGGACTCTTAGTTAGGGGGTCAGATTGGTGATTCTGTGGATGTGTAAAGGAAACATGGATGGTAGTTTGCCTCCCAGGTGCCAGGGTCCGTGATGTTTCTGAATGCGACCTCAATATCCTGAAAAGGGAGAGTGAGCAGCCAGAAGTTGTGGCAACATTGATACCAATGGCATAGGTAGAAAAAGTGAGGAGTCCTGAAAACAGAATACAGGGAGTTAGGAAGGAAATTGAGTCGCAGGACCTCAAGGGAAGTAATCGCAAGACTGCTGCCTGTGCTGCGTGGCAGTGAGGAAAGGAATAAAATAAGGTGGCAGATAAATGTATGGCTGAAGAGTTGGAGCTTGGGACAGAGATTCAGATTTCTGGATAATTGAGACCTCTTCTTGGCCATGTGGGGCCTACACAAAAGGGATAGGTTGCACTTAAATCTGAGGGGGACAAATATTCTTGTGAGCAGGTTTACTAGAGCTGTTGGGAGTGGTTTTAACTAATGTGGCGAGGGGAACCCATATGATAGAGCTGAGGATGAGCCAGCAGGTATATAAAAAGATGATGGATGTAACATGAATTCAAGGAAGGACAAGCCAATGATTGGGAACAAATGCAGACAGAGCAGAGTTAAATTGTACCACAGAGACAAAATTCAAAAGGGAAAAGAATGCAAGACTGAAGATGCTATATTTAAATGCGCGTAGCAGTCACAATAAGGTGGACAAACTTGTGGTACAATTAGAGACTGGTCAATATGACATTGTGGGCATCAGTGAATCGTAGCTGAAAGAAGGCCGTAGTTGGGAGCTTAACATCAAAAGATATACTTTGTATCAAAAGGACAACCAGGAAGACATAGCCGGTGGTGTGGCTCTCTTGGTAATAGATGGAATTACATCTTTAGAAATAGAATCAGAGAACGTAGAATCCTTGTGCATGGGGTTAAGAAACTGGAAGGGTGAAAATACACATATTATGGGAATATATAGGCCTCCAAATAGTGGATAAGATGTGGGATTGAGTTTCCAAAAAGGTATGTAATGAGAGTAATGACACAACTATAATGGGGAATTTCAATATGCAAGAGAATTAGGAAAATGATGGTGCCAGATGGCAATAAGGGGAATTTGATGAATGCCTATGAGGTGGCATTTTAGAGCAGCCTGTGCTTCAGCCTACTTGGGGAAAGGCTATTTTGGATTGGGTGTTGAGTATTAACCAAGATCTGATTAGGGAGCCTAATGTAATGTAATGTCATTCTGAAACACAAGAGGCAGGAAACCATGGGTGACAAGGAAAGTTAAGGACTGCTTAAAAGCCAAGGAAAGGGCATATAAGGTAGTAAAAGTGAGTGAGAAGTTGGATGATTGGAAAGCTTTTAAAATCCAACAAAAGGCCGCTAAAAAGTTATAAGAAAGGAAAAGATGAAATATGAGGGCAGACTAGCCAATAATATAAAGCAGGAAACCAGAAGGTTTTTCAATATATAAAGAATAAAAGAGAAATGAGAGTTGATATTGGACAGCTGGAAAATGGGGACAAAGAAATGGCAGATGAACTTAATGGGTACTTTACAACTGTTTTCAATGTGGAAGACACTAGCAGTGTGCTAGTGAGTGTCAAGGAGCTGGAGTCCGTGCCATTGCTTTTTCAAAGGAAAAATTGCTAGGCAAACTCAAAGATCTTAAGGTGGATAAGTCATCTGGACCAAATAGACTACATCCCAGAGTCCTAGGAGACATCGCTGAAGAGAAAGCAGATGTATTGGTCATGATCTTTCAAGGATCACTCGATTCTGGCATAGTCCTGGAGGTCTGGAAGATTGTAAATGTCATTCTACTCTTTAAGAAAGGAGGAAACAAAAGAAAGGAAATCAAGGCCACTTAGCCTAACCTCAGTGGTTGGGAAAGTGTTGGAGTCTATTAATAAGAGTGAAGTTTTGGAGTACTTGGAGACTAATGATAAAATAAGTCATAAAGTCAGCATGGTTTCTGTCAAGAGAAATTTTTTCTGACAGATCTGTTGGAGTTCTTCAAGGAAGTAACAAACAGGGTAGACAAAGGAGAGGCAGAGGATATCATTTACTTGGATTTTCAGAAGGCATTTGAAAAGGTGCCACACATGAGGCTGCTTAACAAGATAAAATCCTATGGTGTTACAATAAAGATACTGGTATGGATAGAGGAATGGCTGACAGGCAGAAGGCAGCAAGTGGGGATAAAAGGGGCCTTTTCTGGTTGGCTGCCAGAGACTAGTTGTGTTCTTCAGGGGTCAGTATTGGGACCATTACTTTCACATTGTTTGTGAAAGATTTGGATAATGGAATTGATCGCTTTGTGGCAAAATTTGTGGATGAAACAAAGATAGATGGAGGTAGGTAGTGTTGAGGAAGCAATGTGATTGCAGCAGGACTTAGACAAATTGGAAGAATGGGCTAAAAAGTGGCAAATGGAATAGAGTGTTCGTAAATATACAATAATGCATTTTGATAAAAGGAACAATAGTGTAGACAATTACCTAAATGAAGAGAAGATTCAAACATCAGAGGTGCAGGGAACTTCAGAGTCCTTGTGCATTATTCCCAGAAGGTTAATTTACAAGTTGAGTCCATGGCAAAGAAGGTAAATGTAATATCGGCATTTAATTCAAGGGGAATAGAATATAAAACCAAGGAGATAATGCTGAGGCTCTATAAAACACTAGGCAGGCTGCACTTGGAGTATTATCAAGTGTTTTGGGCCCCGTAACTCAGAAAGGATGTGTCGTCATTGGAGAGAGTCTAGAGGAAGTTCATGAAAATGATTCCAAGAATGAAGGGGTTAACATATGAGGAGCATTTGGCAGCTTTGGGCCTGTATTCAGTGGAATTTAGAAGAATGCATGGGCATCTCATTGAAACCTACTGAATGTTGAAGGACTGGATAGGATGGATGTGGAGAGGATGTTTCCTCTGATTGAGGGTTTCTAGAACTAAAGGGCAAAGCCTCAAAATTGAGGGGCGACCCTTTAGAATGGAGGTAAAGAGGAATTGTTTTAGCCAGAGAGTTGTGAATCTGTGGAATGGTCTGCCACAGGTTGCGGTTAAGGCCAAGTCCACGGTTATATATAAGGCGGATGCTGATTGGTCAGGACATCAAAGGATTGGTGAGAAGGTAGGTGTATGGGAATTGAGTGGGATCCAGGATCAGCCATGATGAAGTGGCAGAGCAGGCTTAATGGGCTGAATGGCCTCATTCTGCTCCTGTGTCTTAGGGTCTGATGGGTTTGGAAATGCATCCTTCAGTAGTATAGAAAGAAAAAGACACTACACCTTCAAAGTATTACAAAAGTAATATAATTTCAGTCCTAAACTGAGAAAAGCAATATGAAATAGTATTGCCTTATTTAGGGACCAGTTTTGGCATTGCTATTTAGGTGCTTTTATTTTGGATCTTGTGCTCGACAAGTTTTTTTCATGTGGTTTACATCAAAAAACAATTTCAATTAAAGTTTTTAATTACATTGAATTCAAGATTAAATATGATGTCCTATATTTCAATATCTGGAAATGCTATAGGGCTATTAAAACAAACACTTAATGCCATTTTAAAAGTTTCTTCTCCCAGACAATTAATATGATCAACCGTTATAGTTATCTCCCCCACCCCCTCTATCTATTACCCCCATAACTGTACCACACAGTAAACATTTTAAAGCGTTTTTTATAATGCTGTTCACATTGTAATACATACTGTTTATTTTATTCCATATCCGTCCTTTAACCTCTAAATTTATTAGTTTTTTAATGATTTTTATATAGTTCTTTATTCTTTATAATTGTTGAATTTTTTTGTTCGTTGTATGCCGCACCCTGACTAATGTGCACCAAGTTCCTAATATCTGTAAGTGGACAAATAAAATCGAAGCTTGATCTAAAAACACCGATGAATTTCATTACTGTGGCTGACAGCATCAGCAGACCAGTTAAGTACATTGAATTCATCATTAAATATCAGGTTCTATGTTTCAATATCTGGAAACCACAGAATACTGGTCTGTGGGATGACCCACTTACACAAGACCAGGGGTTTATTTTGGAATGTGGCTGGGGAAAGGTGGTGCTTCTCACCAAGAGTATTGAACTAAACAAGTATTGGTCACACAAAACACACAAAATGCTGGCGGAATGCAGCAGGCCAGGCAGCATCTATAGGGAGAAGCGCTGTGACATTTCGGGCCGAGACCCTTCATCAGGACTGCATTTAGTGTGTGTTGCTTGAACTTCCAGCATCTGCAGATTTCCTCATGTTTGCCTTTCAGGTATTGTTCACATGCACGGTTCAGTAGAAAGATTGCTCAGTGAGGACTTGGTGGCTGTGACTATGTTTTTCATCCCCACCTGTCTGCTTCATCTGCTGACATTATTTCTGGTCTTATGTCAATTAATATACCTGAGAGAAAATTCTTAACACAAACGCCTGAAGATGAAACAATCTTTCCAGCGCATGCACCTCCATATGATAGCAACTTACATCAATTCTACATTCCTTCAATTATCGTCAATTTCTTCTTCTTTGGCAGTATCAAGGACACCTATTGTGGGCCTTGAGGTGACAGATGAGGCCAATGTGAGAACATAAAACTCTTTCATAAATGGAAGTTCATTTTCAATTTAAGCAACACTTCTCTATGTTCCTATGCATAGTTTTAAATTTTGCCTTACCACCCTGAGTGCCTTCTCCACTTTGAGTTGTCATAGGTCAAGGATTTCCAGGATTAAAGAAGATGTTGTATATTTTAATGAGATTTTGAACATATACTTGAATTCTCTCTTATGACAGAACTCAGAATAGAGTATTTTCTCAGAAATCTGTGCCAGAAATGCAAATAGACAGCTGAATGGCAATGGAGTCTCAATACTGAGCAATGTTAACTTTGTCATTAGTCTGCTTGTCAGTCCAGAAAATTCAGAGAATTTTACTGAGACCATCTTCCCAATGATTGAAGGTACATGCTGTAGCTAATCCAAAAAGGGAGCTTATGAAAAGGGAAGCTTAAAATATCATGAGTTTTATGCAAAGTTTGAGGTATGTATTGATATTCACAAGTCCGATCCCATGAAATTGATAAAAGGCAGTACTGTTTCATTGACGGTCATGGTAAGTTGCCTGCCTTTGCCAAAAGGAAGCTCCTGAACTGTGGAGAGTGATCCATATTTTCCAGGGTCTCTTATATGCTTCAATGAATATATTGACAATACCTGAAGCTTGGCCTCTGATACACACAAATGGAATATGCATCAACCTCATAACTACAGGTCGATTATAGAAACTTGGGTATCCTTAGCTCTTGAATGTAGTTTTACTGGGCTGAACAGTTTCCCCATTAATTGTGAAGAATGCCTCCACTATGTAGGAAGTTTGTTGGGTTGAGGTGAAGCACTGAAACAAGAAAGATTGAAAAACATTTCTGGATAATAGAAGGTGGATTGTCTGCATAAATTATTCTTAGTACAATATAGGTAAATGCAAAATAGTCAGAGAGGAACAGGTGGGAAAGTCATGGCATAAGTTACAAAATTGCAGAGAATTAATTGAAACAGGACTGAATAGAATGCTGTGCTCTGAACTAGCATGGATCTGATGGTCTGTGTCATAATAGAAAGACCAACCCTGGCAATAACTTTACTTTGGGCAGACAGCAGAGGTAGTCCCAGTAGTTACCACAGTTGGATTTGTGTCCTTTTCTCAAAGATAGGTTGCAATTCTGGTTTCTCTGAGGCCTGCAATATACACAATTATCCTCTCTCCACTGGTAGACGGTAAGATTGTTGGCTCATGACTCAAGCTCTTTACTATGGAACCACAGTGGAGATATTATTTACTCACAAGAGTTATTTTTTATGTTACACTATGGCTTTTCAATGTCTTTGCAAGTCTGACCTACCATCCATTGTAAAAATAAAGCAACAATTGGTAGAAATCAATCAGCATTTAATCTCTTTAAAAGTGTTGATAATCAATCAAAGTGCTCAGCTCTTGAGCACACATTCAGCATTACCAAAACTCCAGTTCAGCAGCTTACCAGGTAAACTAAATTCTGCCACAGATAGTCATAATAATTTGTCCATTCAGCATTCTTTCAGCCTTAGTAACATGATGACCTATCTTTTCTAACCTATGACACCCAATTGACTTGTACTACAAAGCAGAACTTGAATTGATTCTTTCAAGATGTGCCACATCCTCTTCTTTGGGTTCAACAACCCAAATGCAGATAGCTGGCAGTAAGAAAAGCTAATCCCTCAAAAGTGAGGTTCAGATGGAGGGCATCTTGTCAATTGCTCTGGAAAGACTTTAACCATGGTTGAATAGCACTCTAACCATTACAATTATAAAATTACTTACTATTATACTGCCTCTACTTCCTTTCCCTCCAATTAGTAAAGGATATAAATATGGTAGAAACCAATTTGCTCTCAGTGGGTACTGCAAGCAGGAGGGAAATACTTTTTGCAGGTGGACCAATAAAGACCTCTCTGTTCCCATGGCAACAACAGTATAACAAGACTGATTAATTAAATTTGACTATTAACCTTTCTAAAGTACAGGGAATGATTGATGACACACATCAGACAGCTCAGGGGATCAAAGTCCGACTGCCTCTTCACAACGTAAAGGCAACTGAATGTTATTTTGATTATGTTTTAAACCACCAAGAGCAGGGGAACCAAAATTCTAGTGAGAAAAGGGAGCTAACGGAAATAGAAGCACCTGGGTAATGAATGGGTGCCATTCTTACAAATGTCCTAAAGTCGATATTTTCTGTAGGTAACTGTACCAAAGTGTTGTAATACTGGCATTAAGAAAGAACAATTATTGAAAGTGGAATGAGAGACAGGAAACTAGTTTAGCCATTTGCAGGAACAAACATGTGCATGTATATTGGACCTTTGAATTTGGTATTATGGGAGCTTATTTATATACAGAGGTGTCCATAAGCCAGACATTCATAACGTAGGAACAACCCGTACTCAGAGTGGAGCTGGTGAGAATGAAAGCTGATAAAGACATGTTGATCTGCATTTCAGAAATTAGCAGGCTCTGGATAGAGAAAATAAATACTCCAGCTTTCATCTTCCACAACACTGAAGATTTTGCAATTGTTTCTGATGGGTGGGAGGAGAGCAGCAAATGTAACCTGGAGTATGTAAACAAAGAACATTAAAATATAAGGATTTTCCAACTTGTTGGCCAACCACCACTGGTAGGGAAATTGAAGCAATCCAGGATGATCCAGAACCAGATTTAATATCACTGGCATATTTTGTGAAAATTGCTGTTTCGCAGCAGCACTACAGTGCAATACATAATAAAGAAATATAAATAAAAAAATAAATTAAATAAGTAGTGCCAAAAGAGCAATAAACAAAGAAAAATTGTAGTGAAGTAGTGTTCAGTGGGTTCATTGTCCATTCAGAAATCTGATGGCAGAAGGGAAGAAGCTGTTCCTGAAACATTGGGCATGTGCCTCCAGACTCCTGTACCTCCTCCTTGATGGCAGCAATGAGCAGAGGGCATGTCCTGGGTGATGGGCATGCCCATGGAGATAATTCTAACTGGTTGTATCACCACCTAGTGTGGAGGGGGCCATTGCAGGTGATCAGAAAAAGCTCCAGAAAGTTTTAAACTTACTAAAAAAAACACACTGAAAAAGAATCAATAGGGACAATTACTTAGCATAGATTGATGAGTGGAGCAACATGTTAGACTAATCAGTTGAAGGTCCTTCAGCTTGTTGCTGGTAGAATAGAATGTGGTGGTTTGCATTTGATATTTAGATGGTCTAGTGTGACTTTTTGGGCAACAAGGCTACAACATAGATTAAGGGCAGTATACTGAGATGGACTGTGAATTGGCCATCAAAAAAGAAAAGAATGGGACAAGACAGCTCTTTCAACTTTACAGGTTGAATCTGACGGGGTACCACAGGGATCAGTGTCCTGGTCCCAACTATTACTGACATATCAACACTTTGGCTTAGCAGATAAAATGTCAAGTTTCTAAATGTGTTGATAATTCAAATAAGATCTTGTGAATAGAAAGGAGGATGTAAAGATTGTTGCATTAATATGGACAAGCTGAGTGAAAGGGCAAGAACGTGACAGATACAGTGTAATGTGGCAAAAGTAAGTTTCCTACTTTGGAGCACAAAACAGAAAAGCAGAGTATCTTCTAAATGGACAGAGACTGGGTAACATTGATCTTCAAAGGGATGGAGGTGTTTCCCATACAGTAGTCTCTGAAAGCAAACTTGTAGGCATAGAAAGTAATTAGGAAGTTAAATAGTATGTAGCTTTTATTACGAGAGGATTTGAGCTGAGTATTTTCACATCTCTGAAAGTGTGAAGATGTGAAAATGACAGTACAATTATATAGGGCCTTGGTAAGACTAGTGGTGGAGTATTGTGTACTGCTATCATCTCCTTACCAATGTTTATATCTGCCATAAATTGAGTACAGCAACAATTCATTAAACTTGCTCTGGAGAAATTGAATAGATGAGGTCTATATCTTCTATAGAACATCTGGTGATCTTACAGAGCTTGACCGCTTAAACTCATGGAGGATGTTTAACCTGGCTAAGGTGATCAGACTCAGGGGTGACAATCCCAGAATTAAGTGTAGGTCTCTGGGAACAGATGGGGAGAGTTTTTTTTTCACTCAAAGTGATAAACCTTTGGAATTCTAAACCCTGAAATTCTTTGAAAGTTCGGATGTAACCGATGTCTTACAAAACAGATGCCCATAGACTTTGAGATGTTAAGTGAATCTGGGGAAATAGGGATACTACAGAAAAAACAGTATTGAGATAAAAGGTTAGCCATTACCTTAACAAATGGTCGAGCATACTCAAATGGCAAAATGGTGAACACCATTTCTTATATGCTTATGAGATCTTTGCTCAAGTCTACATTAGGCGTTGGCATACTATCAAATGGATTATATCTTCTATCCTATTTACCCAGTCTCTGTGTCTTCTGGTACATACTGTTTGAATGGCACCCACTCTGGAGCCATATCTAGATGTAGATCAGTTATGTCCCTCAACCGATTGAGCAATAGCAAATTGCAGCTCTGCTGTAGGTTCTGAGTGTAATCTCCCACAGTATCCTAATTGTGGCTAGAGTTATCATCATCCTCAATAAACACATTGTAAAAGTCACGTTTTCTGTCTGATGCCAAAAGGCTAACTTGAGATGCCTACATTTAACCTGTTGGAAATATTCAGTTAAGTTTAGAGAAACAACAGAGTTGTGCATTGGTTCATTTTTGCCCCTATTTTCTTCCAGTGCATTATTTTGTAATGAAAAATACCAATGAGCCAGAAGAAAGTTCAGATTGATATTTCTTCCCAAATAATGTGATAATTATTCACCTGATGTGGGGGTTCAGCCATGTGCATCAATACTATTTTTTCAGATATTCAGAAATTGTATAAGCATAATGATGCTGTCCTGAGGAAATTGAATATTAAAAAAAGAGAGTCCTGCCAGGGACATTTTCCAGAAATTTTCTTCCAAAATATAATTTGCCATTCTGTGCCAATCCATTAAGTTGAGTTAATTTTTAAAAAATAACCATACCTGTACAGACACAAGATCCAGTCAACAATATTTGTCCTGCAAAAGGGTCTCAGCTCAAAATGTCAACTGACTTAAGTTTTTTCCATAGATGCTGCCTGACTTACTGAGTTCCTCCAGCATTTTGTGTGTGTTCCTTTGGATTTCTAACATCTGCAGACTTCCACATGTTTAAAATTTTACAGATGTTACTTTGCTGAAAAACTGTGCACTCAAGCTGTCCCTTTACCGCCTAATTAAAAAGAAAACTTGTCTTTTATTTCCAAAAGACCAGAACTGCTATTGATTATATCTAACTACGGTTTGTAGGGTTAATATGCATACTTCCAAATGTTAATTTAGTAAAGGAAAGCAGTGTGCAGCCCTTTTTAATCTATTTTACTGCATCTAAGATCTATTCAAAAATGGACTGTAGTAAATTAATGGAAAAACGCGACGATAATGCAGTCCAGTAATTACTGACCACTGAATAGATCCATTGATATGAAGATGCACCTCATCCATGAGGAGAGGCTATTCTCCTGATTCAGAGTCTTCATTTGCACCTGGCCATCTGGAGAGGAAACACACTGAGAACGGCCTGACAACGCAAGCAAATCTGAGATTATGCAGCCCTACACATATGCCCATAAACCCTGGCAGGAGAGCTAGCTTGTTGGCTGTCAATGCTCTGACAGTCAGCTCGAAACACAAGTGAGACATCAATCATTTCACATCTTCAGACTTACCTCAGGTTATTCTCAGAGACCCTTCCTTCCATTTGTACGTATTCTTACATAAGTGCTACATACAAGTTCACTGTAGTACCCATTTGAAATGATACCTCATGGACCAGAGCAAGAAGAGTCCAAATGACACACACAAAATGCTGGTGGAACACAGCAGGCCAGGCAGCATCTATAAGGAGAAGCACTGTCGACGTTACGGGCCAAGACCCTTCGTCAGGACTCAGTTAGTGTTCCACCAGCAATTTGTGTGTGTTGTTTGAATTTCCAGCATCTGCAGATTTCCTCGTATTTGCAAGAAGAGATCAGTACATTTGCAATTACTCTGAAGATCTAGTGTAAGTCCTGAAATCGCTCTGGCTGAGCCACACAAAATTTCATCATTGAAGGCGGACTTAGCCCTAGTACTGGACCAGTATCCCAAATCAGATTTATTTTTCGTGGCTCCTAGCGTGAATTCAGACCACAGTCAGCAGCTTGGCAGTACCAATAATGTTATGGTGCCACAACAAGGCCACATTTTGGCAATTTAAAAGGTTAGAAAATTGGTCAGAGAAACAAGCGCCAGCCACATGGAAGTATCGATCAGAAGTGAAGGAAATAGTGGCCTCTGTCAAACCTTCACCATTAATACGATGAATTTTTCAGGCTAAATTACCAAATCCCTGGGCTATGGCAAATTTTCCTGGATAAAGGAACATCTGGAATGAAGCAACCATGGGTGAATTCACCAGTATCACCAGCCCACATGCTGCAGTAGCATAAAATATTAAGCATTACACAGTGAATGACTAGGGCCAGCCAGCTCCCTTGATAGTTAAGTCTACAATTCAGGTCAAGCATGTAAAGTGGTGACAATATTTTCATCAGTTTTGCATGGGATTGCAGAGTGAGATACAGAATAATTATTCTTCCACATGCCTATGTAGTAAAGAAGTGGAAATAGGCATTTCCCCAAGCAAATGTTCAGACTTGTATTTTAATAAGCTCTTGGAAAGAACTTAAATTTGAAACTGAGCATACTACTGATACAAGTGTAAGTGGCCATCTGGAGGTGAAGTGTAGTTTGTTTCTGCATCACTCATGCAGAATTAAGTGATGAGTGATATGAATGGACAATGAGAAATGAGTTTGGATTTTCAGGCATTAGACATTTGAAGGAAGATCAAAACCTGATTGCATTAACACACAATGGAAGGGAATTGCTCTTATTATAGGTTTTTGCCAATAAAAATAACATGGGGCATTTTATGCTTAAGGAAAACCATAACAACTCATTTATTGTACACTGAACACAAAGTGCTATAACTGAACTTCACACGATTACACCATCAAGTCAGACCAGCCTCTTAAAGTGAACCCCAACTCAATGTTGGTGGTTGTGAATTATGTGCATTTCCACCAATTTACATTATCCTTTATTATAATATTTTAGCCTCATAAAGTGGGATAACGATCACTGTTACTGGCCATGGAGAACAAGGCAGACTCAAAGGCCTGGTGAAGAATTGGTAAAGGTTCAGTTTCAGATTGATTTATCACATGTCCATCAAAACATACAGTGAAGTACGTCATTTGTGTAAACAAACACAACCTAAGAATGTGCTAGGGGTTGTCACACATTTCGGCACCAACAGAACATGCCAACAAAGTTGGGCAGCGCAACAGAGAACACCACAAGCAACTAAGCAACATACTCTCCCTGTGACTACATGGACCTAGTTTGGCTGTTCTGGCTTCCTCCCGCACCCCACAGACATGTAGGGCAATAGGTTTGACCACTGTGTGCATGCGAACGGTGGAATCTGGAGCAAATTGATGGGAATATGGGGAGAATAAAAGTGAGATAAGGTTAGGGTAATTGTTTGCCTGATGTCAACACAGAACTGGCAAGCTGAAGGACCTGCTTCCATACAGTACGACTTCAAAGCTTCAGCTGATCCCAGATAGTGTGAGACTAATACATGAAGATGTACAGTCCACCCAGCACTGGAACCCAGCCCATGAGAATCCATAGACTGGGAGGCAGATGTTTCAGGTCAACAAGGAAGCAGCCTTCTGAAAGAAAAAGTTGCTCAGTGTCAAGCAACTACAGGACATGCTCACTTTGCTTCTCAGTATCCATTGCTCAGACAGCAGTAGGTGAATGGGAATTGCATCACTTGCAAATTCCACTATTTCCCAGCATAACAGAAATCATAAACATGAGAAAGTCTGCAGATGCTGGAAATCCAAATCAATACACTCAAAATGTTGGAGGAAGTCAGCAGGTCAGGTGGTATTCGTGGATTTATGGAATTCATTGCCACATACAGCTGTGGAGGCACAATCATTGAGGGTGCTTAAGGAGAAGGTTGATAGGTATCTAATTAGTCAGGGTATCAAGGGATATGGGGAAAAAGCTGAAAATTGGAACTAGATGGGAGAATAGTTTAGCTCATGGTGGAGTGGCGGAGCAGACTTGATGGAACAAATGGCCTACTTCTGCTCCTTTGTCTTGTGATCTTGTATCTATGGAAACATTTCAGGCCCAGACCTACCATTGCAGCTTCATTGCTGGGTAATCCTGAAACTCTCTCCCTGTGGAGAAAATTCACTGAGCAGACAATGAAATTTCAAGGCAGTAGCTCAAGTTTAAGTGAAGTGTGAGAGTCAACAAATCCTACGAAAGATTTCCAAAATAAAACATGGGTGAGAGAATCACTGCAGATTGATTCATGAATAGTGATGAACATTTGGATGACTGAGAGGATGTACAATAAATATTCTTTTTTCCCTAACTATTGTAGAATTCAGTCAGGGGGCCAAATTCAATAAGAGTGATGAATACAGGACTGAAGGTGTTATACTTGAATGCACGCAGTATTAGGAATAAGGTCAGTGATCTGTAGCACATAGAGATTGACAAGCATGATTTTGTAGGCATCACTGAGTTGTGGCTGAAAGAAGGACATAGTTGAGAGCCTAACATCCGGGGCATCAAAGGATACGGGGAGAATACAGGAAAATGGGGTTGAGAGGGATAATAAATCAGCTGTGGTGGATTGGCGGAACAGACTCGATAGGACAAATGGACTAATTCTGCTCCTATACCTTATGGTCTTATTATACAAATTGTATCAAAAGTATAGGTAGGTAGGCAGAGGGGGTGGTGTGGCTCTATGGTAAAAGAAAATGAAATCAAATCTTAAGAAAGGGGTGACATAGGATCAGAAGATATAGAATCTTTGTGGGTACAGTTAAGAAACTACAAGGGTGAAAAACACTGATGTGAGTTATACACAAGCCTTTGAACAGTAGCCAGCTACAAACTACAATGGGATATAGAAAAAGTGTGAAACAGGGCAATGTTGCAATAGTCACGAGGAATTTCAATGTGCCAGCAGATGGAGAAATTGGACTGGTGCTGGATCACAACAGAGGGAATTTGTAAAGAGTCTATGAAGGTGGCTTTTAGAGCAACTTGTGGTTGAGCCCCTTTGTGGAAAGGCAATTCTGGATTAGATGTTGTGTACTGACCCAGATTTGATTAGCGAACTTAAGGTAAAAGATCCCTTAGGAGACAGTGACCAAAATAGAATTCATCCTGCAGTTCGCCAGAGAGTATTACAATGAAGTAAAGGGAATTACAGAGGCATAAGAGAGAGCTGGCCAAAGTTGATTGGGAGGGGACATTAGCAGGGATGATGGAAGAACAGCAATGGCTGGAGTTTCTAGGAGCAATTTGGAAGGCACAGGAAAGATACATCCCAAAGATGAAGAGGTATTCTAAAGAGTGGATGAGGCAACCATGGCTGACAAGGGAAGTCAAAGTCAACATAAAAGCAAATTAGAGTGAACATAATATAACAAATATTAGTGGAAAAGTGGAGGACTGGGAAACTTCTATAAACTAACTGAAGGCAAATAAAAATGCAATAAAGAGACAAAAAATGAAATATGAAGGTAAGCTAGCCAATAATATAAAGGAGGATACCAAAAGTTTCTTTTTTCAGATATATAAAAAGTAAGGGAAACAAGAGTGAAGATCAGACAGCTGGAAAATGATACACTGGAGAGGTAGGAATGGGGAACAAAGAAATGGCGGACAAGCATAATAAATATTTTCCAAAAGACTTTTTTGTGGATGACACCAGCAGAATGCCCGAAATGTGAGATTGTTAGGGGACAGAAGTGAGCATCACTGTTGCTGGAGGGACAGGACTGGCAGCTCAATATTTCGGGTTTCCATTGTTTTAGACGTGATAGAGCAAGAGGAATTAAAGGTGGCATTACTCATCAGGGAAAATGTCATGGCAGTGCTCAATCAGGAGAGACAGGAAAACTCATCTAGTGAGACATTATGGGTGGATCTAAGGAAAAAGAAAAGGTATGACCATGCTAATGGGATTTTATTACCGACCACCCAAGAGTTTATGGGATTTAGAGGAACACATTTGTAGAGAGATCACAGACTGTTGCAAGAAACACAAGTTTGTGATAGTAGGTGATTTTAACTCTCCAAATATTGACAGGGACTCCCATACTGTAAAAGGACTAGATGGATAGTATTTGTCAAATGTGTTCAGGAAAGTGCATAGCCCCAACAAGAGACTATATGATACTTGATCTCCTTTAGGCAATGAGACAGTACAGGTGACAGAAGTTGCGTAGGGGTACACTTTGCATCTAGTGTTCATAATGTCAGTAGTTTCAATGTAATTATGGAAAAGGATAAGCTGGGTTCACAGGTTGAAATTCTAAATTGGAGAAAGGCCAATTTTGATGGTATCAGAAAGGATCTAGCAAGTGTAGTTTGGGACAGGCTGTTTTTTTGGCAAAGGTGTACTTGGTAAGTAGAGGCCTTCAAAAGTAAAATTTTGAGAGTACAAAGCTTGCATGTTCCTGTCAGAATAAAAGGCAAGGACAGCATGTTTAGGGAACCTTGGTTTTCAAGAGATACTGAGACCCTGGTTAAGAAAAAAAAGGAAGTGCATAGCAGGTATAGATAGTCTATGTATAGAGTCAAAAGAGATGGGGATATCATAAAAGGATTTATTGTGTCGAATTTACTCAGGAGACATACACAGAATCTATAGAAGTGATGCAAAGCAGCAGCAAGTTCATAGACCCTATGTAGACTACAGAGGAGGAGGTGTTGCTGTCTTGAGGCAAATTAGGGAGGACAAATCCCCAGTGCCTGACAAAGTGTTCCCTTAGACCCTGTGGGCGGCAAGTGCAGAAATTGAAGGGACCCTAGCAATAATATGTAAATTGTCCTTAGTGACAAGTGAGGTACTGGAGGATTGGAAGATAGCTAAAGTTGCCCCGTTGTTTAAAAAAAGCTCTAAACAGAATCCAGAAAATTATAGGTTGGTGAGCCTGTCATCAATGGTGGGAAAGTCATTGGAAAGTATTCTAAGGGATTGGATATATAAGGATTTGGATAGACACACACTGATTAAGGATAATCAGCATGACAGGAAAGATGTGCAGTATATAAAATTGAAAGGGTACACAGAAAATTTACAAGGATGTTGCCAGGACTAGAGGACCTGAGTTCTAAGGAAACATTGAATAGGTTAGAACTTTATTCCCTAGAACATACAAGATTGAGAGGAGATTTCTTAGAGGTATACAAAATTATGAGGGATCTAGATCGGATAAATGCAAGCAGGCTCTTTCCCGTGTGGTTTGGTGAGACGTAAGGGTTATGGATTAAGGGTGAAAGATGAAATGCTTTAAAAGGAACATGAAAGGAAAATTCTTCACTCTTTGTAGTGAGAGTGTGGAATGAGCTGCAAGTGCAAGAGGTGGATGCAATTTTTATTTCAATGTTTAAGAGAAGTTTAGATAGGTACATGGATAGGAGGTTTGTGGTCTGGGTGCAACTAGATTGGAAGAAGGCAGTTTAAATGGTTCAGCACAGACTAGATGGGCCAAGGGGTGCTTCTGTTCTATAATTTTATATGACTATGATAATGGGCCAAATAGCCTAATTCTGTCCCTTTGTTTTATGATCCTCATGTGATGCAGATTTCCTCTGGTGTGAGTATGACATTGAAAGCAAGTGATCTGAATTTCTTTAAAGTTTTTCTTTCATTTACTTCATGACTTCAGTGCACGAAAAGTTAAATTTTGTAAAACTCTGCGGATAGCGGTGGCTGGGAAACTAGGCACCTGATTCATGACCTGCAACTTTGGCTTCAAAAACAAGGCCATACTACTTGCATGTGTCAGTCTCGTTATATCAGGTATTTTTAAAAAAAAATGCAATTCCTTTTAGGAATTTGCAACAGACAGCTATGGATTACTTACTCTTTTCAGTTAAACATCAGGGAATTTGGTGTCTGGCTGTTTCTTGAAGGTCAGTCAAGATCTAGTTATCTGTAACAGAATTGTTGCTGTGTTTCCAAACAATTTTTGGTTCAATTGTTCTCTGTATTAATGGTTTGTTATGGAAAACTATTTTGTAAGGTTTTTTTTTCTCTCTGTCAATGGTTTCCTTTATTTTGTTTTTGTTGCTGCTAGTACTTAAGTAAATCCATTCAAAGTACAGGAGGCACAGTACAAATACTTGGAAACCAGATCATGAGCAGAAAATTGGCCCAAAACCAACAGTAATTAAATCAAACAGTTCCTGCATTTTGCACAGGGAGAGAATATCAGGAAAAACAGGCAGGTTAATGGCTGTTCACAACCAGGATTAACCTCTGTGCATATGACTGATAAATAATAAAAAATCCCTTTCAAGGAAAAACTTTGGATTCAATGTCTAAACATCAATTTGTTATTTCATACTCACTCACTGGAAATCAGAAGAATGAGGGGTGACATTAAAACCTATCGAATGTTCAAAGGTCCAGACTGTATGGATGAGGAGAGTATGTTTCCTGTAGGCAGGAGATTGGGGCTGAGAGGGGAAAATGGATCAGCCATGATGAAATGGCGGAGCAGACTTGATGGGCAAAATGGTGTAATTCTGCCCCCATATCTTCTTATATGATAAGGTCTAACCTGCAGGAGTTAAATAGCCAGTTTCAAAGATGCCAAATTGTGGGATGTATAAGGCTTGAAATGGGAATTCAGGGAGAGTTGAAGAGTTTCAGATTGAATCATGTTTCGTGAGTCTTCCTTCTCACTGTTGAATAATAAAAAATCTGCAGCTGTGAGAAGGACATAAACCTTCAATTGTTGAATCTGTGGACTTTTACTCAATTAGCAAACTCTCTCCCAACAACATGCAACTGCATATTTTGCTGGGATAGAGAAGATGGTTATCCTTCGCTGCACCTTCTGTAACAGGCCCTGGAACTATTCCGTATCATAGCCATATGTGTCCAACTGTTCCACTAATTAATTTTTCCACTAATCTCTTTCCACCACAACTTTCCTACTGAAAAGAAATGGCAGTCTTTTGAGAACATCTGTCTGGCCAGATTTTGTTTTGTTCCCAGAAAACTGAGATGTACTGTGATTGCCTTACCTAAATCATTATGAAAACATTTGCCAGCCACCTTCGGTTGCTGCATGCACTGGAATGTCTGAAATCTCTCCTGATGCAAGAGATTCTGCAGTTGCCGTAAATCCAGAGCAACGCACGCAAAATTTTGGAGGAACTCAGCAGAAGTCTGACAGCGTCTATGGAAACAAATAAACAGTTGATGTTTTTGGCCAAGATCCTTCATCAGGACTGGGAAAGAAGGGGATAGATGCCAGAATAAGGTGGAGGGAGGGAAAGGAGGACAATCTATTAGGTGAAAGGTGAAGCCAATTGGGTGGGGGAGGGGAGATGAAATAAGAAGCTGGGAGGTGATGGAAAAGATAAAGGGCTGGTGATGAAGGAATTTTATGGAGAGGGTTCCCACGCCTGGGGACTCACTGACCCGAGCATTTTTCGATGTCCCAAGGGTGAGGCCTGAAAGATGAGCTGCTTTCAGGGTTCCAAGGCTTTGCAGCCTTGGGGACAAGCTGATTCTATGCTGGTACCCCCAACTGAAGTGTCGCAGGAGAAAACTGAGCATCGGGAACTCGGGAAAAGTGACGTGGCAGATTTTAACACCATAAATCAGTGAGTTGTTTTGTCTATGTCTCCCCAAACCATGAGTGACACCTCTCTGTCTCTTTATTACGGAGTGACAGAGCCTGTGATATGTCAAATTATCAGGAGAATGATTAGTTTTTGTTGTACTGCTGATCAGGGTCTTTCTTGGGGGCTTTGTTATTGCTTGTTTGGTGGATGGAGGGTGCTGATGCTTTTTGTTGAAGTGGCGGGGGGAGAGTTGATGTTTTTGCTGTTGCTTGTGTGTAGGAGGGGCTTTGGGGTTCTAACATTTTTACTGTCATTCATTCTTAGGGGCACTCTACTCTTTTCATGGATGTCTGCAAAGAACAAGAATTTCAGGTTGTGTATTGTATACATTCTCTGATGAAATGGACCAGTGGGAGAAAGGGAAGGATCAGGGGAACCAGGGAGATATGATATGTAGGAGAGGAGAAGAGGTAAGAGGTCGGAGTGGAAAATCGAAGAAAAGCAAAGGGGAAGGGAAAAAAATTACTGGAAGCTGGAGAAATCAATGTTCATGCCATCAGATTGGAGGCTACCAAGACAGCATATAAGGTGTTGCTCCTCCACCCTGAGAGTGGCCTCACCATGGCAGAAGGAGAGGCCATGGGCCAACATGTCAGGAGGATATGGGGACAGGAATTGAAGTGGCTGGCCAACAGGACATCTCTCTTTTTGCAGATGGAGGGGAGACATGTAACAAAGCAGTCACCCAATCTACATCAGGTTTCACCAATGTGGAAAAGGTCACATCGGGAGCACTGGATGTAGTAGACAATCCCAACAGATCCTGGAATTATCCCAGAATTCAAAGCTAAGGTTACACTGGAATTTGTTTCTTCCCACATTCCCATGATGTTATCAATGTATTTGTCATGCAATTAAAACCAGATTATTTTTTAACCAAGAGTATGAATGAATGAAAAAAATCTGTTTCCAATATAGTTATATTGAAAGTATTTTACACAATGGTTATATTTGTTTCTTCAAATTACTTTTAATGATATGACTTTCATAAACATTACTTTATAGGATTGCCATAGCCTATACCAGAATGTTTTTATTGTTAAGATCTTCAAACTATTTTGCACAGAACAGCGATTGAATTTTTGCAGCCAATTTTCTAACAAAAATTGTATTTGCCTGGTCTATTGGTATTAATTTCATGGGGTTATTTGTTTCATGGGGATCTGAACAAAAATACTACAGTTGTCATGGACTTTATAAAAAGCAGTCACAGATGAGTATGTCCCCTCAAAATTATTCAGTCTTCCCATACCAGAAGCCTTGTATGACCACGAGATCCACAATCAGCTGGGGGCCAGATCATTGGCATTCAAGCCCAACGACCAAGTTAAATACAAGAGATCCAAGTGAGATCTCCGGATAGCCATTTGAATTGAAATGACTTTATTTCTTATATCCTTCATATACATGAGGAGTAAAAATCTTTACGTTATGTCTTTGTCTAAATGTGCAAAGTGCAATTTATAGTAATTTATAATAAATAGTATGTACAACAGGACAGTCAACATAGAAATACAATTGTATCAGCATGAATTAATTAATCTGATGGCCTGGTGGAAGAAGCTGTCACATGCGAAGTGGCAGTTCCGGACAAAACTTGAATCGCTGACAGATGATTGACAGCTGCAGCAGGGCTTGAATGCTATCAGCCCCTACAAAGTGAAACCAAGTGACATAGGTGACAACAAGGCTTCATTCCCAGGTGTGCTCAATGCCTTTTATGCTCGCTTTGACCGTCAAAACATGGAGGCATATTCACAAACTCCCACAGCCCTTGATGACTGTGATTTCAGTCTCCAAGGCCTATGTGAGAGCACCCTTCAGGAGGGTGAACCCACAGAAGGCATCCGGCCCAGCCAGGGTACCTGGACAAGTACTGAAGAGCTGTGCTGATCAATTGGCTGGAGCATTCACGGATATCTTTAAATTCTCCATTTGGCAATCTGAGGTACCCTTCAAACAGGCTTCAAATATACTGGTGCCTCAGAAGAACATCGTAACCTGTCTCAATAACCATCATCCAATAGCTCTTACTAAGTCTCACCAATGTTACAATATCATAATTCCATGTATTGATCCATGCCCTGAGCTCAGCTGCCTTTCCTACAATATTTCTTGCATTGAAATATGCGCAAGTCACTCTGCTCTGCCATTCCATCGTGGCTGATTTATTTTTCCTCTCAATTCCACTCTCCAGCCTTCTCCCTGTAACCTTTGACACCATATTTCTATCTTTGATATCTCTGTTTTCCCCTCTCAAGACCCTGACCTGGAGTTACTCACTGACTTTGGCTCTTTGCAGATATGGAACCTGCTCTCAGGGCCTCAAGACCGGCCACTTTTCAATATGCCAAGTACGCGGCCTTGAAGACTAGCGCACCTTCAGGGTGCTGGATTTTCATGGCTTTGGAGACGGACTGATTCAAGGCCGGTGCTGCCGCCTGATGTATCATGGGAGTACATGGAAGATTGAAAGCAGTGAGCTGGCTCCTGGCTGTGTGCCCAGTTTGTTGGGGACAGCGCTCGGAAAAAGTGACTCAACAGACTTTTGACACCATAAATCAGCCAGTTGTTTTGTTATGTCTCCCCTCTCACTATGAAATGGGACACTTCTTTGTCCCTTATTAGGGAGAGAGAGAGCCTGTGGTATGTTGAATACCGGGAGAATGAGTAGTCTTTGGGGTACAGCAGGTCTGTTTCTTTATTGATGCTTTACTGCACGTTTCAGTGCTCGGTGAGGGAGGGTGCCAATGCTTTTTTGCTGGTGGGAGGGAGGAAGTCATTGCTTTGCTACTGCCTATGCACTGGGGGGAGCTGGGGGGGGGGCTTTGGGGTTCTAACATTTAACTGTCATTCATTCTTTGGGGTACTCCTCTGTTTTCATGGATGTTTGCGAGGAAAAAGAATTTCAGGATGTATACTGTATATATTCCTCTGACATTAAATGTACCTGTTGAAACCTTACTAAACAAAAACCAATCAACCTCCACTTTAAATATACTCAATGACTTGGTAGCCGTCTGTAGCAGTGAATTCCACACCCTCTGGCTAATGAAACCAGGGTCTGAAATGATATGCGCTTCCAAGTTGATCTTTGGTTTAATAAGTTTCTGCAAGTACACTACTTGCAAATTTTCAATTGCTTTTTGAGCAAAATTCATTTTTCAGCATAACTTTGTGGCTGCATAGCTCACTGAGCCAAAACCTTCTGCATGTCTACTAATTAATGTTTGCTGCTTATCAACAAATATTAACATAAATAGTAAAGAAGCTAGCAGTTGCAAATTATGTGAGTTGAAGACCCATTGCATCAATGGTAACAGAATTAAATGAGAGATTTACATGGCTAGTTTAAAGTGATATGGGTAATGCAGCCCGAGGCAGTTTCTGCAGTTTAAAATGGAAGTATTGTTAATTTTGAGGTTTCCAAATCGAACAACATCGCAACATTCTGTTCTCCAGCAGATTATAGAGGTTGGTGAGCTGATGTCCTTGCGGAAGGGAAACTACTTTGTGGAGCCAACACCCACTCTCACATCTAAGGACATCACGATTTGTGCTCACTCCTCTGCCACCCTACTGGTGTCTTTGCTGTGCAAGCAGACAGCTGGACAAATACTGCTCCTCATGTTGAGAAGTTGCAATCTCAGGACAGATCTGAGACCAAAAGACAAAGGAGCAGAATCAGGCCATTCGGCCCATCGAGTCTGCTCCACCATTCCATCATAGTGGAATCGTTCTGCCTCTCAAACCATTTTCCCTGCCTTCTCTCAATAATGTTTGACACCCCTACCAATCAAGAACCTCTGCTTTAAATGTACCCAGTTTCTTGGTTTCCACAGCAATCTGTTGTAACATATTCCACAGATTCATCACCCTCTGCCTAAAGAAATTACTCCTCACCTTTGTGCCCTCTGTTCCTAGACCCCCCCACTAGAGAAATCATCCTTTCCATGTTCACTGTAAATAATCATTTCAATATTCAATAGTTCCCACACCAGCAGTTTCAAAAACAGTTATTACCCTTCACCAATCAGGCTCCAGAACCAGCGTGGACATCTTTATTCACCACAACACTGAAATGTTCATTGAATACAACCTTTGGACTCACTTTCAAGGACTCTACAACTCATATTCTTAGTTTTATTTATTTACTTGTTTATTTATTAGTACTTGTTTCTTTTTCTATTTGCACAATGTCACTTGCTTCTGTGTAGATTTTCATTGATTCTATTGTATTTATTTGTTTTGCTGTGAATATCTGCAAGATGATGGATCTCAGGGTAGTGTTTGGTGATCTATACTTAGTTTGATTTTTGAAATTTGGAATTCCAGTGAGCACAGGCCGAGAGCAATTATATGCTCCTTCACGGAATCATGCTGGTGAATCTCTCCAATGCTAGCATGTCCTTTCTTCGATAAGGGGCCCAAAACTGCTCACAATACTCATCAGAACAAAGCAGCTCAAAGTATTACTAAAGATTAAATAGTAAAATGTCACCTATACTACTAACTACAGCTTTTTAATATCAGAACCTGTGAGGGCATTAATCATTAGAGATTTCCAGATAATGTGATGTCTTCAAAGACTTATTTTTGGCTGCAGGAGGTATCTATGCTTCTTGACTTTAAGTCTATGATCACCCTTCAGGTCAGCCAGCCGTTCCTGTAAAGTTGCCTCCAGTACTGGAATGCTAGCACTGTACAAGTACCTCCACAGCTAACTGCAGGAAGAACCATTAACTGTTAGTTTCAGGCGATCCTTTGGAACTGAGAAGGTATTTGAAAAGCCTGTATTTAGTTCTGAAAGTGCTCTGACAGGTCTCCCAACATCTGGAGAAATGTTTCATTAAATAATGAGAAAAGCTAAAGAATTAGCTCGGGGTGCTCTCAGCTCCACTGAAACTGTTCCAAGATGATCATAGCGTGATTCTGTCCACTCCAAATACAGTTAACCAAATGACATGCACCTGGCTTCAGGAAATAATCAGGTGCACAAAGAGCACAAATGTACAACTTCACTGTTTTGTGTCTGTTACAATTTCACCCAGAAATTAATGCCGTTATTATACAGCCTTGTCAAAACCAAATGGGATTGCCTGCTGCCTGAAAGAAGTTAATATGCAAAGTTATTTCTAAAACTTCATGCCTTAATAAATAGTTAAAGATATTAGTGTTTCAACTGAATGCATTGTGCTGTGATTCTTAAATTTAAAATCAAGGTCAACAACTTCGTTTTGGGTGAAATTAGATGATAATAAAACACCCAGGTCAGTACTTTTACACACGGGACAAACTTCAAAGAATAATGAACAGCAAGGACGATTGCAGCCAACTCCAGGAGAACACAAAATTATTGATGAAAAGAGTGAACACTTGCTAAATTACATTCAGTGGCCACTTTATTAGGTACTTCCTATCCCTAATAAAGTGCCCACTGAGTGTATGTTTGTGGTCTTTTGCTGCTGTAGCCCATCCACTTCAATGGTTGACATGTTGTGTGTTCAGAAATGCTCTGCTTCACAACACTGTTGTAACGTGTGGTTATTTAAGTTACAGTTGCCTTCCTGTCAGTTTGAACCAGATTGGCCATTCTCCTCTGACATCTCTCATTAACAAGGCATTTTTGCCCACAGAATTGCCATTCACTGATTTTTTTTTGTTAGATTCGTACAATTTCCTGTAAAATCAGAGCTCATGGCATTGGGGGCAGGGTTTCAACATGGATAGAAAACTGGTTGGCAGATAGAAAGCAAAGGGTAGCAGTGAATGGGTGTTTCTCGGACTGGCTGGAGGTGACTAGTGGGGTACCACAGGGCTCTGTATTGGGACCACAGCTCTTTACGATTTATGTCAATGATTTAGATGAGGGCATTGAAAACTATATCAGCAAGTTTGCTGACGATACTAAACTGGGTGGCAGTGTGACATGCGAAGAGGACGTTAAGAGAATACAGGGAGACTTGGATAGGCTGGGTGAGTGGGCAGATACTTGGCAGATGTCATTCAATGTGAATAAATGTGAAGTTATCCACTTTGGAAGCAGAAACAAGAGGGCAGAGTATTGTCTGAACGGTGTAGAGTTAGGTAAGGGAGAAATGCAAAGAGACCTAGGAGTCCTAGTTCACCAGTCAATGAAGGTGAATGAGCAAGTGCAACAGGCAGTGAAGAGGGCAAATGGAATGTTGGCCTTTGTTACAAGGGGAATTGAATACAAGAGCAAGGATGTCCTTTTGCATTTGTACAGGGCCCTGGTGAGACCACACCTGGAATATTGTGTACAGTTTTGGTCTCCAGGTTTAAGGAAGGACATTCTGGCAATTGAGGAAGTGCAGCGTAGATTCACTAGGTTGATTCCTGGGATGGCAGGGCTGTCTTACGCAGAGAGATTGGAGAGATTGGGCTTGTACACGCTGGAATTGAGGAGATTGAGAGGGGATCTGATTGAAACGTTTAAGATAATTAAAGGATTTGATAGGATTGAGGCAGGAAATATGTTCCAGATGTTGGGAGAGTCCAGTACCAGAGGGCATGGATTGAGAATAAGAGGTCAGTTATTTAAAACAGAGTTGAGGAAGAGCTTCTTCTCCCAGAGAGTTGTGGAGGTGTGGAATGCACTGCCTTGGAAGACGGTGGAGGCCAATTCTCTGGATGCTTTCAAGAAGGAGCTAGATAGATATCTGATGGATAGGGGAATCAAGGGATATGGGGACAAGGCAGGGACTGGGTATTGATAGTGAATGATCAGCCATGATCTCAGAATGGCGGTGCAGACTCGAAGTCTACTTCTGCACCTATTGTCTATTGTCTGTCGTGCATGAAAATCTCGGGAGGTCAGCATTCTCTGAGCTACTCAAACCACTCTGCCAGACGCTAACTAGCATTCCACGGTCAAAGTCACATAGATCAAATTTCTTCCCCTTTCTGATACTTGGTCTGAACAACAACTGAGCCTCTTGACCATGTCTGTGTGCTTTAATGCACTGAGTTGCTGCCATATGATTGGCCGATTTAGGTTATTTGCATTAGGTGTAGCTAATAAAGTGGCCGATAAGTATAAATTTAACACATTTGTTGGCAGGAGGAAAGAAAAGCAGCACAGTAATGCACAACTCAGCAAGAAACAAAAGAGACTTAGAGTCCTTTGTTATAAATATTTGCAGGTGCAAGGTAAATTGAAGGCAGTTAAAGCAATAAAGGATAGTTTTAAAAATAACAAGTTTCAGTCAGACAGATGTTTTCCAGGCCATCCACCAGATAACCATTGTAAAATTTATAACTGCTACAAACAGATGCATGTTCTCTAAGGAATCAAAACTACAACCTGCATGTCTCACTGCTGCCAGTCATCCCACAGATCTACAGATTGTAGATACATACGACTATCCTCTACTGTCCTGACCTACCTGATATACAAGAGGCTCTGTTGCTGTAATGTTCCGTGAAACTCAGCTCTGGTTTTGTGCACACTCTTCTCCTTCATTCTATCCCTCTATTAACAGTCCTGCAGTCTCTGCGATCTGCACAGCCTTGAGGCGTCACTGCCTCAACTAACCTTCAGAACAGCCACTAGGCCTCAGGTGCCAGATCTCGTGGTCCTGCCCAAATGAATGAAAAATCATTTTAAACATCTAAGGAAATGTAAACTGGAAAGAATGCAATTGTAAAAAATAAGACCACCCCCAAGAGAAAATATATCATATGAACAATAGAAACTAACAGCAACACCAGTATTCACAACCAAATTGAGTTTTTAAATCTAAATCCCTGGAGCAGCTCAGAGCAGGCCCAAAGTCTCTTTATTCAGTTCATCATATTAGTAGGGAAAATTGCTGCAAAGTTCGCAGACACAAAGCACTGCAGCTGGGGGCAGTCTCACAGCCTTAGCATTGCAGCGAGGGAAGTTCCCAGATTATCTGGGCTGGCATTTCAATTGTCTGAACCTCGTACAAGGATTGGGCCCCGCCACCAGCGAATCACTCCGGGCCTAGATTTCGCTGCAGAAGAAACCATTCTTGACCTATCCAAATCTGCTCGACACCCAGAGTAATCGAACCCCACCCTGACTCTCAACACCCTGCCATTCTGTTCCTTATGGGCCGGCATTTAGATCGTCCAAACAGCAGATAGCACCTCGTATTAGGACTATAATACTTGTACTTTCCTTTTGTTTAGGTTCCATCTGGTGCCTCGGCCCAGGTTGTTAGTATTTCACCCATGGTGCAGACCAGCAGTCGAATGAGAGGCTAGTGTCACCATCTGACCTCGCTTCTTACCCAACTTCCCCCTATCAATGCATAGGGAAAGAAGTCAGAAAGCTTCCTCCTGCTCACATAAGGAGTATGTACATTCTCACCATTTACTCTGGGTGCTCCAGTTTCTTCCAACAGTCCAAAGACGTACAGTTTGGTTGTTAAATGGTCATTGTAAATTATCTGATGATTAGTCCAGGATTAAATTGTGTACTGCTGGGCAGCGTGGTTTAAGAGACTGAAAGGGCTTATCCTGTGCTGTAGCTCAATACGTTCCAATTTGTACACTACGTTGGACTTACATTTCTCCACAGGACAGTCAGCTGAAGAGCAGCACAATGCAGTCCATTGAAATTAATTTTGGAATTGGAGAATCCATACAAGTGAATGAGGACAAAGTTCTGTTTTTAATTTGGGTTTTATCTTAAAATCTGATGAAGTTTTCAATCACTCCTCTCCATAATTACTTATTCAATTTAGCATTTGTTATTTCCTATATTAAATACCCCACGTGCACGCAGGTTCAGACTGTTGAAAGAGCTGCCAGGGAAATCCTATTGCAGGCAGCAACAGTAAAAATGTTACCCCATAAATGTGCAGGTGCTTTCTCACAATGGTAACGTGATCTTGCATTTTATTGCCAAATATCCAGCGTATATCTATGATATTTTTATGACACTGCAGTTCATGTTCCTGCATCGTTTATATACGCAAGCAGATCAAACAAATTGCTTCCAGTTATTCCATCTTAATATGGTGAATTCTATACATGAGGTGTGGTTTCTGCTCCACTGGTTGCTTGCCAATTTAGTTCTCCTTGTGACTCACACTCTGCCCTCCGACTCCAACACCCTTTTAATGAAGCTTGCTGCAAGCCTGAGGAACAGCAACTTATCTTTCAGTTGCTACTTAACAGCCTTCTGGCCTTAGCATTCCATTTAACAACTTCTGACTTAATCATGAGGAGTTTTCTCCGGCAGCAGGTGCTGGAAACTGAGGAGGGCTTCGCAAGTGCTACTGGGATGGGAAGGTGTGAGAGCCAGTGTGAGGGGTGGAAATCATTTGTTGGTTCAAAGCTGGTGCATTCCTTGCATTGATCCGGTGCCTTCTCGTGCAAAAGCAGGAAATGCAACATCCTCTACTTTAACTGCACCCTTCCCACTATTCAAATCTCCAGGGCTTGATAACACATGGATTGATAATCCTCATTGTGGAACAGAAGTTTGAAATAATAAAAATGACTGTGCATTTGAAAGCATTCGAAAGGGAAGCACTTAAAAACATCAGTGAGCATGGGGCCCAGGAAAGCAAGTCAGATGGGCAACAGTGGAGTTGACTTGAGAGGTTGTAGGTGGAACATGGGCAAAATACCTTCTAGTATGATGCTGGTGTGCTTGAATGCAGTGGCCTCTCTGAGTCCAACCAAAGGTGTAATTATTCATCCTTTATTTCTTTTTTATGATTTCAAGGCACCGCTGGTTATCAAGAACATCAAGTACTGCAGTTCACCCGCACTAACATGTTGCTCGATATCAGTGGAGTTGGACTTGTGCACTGTGCTGCAGCCTGATTCAGCCACACAAGGACGAAGGCATTGGATTGGTGCATGATCCAACAAACAGTGCAAATGATTGGCTTGGATGTTCTTATGCAATTGCAAGTTCCTGTTGGACATTGGTGATGTAGAATATTGTGAGTTTAATTCATTTGTTCACTGGTGAGACCGGTGGCAGGGGGGTTGTGTGGCCCCAGTTATGGTGTGGACCAGAACCTCATGCTGCGGAGGTCTCCTGTTGTTGTACCAGGGACAGAGACGCCAGAGCTGGCTGTGCGCCACCAGATTCTGCATTTGCTTGGGGGCTCACCCCTTCCAACTGTGCTGCCCTTCAGTGTTTGCTTGGTGTAAGATAAGCTGGGTTGCATTCACCTGCGGCTGTACTGCGCAAGGTGATAAACTGCTGTGGACTTGTTTTTACAGAAACATGGCTCCACGGAAACATCCATGCACCATCAATCTATAAGCTATGACACTCGGTGACTTGAACTATAATATTATATTGTATATATTTTTTGTAACTTTTAAAAATGCTATCATTATTATATGTGTTAGGTATGACTGTTGGTACTGTGTTTTTCACCTCGGTCCCAGAGGAACATTGCTTCATTTGACTGTATTTGTCTATATGGTTGAATGAAAATTAAACTTGAACCTGAAATAAAGTTAAAAATGGCATAAGGAACATTTAACATCCTATGCTTTTCACACCACATCCTACCAAAGGTTTGTAATCATTATCACCTCAATATTTATACATTTAAACTACTTTTTATAATGATGTTTACATCGCAATCACTGCACTTTATGTATTATGCATATTTTATCCCAAATCTGTAATTTAACCTCCAAGTTTCTTTGATGTAATTCTTTATTCTAATAATTATTAACTGTTGTTCTTTTGTTGCAGCATATCACACTAACACACCACAGCAAATTCCTAATACATGTAACTGCATGTGAGAAATAATGTTGGTACTTGATTTTTGAAGGTTACTTTTGTGGAATTAATTTTGCAGTTAATTCTGCTCCTATCAGCTCCCCCAGTCATTAAATCGGAGATCACACCAACGAGTGCATTAAACAAAAGCTCCGCTCACCTCTTCTCTGGTTCTTTCATCAATCTCTTTAAATCTGTCTCATGTAATCTTGATCTGTTAGGGAAGTGGGTCAAGGAGTGGTTGATGGATATCCAACACAGATAAGTGTGAGGCACTGCATTTTTGAAAGCAGTTTTTGTGGCTTGTACTATGATCCAAAGTTCAAAGTAAAATGTATTGTCACAGTACAGATATATCACCACATACAACTTTTTTCCTGCCGTCATACTTAGCAGATCTATAGAACAGTAACTGAAAACAGGATCAATGAACAACAAACTGTGCAAATACAAATATAAATAAATAACAATAAATAATAAGCATGAATTAACAAGATAAAGAGCCCAGAAAGTGTGACCATCATTTGTGGGAACACCAGAAATAGAAAAACTGTAGTTATCCCCTTTTGTTCAAGAGCCTGATGGTTGAGGAGTAGTAACTGTTCTTGAACCTGGTGATTCGAGTCCTGAGACACCTGTACCTTATAATCATATAACTATATATCAATTACAGGATGGAAAAAGGCCATCTCGGCCCTTCTAGTCCATGCCGAACACTCACTCTCACCTAGTCCCACTGGCCCACACTCAGCCCATAATCCTCCATTCCTTTCCTGTCCATATAGCTATCCAATTTATTTTTAGATGACAAAATCAAACCTGCCTCTACCACTTCTACTGGAAGCTCATTCCACACAGCTACCACTGTCTGAGTAAAGAGAGTCCCCCTCATGTTACCCCTAAACTTTTGCCCCCTAACTCTCAACTCATGTCCTCTTGTTTGAATCTCCCCTACTCTCAATGGAAAAAGTCTATCCATGTCAACTCTATCTATCCCCCTCATAATTTTAAATACCTCAATCAAATCCCCTCTCAACCTTCTACGCTCCAAAGAATAAAGACCTAACTTGCTCAACCTTCTGCCTGATGGCAGCAGCAAGAAAAGAGCATGGCCTGGGTGATGAGAATCATTGATGATGGATGCTGCTTTTCTACAGTGATGTTTCATGTAATGTGCTCAATGGTCGGGAGGGCTTTACCTGTGATGTACTGAGCTGACTCCACTACCTTTTGTAAGATTTTCCACTCAAAGGCATTGGTGCTCCCATACCAGGCTGTAATGCAACCAGCCTCTCACACTTTCCACCACCCATCTATAGAAGTTTGTCGAGGTTTCTGATGACATGCCAAATCTCCATGAACTCCTGAGGAAGTAGAGGCATTGTTATGCTTTCTTTGCAATTATATTTATACGATGGGTCCAGGACAGGTCTTCTGAGATAGTGACACCCAGGAATTTAACGTTACTGACCCTTTCCACCTTTGATCCTCTGATGAGTATTGGCTCATGGACCTTTGGTTTCCCTCTCCTGAACTCTACAATCAGTTTCTTGGGCAAACACAAGGAAATCTGCAGATGCTGGAAAATCAAACAACACACACAAAATGCTGGTGGAACACAGCAGGCCAGGCAGCATCTATAGGGAGAAGCACTGTCGACATTTCGGGCCGAGACCCTTTGTCAGTTTCTTGGCCTTATTGACATTGAGGAAAGGTTATTGTCACTACACCACTCAGCTTTGTTTTCAATTTCCCTCCTGTATGCTGATTCATCACCCCCTTTTGATACAGCCCACAACAGTGGCATCATCAGCAAACCAGTAAATGGTGTTGGAGTTGTATTCAGGTGTAAAGCGTGGAGAGCAGGGGTCCAAGCAAACATCCCTGCGGTGCTCCTATGCTGATATTTCGGGCCAAGACCCTTTATCAGGAGTGATTGACCAGGCTTGGTCTTTATTCCTTGGAAAGTTAGCAAATTTGGAGTGACCTTATAGAAGTGTTATAAATTATGAGAGATTAGAATTAGTTTTAAATTTCAAGTCAAGCCAAGTCAAGTCACTTTTATTGTCATTTCGACCATAACTGCTGATACGGTCCATAGTTAAAATGAGACATTTCCCCTCAAGAGGAAATATCCTCTCTACATTCTTCCTGTGACAGCTTCCTCAGGAGCTAACATGTTTCAATTGAGTCATCTTTCACTTTTCTAAGTACCTATGTTTAGAATTCTAAACTATTCAACCTTTCCTTTTAAGAGAACATACCTGTTACAGGTATTAAGTCTAGTAAACATTCACTGATCTGTCTGCATGCTTAAAATAAGAAGCCATTATTATACAGAATAATCCGGATGTGGACTCACCAATATCCTTTATAACTGGATATCCTTCTGTTTTTTATTCAGTTCCCCTAACGAACTTCTGTTAACCTTCCTAATTACCTGCTATACCTGCATGCTAACTTTTTGTGAAACATACACCAGCATAATACAAGGTGGAAGGCAGGGTGGAGATATATCTCTACCAAAGGAGTTGTGAGGCACTCCTTCCCTCCACTAGCCTGCAGGTCACCCTTGGGCAAGGTGTAGCAACTCCTTAGCCCATCGATCAGGGTCACGTGGAGCCATGGGAGCAGGTGGTGGATGGTTGTATGAGCAGTTGGTGTATATCACAAGTCCAGGTTATGCGACCACAGGTGCCAGGCAGACAATCTCTGAAGAGTATTGATAATAGCCGGGATCACCCATCTTGTAAGGACACTACCCAGCAAGTGACAATGGCAAACCACTTCTGTAGAAAAATTTGCCAAGAACAATCATGGTTATGGAAAGACCATTGCCCATGTCATAGGACACAGCATATAATGAATGAACAAATAATAGGACCCCTCTTTACCTCAGATCTCTGTAATTGCTTAATATTTAAATAGCATATCTTTTTGAAATCAACATCCTGTTGCAGCCTCCTTATAGTCACTTGACAGCCCACTTTCTTGGTGGAATCAGGAAATTCAGCAACTATGCCTTATTAAATAAACTTTTATTACATAAACTGTAAAAAGTTGTGACCCCATACTGATCCTTGTGGCACACCAGACATTACATTTTGTCCAATAGAAAAAAAACCTTATTTATACTTTAAGGCTGTGTTTCCTGTTAACTAGATAATAATGTCAATTGAAAATTGTAGTACCACCTTACCACAAACTTTTATTGGACAATTTTCTAGATTATTGAATGTATTAGTAGCTCAACATTTAACCTTTTTAAGAGAAGATATTTTCCAATGAAAGAGAGCTCAGAGACCCCCTGAACATTGAGGGGCTTGCCCTCTCAAACAACAGAGGGCAAAAAGTGGCTATGGTACTTCGTACAAAAGACGTGCTGTTACTACTATGTATAGAACCAGCAACACTGAAGGTATAGACTGAATGATGTTAGGAATATAAAAGAGCTTTATAATGTATATTTTAAAATCAAGAATAAAGATATTTAAAAAAATAAAAATATGACAATCCGATGCTGGATTATCAGGATTTCTGAATAGTGAGATAATTTCAGAATGTTATTTTTCTTAATGTTTCAAATACCGACTTTGGATGTGTTCCTCCCTTCCTCAAACTCAGTATAGAATTCAATCAGATCATGATCACTACTCCCCATGTTATCCTCATCACAAAGTAATTAATTAATCCTATATCTAACATTCTTTGATATCTGGTTGGCTTCAAAACATTATCTTCTAAAACACAATTCCAAAGGTATTCTATAAACCTCTGATCTCTGTTATCTTTGCCAAACCAATATTTCCAATACATATACCTACACCACCCGGCCCACCATCATCACTACATCTTTCTGATAAGCTCCCATAATTTCTTCCCATACACTCCATTCTGAAACACGTGTACTGCTGGTACACACTCCTGCAAATGACTTCTTTGTCTTCATCATTTCTAAACTTCACCCCAATAGCTAGTATATCCTGCCTTACTGGACTTAACTTGTTTATCACTTTAGCCCCAAGACCATAATTATCCCAGGGTTATTAAAACTTTAAAAGTGGCCTTGAGATATCTTCCTATTTTTTACCATGCCAGTTTGGTAAAGAAGGAGTAAAATACAACTCATAGTGTGCATGAGGAGCAGTGTGCTGTCTACGCCAGGCAAAATGGGCCCACTTGCTGTTTCCTGTTCTTCATTCATCTTTTTTGTTAGATTTTTGTTAGGTTTGTTTGTTTGTGGGACCTGACTGTGTGCAAATTGGATGTAACTTTTACCTGAAGCGGTGAATATACTTCAAAAGCAATTTATTGGCTGCGAACCACCATGGCACATTCTAATGATTTGTTAAGTTATAATATGAATGCAAATTCTTTCTGTCCAAGCTGCAACAGCAATGGAACATCTATAAATTCTTTACTATGTTATGAAAGTAAAGAAGGTTGAGTCATAAAAAAATGGTATATTAACGTTTTCCGTCTGTGAAACTCTTCAGTAAACTCAACAAGGGCCTAAAATAGTTCAAAGCAATTCATTACTGCACACATTCATCAAATTCGGGTCTACAGGTCATCAAACTAATGTTAAAACAATCACTCTTTAATGATACAGTTTATACTACTGATACAATGAAGCAGTCATGAGCAATGCATAAAAATTTTTATTTAAAATTTCAGTATGCTTACCAGATGTGTAACTGAAATATGCTGGCCAGATGTGAGACATGTAGAGTAAAGCAAAATACATAAAAACAGAACATAAAGTTTGAACTAATAACAATGCAGATAATTCTGACATAAGATTACAAACTGAAACTATGCCAGCTGAGAAGGCAATTAACAAAGTGATTATTTTGCACAAAATACTGAAATTTCTGTTAAGGCATAAAATTATTTGAAATTTCTAGCCACTGCTTTGGGAAGTGATGTCTCTTATACAAGCTTAAATTATTGCTGCTTCAGACAATGAAAATGTTAAAAGGGAAGCTTTTGTCTAATGCTGAGGAAAGCAGGAGATAAAACAACATTCACTGATAGCCAATAAATCAGTGCAACAAATTGAACCATGACTGAAGAAAGAAGCAAGGCGGATGAAGTAAACCATAAAAAGTCAATGCCAAAATCAGAAGGATTCAAGAACTATCAGGAAACCTTTCATGAATGTATTTAATAAGAATTAGCATATTCTGATATGAGAGGACAAAAAGAGAAATACATAAGCAACAATTTTCTCAACAAAGCAAAAAGATTCATTTTCAAGAATGAAAATGTTGTCAAATGGGAAAGTTAGTAAGCATATCTATTCAGATAGCCATATTAAGTTCATCATATAATGATATTCAAAATTGCACTTGAGAATTGGCAATGGCTTCAAAAACATAAAATCCTACTCTGGAAAAGATCTGCTTATTCCTCGTTGGCTGCCGCGAGTTTGAAAGATGACAGAAGCACAAGAGCACCTTTATGATGCAAAATTAACTGGGATTCAGAAATGCACTGGTGATAAAATGAACAGTCATGCTTTTTATTGACAATGGCAAGGTGCAATTTTTAGTGAAAAGTTGCATCAGAGCCGTACTATATTCTGAGATGATTCTGTTTGGTAAAGTATAATAAAAGTGAATTCCACACAAGGTTCCCTCTAAGTTGTTTTATTTTTACGACTGCACAGGAAATTTTTACCCAGCCTGAAAACTGTGCCACACTTTAATAAAACATTATATAAAATATTCTGGTTGCATGGCAACAAAGGCAATTTCCACAGGAGCATTTCAGTTCCTGCGTGGCCGTGCACCCTCGCAGCTTAGAGGGAACAGTGAATGCAGATTAGCTAATGTTACTATTTTGGGGGACCACTTCGTTGAGCACCGCTGCTCCATCTGCAATAAGCAGAACTTCCCAGTGGCCCAACGTTTTAATTCCAATTCACACTCCGCCATGTCCATCCACGGGCTCCTTTTGTACCACGATGAAGCCACCCTCAGGGTGGAGGAGCAACACCTCGTATTCCGTCGGGGTAGTCAACAACCTGATGGCGTGAATATTGATTTGTGCTTCTGATAAAAAAAAGTTTTCCCTCCCCTCCCCTCTTTTTTCTATTCCTCATTGTGGCCTCTTCTTCTCACTTGCCTATCACCTCCCCCAGTCTCCCTCCTTCTTCACTTTCTCCTATGGTCCACTCACTTCTCCTACCAGATACCTTCCTTTCCAGTCCTTTACCTTTCCCACCCACCTGGCTTTACCCATCACCTTCTAGCTATCCTTCTTCCCCCCCCCCCCCGCCCCACACCTTTTTATTCTGTCATCTTCCCCTTTCCTTTCCAGTCCTGAAGAAGGATCTCGGCCTGAAGCAATGACTGTTTATTCATTTGTCTAGATCCTGTCTAACCTGTTGAGTTCCTCCAGCATTTTGTGTGTGTTGCAATGTAACTATTTCAATGGATTAATTTTACACAGCCTTCTGTGGCTTATAAATAGGAAGCATTCAGATATTTTGGAATTGTCCTGGCGATGACAGATGCAGCTGTATTTTATATGCTGGTCCTCCATTTAACCTCATGAAAAATAGTTTTAACAGTGCCACAGGCAATTACAACTTAGTGCCTACAAATTGGCATATAAAATAGCACATGTGGCTTAAAATGTGATGGTCTACATCAGTTGCAAGCGCTAAATGCTCTACTACATTTTGAATATATGGCAAGTTGTATTAAGTGAATAAAATATATATGTACCAATCAGCACCAAAAAAGCATGCTAATCAAGTAGAACATGACTAAAATTTAAAAAAACATGAATTATCTATAAGATAGTGGGAGTGATTATATAATGTTTTATTAAAGTACCGTTCACTTTATTTGAAAGTGGTGACATAGGTAGATAGGGTTGTAAATAACGCTTTTGGGGCATTGGCTTTCATAAATCAATATCAGAATCAAAAATCAGGCTTAATATCACCAGTATATGTCATGAAATTTGCTAACGTTGTGGCAGCAGTACAACGCAATAGATGATAATATTGAAAAAAATTAAAATTCAAGTATATATATGAATATTAAATAGTTAAATTAAAAATAGAGCAAAAACAGAAAAATATTGAGGTGGTGTTTATGAGTTCAATGTCAGTTTAGGAATTAGATGGCAGAGGGGAAGAATCGGTGAGTGTGTGCCTTCACACTTCTGTATCTTTTTACTGATAGTAACAATGAGAAGGAAGCATGTCCTGTGTGATGAAGGTCCTTTTAATAACTGATGCTGCCTTTCTGAGGCACCACTCCTTGAGTACTATGGATTCAACTATGGAAAAGTATGTCTTACATACTATGGAGGCTCGTACCCATGATAGAGCTGACTAATTTTACGACTTCCTGTAAATTCTTATGATTCTGTGTTGTAACCAAACCCCCACCCCCAAACAGTGATGCAGCCTGTTAGAATGTTCTTCATGGTACACCTGTAGAAGTTCTCAAGTGTTTTAGGTGAAAAACCAAATCTCCTCAAACTCTAATGAAATTTAGCCGCTGTCTTACCTTCTTTATAGCTGCATCGATATGTTGGGACCAGGTTGGATCCTCAGAGGTATTGGCATCCAGAAACTTGAAATTGCTCACTCTCTCCACTTCAGATTCCTCTATGACAATTGGTTCGTATTCCCTTATCTTACCCTTTCTGAAGTCCGCAATTAACTCTTTGGCTGTACAGGTTGTTGCTGTGACACCACCCAACTATCTGGTATATCTCACTTCTGTATGCCCTTTCATCACCACCTGAGATTCTGGCAACAATGGTTTTATCATCAGCCTTCAATATAGAAATATTGAGTATAGGAGATGGGATGTTATAAGACTTTGGGGAGGCCTAATTTGGAGTAGAGTGTGCCATTTTAGTCACCCAATCAACAGGAAAGATATAAGTAAGACTGATGAGTACAGAGTAACTTTACAAGGATGTTGCTGGGACTGGAGGACCTAAGTTATAAGTAAGATTGAAAAGGTTAGGACTTTATTCCTTGGAACATAGAAGATCGAGGGAAAATTTGATAGAGGTATACAAAATTATGAGGTGTGTAGATAGGGTAAAGCACGTAGGCTTTTCCCCCATTAAGGCTGGGTGAGACTACTACTAGAGGCCATGGTTTAAGGATGAAAGGTGAAACGTTTAAGGGGAACACGAGGGGAACCTTCTTCACTTAGATGGTCATGACAGTGTGGAACCAGCTGCCAGCACAAGTAGTGCATGCAAGCTTGATTTCAGCATTTAAGAGAAATTTGGATAGGGTCACGGATGGGAGGAATATGGAGGGCTATACTCTGGGTGCAGGTCAACAGGAGTAGCCAGATTAAATGGTTTGTCATTGGCTAGATGGGCCAAATGGCCTGTTTCTGTGCTGTACTTTTTTATAACTCTATGATAGTTTCTTTGGAGCAAAATTCTACTATAAAGCTAACTTCTTGCAAAATGCATCTAAAAATACTCGGGAATTATGAAGGGACAGTTTAAAAGGTACCAGTTGCATTAGTGATAATATGTGATGGTTGTGCAAAGATATCCATTCACTATGAATTGAAAAGGGGAATATTGGATAAAAATAACTTGAAGAAGTAGAGTGTCACTTGAAGCTGAAAGCCATTGTGCCCATTACTTGGTAATTGCATAAATGTTAACCCTATAACACATTTTGCATGCAACCATGTAACACTGGTCAAACTGTCATAGATCAAAGTATTAATCCCTGCCCTTAGTGGTGTGCTTTTTAAATTCTTTGGGTTTGGGTTCTCCGATTTGGGTTCTAGTGAAGACCGACCTCATCATACCAAGAAAAGCACCTACAATTTCCCTTGCATCACCACATTTATCACCTTCACAGAATTGCATTGCTTGCATTGAAAGATGAAATGGAAAAAGACAGTAATACTAGAACTTTGAAAAAAAGATCAAAGTATTCAGGAGAACAAAGATTTATTTGTCACAAGGGTCTCGGTCTGAAATTTCAACTATTTATTCCCCTCCATAGATGTTGGCTGACCCTCCAGCATGCTGAGTGTGTTATTCTGGATTTCCAGCACCTGAAGAATCCTGTGTTTAAAGTTTGTGAACTCAATTCCAACTTGGAAATTTAGTTTTATTAGAGTTAACAAATGAAAATGATTACTGGTTAGCAGTGCTTGAGGTAACAAGCAGGAATGAAGTTCTTAAAAAGCAGTATAGTTAATTTTGCACTGTGTGAACTCTGAGGTAGAAGTTCATTCTCAATCACTAGTGCCAAATGGGCACTATGTTTGAACTATTGTTATGCAAACCACCTGATAGTTCTGTTTTGATTCAAATATTGAGAGCCGAGTTTATGGACAATTAACAATCCCAATTTTTAACCTTTTATCTCCTTGTCACACGGGACGATCATCACATTACAGTCCGCAATTTGCCTTGACTTCATGCCTTTGGAAAATGGAAAATCTTTACATTTGATAGAATAGATTGCACAAAATTGCACGGTATACCAAAGCACAATATCAATTTTATTATAGATAAACAGCTCACTTGGACTGCTTTAATTAACTTCCAAATGCCTGAGGGACCCTTAATGGTTGGTTGTTGGATTTCACTTGCTATCAGCTGGTCTGCCTACCTATTCTCCAAGTCCTCCCTGAAATCCGTGTTCAAGTTTGAATAAACTACCTGCAGTGGATGCTTTTGTTGTTCATATTGTCAGGATACCAAATTCCTAAAGGTACATGACTGAATCTCGAAGAAAGAATACTCCAGATTTTAAACAAACCAAGAAGACTTCTTAAAAATAAACTCTAAAGCCATTTTCCTGAATACAAAAAACATAGCAAGCTAAAAGCAAGTGAAGGCAACTTTAGGGTATAGAATTAATTATCTGTTGTAAGAGACAAATCCCACCATCCACCCTGATCCCACAGGCTGGAAAAGGAAACATGCATTATAAAATTTATATTATGCTTATTTTTTGTTTGAGGGCTTCATGGCAGTAACTCGTGCAACACACAATGATCATGGCAGACCAACTGAATATTGAGTATTGCATGTTCAAGATTTAAAAAAATGGCATGATGCATCTTTTCAATGTTGCTATATAACATTGGAGGGTGAGGAGGATAGTCGATGCTTTTGCTGCTGCTTGTGTGTGTGGGGGAGGGTGATTTAGGGTTCAAACGATTTCCTGTCATTAATCCTTTGGGGTTTTTCTTGGTTTGTGGATGTCTGTGAAGAGTAAGAATTTCAGGTTGTATACTGTATACATTCTCTGATATTAAATGGAACCATTGTGCTATTGTACTTATGTGGCTCATCATTTCAAGCAGCAAAACATTATTCATTTACCTATTTTATTTTTACTTTGTAATTACACAAATACCAACAACTTCTAATTTTGAAGTTCATTCTTTTGTTGTGGTTAGGAATCTCCGAATGGGTGGTTGGACCTCTCATTTTAGAGATCATTGAGTACATGAATTACATAAATGGTGTTTGCTACCACTGATGTAGAGTTTCCTTGGAAAGAGAAAATTGCTCAATGCCCTTGCCTATACATCCATTTCATCCATAATACTTTCTCTTTATCCACCCTCTATTGCTATGACCCATCTTTGTTCCTCTTTGGTGGATAAACACCAGATTCATGCTTTATGAAGCTGATGGAAGAGATTTTGGAGTTATATATTAAGACTATGATACAATCTGTACTGTATTTTGAGAGGCCAAACACTCAAACTGTGTGGATGTAGAGGCTTCCTGCTCATGAGAACAACTTAGTTGACTTTATACATCTTGATAAAGCCCATGAAAATGTACGATACTCTGTTAATATTATAGAATAAAATATACCATCAGAAATCAGAATGTGCACTCCATTTACCATTATATAAAAAATAATACTGTGTTTTCAAAATCAGATTGATTTTATTATAGGTCTAGTTCTTACTCCATTTTAAGAAACAATTCCACTTCCAAACCTATCTGAACAACCACGTTCAACAAAAGTCATTCTTTTGGTACACACTAGGAGCTTTCTCACTTTCTCAGAAGCTTAACCATTAAAACTTTCACTGCAATCGAAATGTTGTTATCCAAACCATGAAATTCTTTGGCAAAAGCCAAATGAATTTTCATCTTGTTTGGCAGGAATAGGCAACAGAAGTGAAAATGTGCTTCAGCGAGTGGGGATGTTCAGCACCAGGACAAATGGAAAGAAAACCAAATTATGTAAGGTGCATAAAAAAAAGGAAGGTTCCTGCTGAAGGGTTTCAGCCTGAAACATTGCCTGTCCTTTTTTCCATAGATGCTGCATGACCTTCTGAGTCACTCCAGCATTTTGTGTGTTGCTTGCAATTCCAGCATCTGCAGATATTCTTTTGTTCATGATAAAAAAAGATTTTTTTTTTTAATTTGCTGCTTTACGATGTTGAAGTTAAGTTTATTACAATAAGAAAGCATTGGAAACATTAGATTTTTTTTATCTGAGGATTATTACCATTTATATTTTTGTGAGCCTACAACAGTGCACATCAAACAACAGCACAGCTTTAAAATCAGCAAGTTAGGGGTAACACAAGATTTGTTGAAGAAAGGTCACTGATCTTGATCATTAACTCAGTTTCACCCTCCATAGAGGGTGTTATACTTGCTGAATATTTTCTGGATTTTCTGCTTTATTACTCTTGAGCTTAACATTTTTTATGGCAACCAGAAGTTCTATAAAATAATATCACAGAAAAACTGCCCTATATTGTTGATTGTTGAGACATTGGTCATAAATATTTTATTGTCAGATTATCATTAACAGAAATGAAATCATGTTTGGAACACAGATGATAGAGCATAGAACACCACAGCACAGTATATGTCCTTCGGCCCATGGTGTTGTGCTGGCCTTTTAACTGACTTCAAGATAAAACCATCCCTCACTTCTTGCATAACCCTCCATTTTGAAATCATCCATATCTGAAAAAATTCTTAAATGTGTTTGACTCCACCACTACCCCAGGCAGGGCATTCCATGCATCCATCATTCTCTGTGAAAAACATATCTCTGATATTTCCCCTATATTAGCTCTTTCCACACTGGGAAAAAGTCTCTAGCTATCCACTTAATCAAAGCCTCCTTTCATCTTGTACACCTCTATCAAGTCGTCTCTCATCCTCTTTTGCTCCAAAGGAAAAGCCCTAGGTCACACAACCTAACCTCATAAGACATGCTCTCCAATCCAGGCAGCATCCTGGTAAATCTCCTCTGCACCCTCTCTGAAGCTTACACGTCCTCCCTATAATGAGGCAGACATAACTGAACACAATTTTGAAGTGTAGCCTAAAAGGGTTTTATAGAGCTGCAACATTACTTCACAGCTCTTGAACTCAATCCCCTAACTAATGAAGCCTGACACACTGTATGCCTTCTTAACAACCTGAACAATTTGTGTGGTGAATTTGAAGGTGGTATGGACGTAGACCCCAAAATCTGTTCTTCCACAGTACTAAGAATCCTGCTATTAAACTGGTCTACTGCCTTCAAATTCAATCTTCTAAAATGAATCACAAGACCATAAGATATACGAGCAGAAATAGGCCATTTGGCCAATTGTGTCTCTTCCACCATTAAATCATGGGCTGACCCAGTCAACCCCACTCCCCTGCCTTCTCCCCATACCCTTTGATTCCCTGGCTAATCAAAAGCCTATCTATCTCTGGCTTAAATGCACCCAATGACTTGGACTCCACATTCCAATGACTTAGAATTTGGCAACATTCTGCAGACTTATTAACCCACCCTTTTATTTCCTCATCCATTTATCAAAAGCACAATGAGCAGAGGTCCCAGAATAGATCACTGCAGAACACCACTGGACACCGACTTCCAGGCAAAATACTCTCCATCAGCTACCACACTCTGCCTTCTATGGGTAAGCCTATTCGGTATCCAAACCGTCAGGTTTCCCTGGATCCTATTCATCCTGACTTTCTGAATGAATCTACCATAATGAACCTTATCAAGCACATTCCTAAAATCCATTTACAATACCTCTGCTGCTCTACCTTCATTAAAGTGCTTTGTCACATCCTCAAAAAAATTATTCAGTCTCATGAGGCGTGACCTACCCCTCAGCAAGCCATGCTGACTACACCTAATCAGATTATACTTCTCCAAATATTTATAATTCCTGGCTCCAAGTATCTTGTCCAATAATTTGCCATGTGCAGAAGTAAGATTCACTGGTCTATAATTCCCGGGGTTATCCCTACTCCCTTTCTTGAATGAAGGAATAACATTTATCATCCACCAATCATCTGGTACTATTCCTGTGGCGAATTAGGACACAAAGATCAAAGCTCAAAGTAAATTTGTTATCAAAGTACATATATGCCACCATATACAACCCTTCGATTTATTTTCTTGTGGGTATACTCAATAAATTCATAATAGAATAATAACCATAATATAATCAATGAAAGACCACACCAACCTGGGCATTCAACCAGTGTGTAAAAGACTCAAAATGTGCAAATACAAAAAGAAAGAAATAATAACAACAAAAACAGCAGTAATTAATTAATTAATTAATTAATAAGCAATGGATATCAAAAACCTGTGATGAGAAGTCCTTGAAAATAAGTCAGTAGGTTGTGGCAACATTTCAGTGATGGGGCAAGTGAAGTTTGAGTGAAATTATCCACTTTGGTTCAAGAGCCTGATGGTTGAGGGGTAGTAACTATTCCTGAACTTTCTTCTGATGTCAGCAGCAAGAAGAGAGAGTGTCCTGGATGGTGTGAATCTCTGATGGTTGACACTGCTTTTCTGCAACTTTTTGAATAGATGTTCTCAATGGTGGGGAGGGCTTTATCCATGATGGGCCACATCCACTACATTTGACAGGATTTTCCATTCAAGAGCATTGGTGTTTTCATATCAGGCTGTGATGCAACCAGTCAATATATTCACAGAAACATAGAAAATAGGTGCAGGAGTAGGACATTCAGCCCTTCAAGCCTGCACCGCCATTCAGTATGATTATGGCTGATCATCCAACTCAGAACCCTGTACCTGCTTTCTCTCCATACCCCCTGATCCCTTTAGCCACAAGGGCCATATCTAACTTCCTCTTAAATATAGTTAATGAACTGGCCTCAACTGTTTCCTGTGGCAGAGAATTCCACAGATTCACCACTCTCTGTGTGAAGAAGTTTTTCCTCATCTCGGTCCTAAAAGGCTTCCCCTTTATCCTTAAACTGTGACCCCTCATTCTGGACTTCCCCAACATGAAAAACAATCTTCCTGCATCTAGCCTGTCCAATCCCTTTAGAATTTTATACGTTTCAATAAGATCCCCCCTCAATCTTCTAAATTCCAGTGAGTATAAGCCTAGTCGATCCAGTCTTTCTTCATATGAAAGTCCTGCCATCCCAGGAATCAATCTGGTGAACCTCCTTTGTATTCCCTCTATGGCAAGAATGTCTTTCCTCAGATTAGGGGACCAAAACTGCACACAATATTCTAGGTGCGGTCTCACCAAGGCCTTGTACAACTGCAGTAGAACCTCCCTGCTCCTGTACTCAAATCCTTTTGCTATGAATGCCAACATACAATTTGCCTTTTTCATTGCCTGCTGTACCTGCATGCCCACCTTCAATGACTGGTGTACAATGACACCCAGGTCTCGTTGCATCTCCCCTTTTCCTAATCGGCCACCGTTCAGATAATAATCTGTTTTCCTGTTCTTGCAACCAAAGTGGATAACCTCACATTTATCCACATTAAATTGCATCTGCCATGAATTTGCCCACTCACCTAACCTATCCAAGTTACCCTGCATCCTCTTAGCATCCTCCTCACAGCTAACACCGCTGCCCAGCTTCGCCCAGTGTCATCCGCAAACTAACACTGCTGCCCAGTGTCATCCGCAAACTTGGAGTTGCTGCATTTAATTCCCTCGTCTAAATCATTTATATATATTGTAAACAACTGGGGTCCCAGCACTGAGCCTTGCGGTACCCCACTAGTCACTGCCTACCATTCTGAAAAGGTCCCGTTTACTCCCACTCTTTGCTTCCTGTCTGCCAACCAATTCTCTATCCACATCAATACCATACCCCCAATACCATGTGCTTTAAGTTTGCACACTAATCTCCTGTGTGGGACCTTGTCAAAAGTCTTTTGAAAATCTAAATATACCATATCCACTTGCTCTCCCCTATCCACTCGACTAGTTACATCTTCAAAAAATTCTATAAGGTTTGTCAGACATGATTTTCATTTCACAAATCCATGCTGACTTTGTCCGATGATTTCACCTCTTTCCAAATGTGCTGTTATCACATCTTTGATAACCGACTCTAGCATTTTCCCCACCACCGATGTCAGACTAACCGGTCTATAATTCCCTGGTTTCTCTCTCCCTCCTTTTTTAAAAAGTGGGGTTACATTAGCCACCCTCCAATCCTAAGGAACTAATCCAGAATCTAAGGAGTTTTGAAATATTATCACTAATGCCTCCACTATTTCTTGGGCTACTCTTAAGCACTCTGGGATGCAGACCATCTGGCCCTGGAGATTTATCTGCCTTTAATCCCTTCAATTTACCTAACACCACTTCCCTACTAACATGTATTTCCCTCAGTTCCTCCATCTCACTAGACCCTCGGTCCCTTACTATTTCCAGAAGATTATTTATGTCCTCCTTAGTGAAGACAGAACCAATGTAGTTATTCAATTGGTCTGCCGTGTCTTTGTTCCCTATGATCAATTCACCTGTTTCTGACCGTACCTACATTTGTCTTTACCAATCTTTTTCTTTTCATGTATCTATAAAAGCTTTTACAGTCAGTTTTTATGTTCCCTGCCAGCATTCTCTCATAATCTTTTTTCCCTTTCCTAATTAAGCCCTTTGTCCTCCTCTGCTGGTCTCTGAATTTCTCCCAGTCCTCAGGTGTGCCACTTTTTTTTTGCTAATTTATATGTTTCTTCTTTGGACTTGATACTATCCCTAATTTCCCTTGTCAGCCATGGGTGCTCTACCTTCCCTGGTTTATTCTTTTGCCAAACTGGGATGAACAATTATTGTGACAATTGTTATTCTCCACTAAACATCTAAATAGTCTGTCAAAGTTTTAGATGTCATTTGAATCTTTGCAAACTCCTAATAAAGAAGAGGCTCTGCCATGCTTTCTTCATAATTGCACCTATATGCTGGGCCCAGGACAGATCTCTGAAATAATAACACTGAGGAATTTAACATTGCTGACCCTCTCCATCTCTGATCCTCTGATAAGGATTAGCTCATGGACCTTTGGTTTCCTCCTCCTGAAGTCAATTAACAGCTCTTTGGTCTTGTTGATATTGAGTAAGAGGTTGTTGTTATGGCATCCCTCAGCTAAATTTTCTATCTCCCTCCTATATGCTGATTCATTACAACCTTTGATTCAGCCCACAATAGTGGTGTCATCAGCAAACTTGAATATGGTCTTGGAGCTGTGCTTAGCTACACAGTCATAGGTGTAAATTTAGTAGAGCTGGGGACTAAGTACACAGCCATGTAGTGCACCTGTGCTGATGGGGACCATGGAGATGTTGTTGCCGATCTGAACTGACTGGAGCCTGAAAGTGAGGAAATAGAGGATCCAATTGCACAAGGGTTATTGAGGCCAAGGTCTTGAAGTTTATTTATTAGTTTTGAGGGAATATTATTGAATGTTGAGCTGTAGTTAATAAAGAACATCCTGACATATGCAACTTTGTTGTCTAAATATTCCAGGCTTGAGTAGAGGCAGTATGATCGTGCAGCAGTCTCTTCCCCTACTTCACAAAGTAACCTTGGGTATATTGAGTCTGGCCCCGAGATATCTTTAATCCACATAAAAAGCACAGGTTGGACTGTTCCTTTCTGATATATGCCCAATCAGCTGATATGGCCAGTTTCACAAAAGAATAAGTCCCTGACCAGGTGCATTCATACTGATGAAACACCACCTTCTACTCAGCCTCGGACTTTAAGGACAGAGGAAAAGCCACTGTAGATGAAGATGGAAAACCATTGTATTTTCAGCTAGTCTTACACATTTGAAAAAAAACAGCAGAACCACAGAAGATTACAATATAGTTTCAGATCTTTGTTAAATTAATCCAGAACTAATCCTATTACAAAATAGCCCTGCACCCAGTGGTTCAAGACCACAGCCATTACTTCAGGCCCTGCACTAATTAACTTTACATTACAGTTATTCCAATCACTAGGGGAGTATTTGCCGTGGTATTAACTTGGAAAACATATCCATTGGGTGACCAAGGGGAACTTCATTTTGTACATAAATTGCCTTAAGCAAATGTTGATTTTCTTTCATTTCTCTTTTAATCTATATTTGTTTCACAGGGCTATAGGAATAATATTTGAAGGATTTGATAAACAGCCTATTGAAATGAATTCAAGGGAATGTGTAACAGATTCTTAACAGCTACAAATGTAGAAGGAAAATAATATGGTGGCAGAATATATTTATTACTGAAAACAGATGTCTCAAACTGTACTTCATTTGAGGCCCTTTTCATATTCCATTGATGCTTAGTGATTTTTTATCTTATCCTTAGCCTTCTATATACTTAAACATTATTAAATAACAACATTTTGCATGTTACATCAGACTTTGGCTGGAGAGCATAGGAAGATTTACCCACATGCCTTTACTTATAAAAAGGGGTTTTTAAACCATCAGCATTATACTATCTGTACATTGCTAATGTATGATCAACTAAGATGCAGTGCCCAACTCAATATCAAGTCTTTCAGTGGGCACCCTCAGATAATACATGGTCTATTTTAATAACTTAGATTGTAGTTTTCAGCCCTTGAAATGACGTGGTTCCAGTTTTCCTTCTGTAAACACCTACAGGTATTTGAGTGGTTGTCCTTCAGTTATCAATTTAAGCTAGTGTGTGGAACTGAAATTACTTCATCCCACACCCCTCAAATGTCAAAAAGTTCAGAATTCACTTTCAAATATTAATCACTCAAATGTAATCCGTCGGGTACTCTCTGCTAATAGTTTTCTGGTTGCATATTGTGAAGTACAAGTTATATTTAAAAATTGTATATGCCATATAAGACTTTGATAGAGCATTGTACCCAACACAAAAGATTAGAAACATACAGTGAAATGCGTAACTTGTGTCAACTAAAATCAGTAAGGATTGGGCTGTGGTCAGCCTAAAAGTGTCGCCATGCTTCCAGCACCAACATAGTATGCCCACAACTTTTTTTTCTTTAACTTAAAGGGCACCATGGGAACGGGGAGCTTGTGCAGTACAGGTTGATGGATACGATTAAATATTCCTTTTACAGCCTGATACAGCTGAGAATCATAACTGCTTCCAGCATCTGTACAGTTAATAAAGATGTCTTAACGCAATTGAATAAAGTATCGCTGCTTAAAACCGATGGAAACAATGCTGATTGTGGTTGTACTTCTCGCCAGATTCCATGTAGGAACTGTGGCTGCAGGTCAGGAATATAAGTGCTTTTAAGGAAATTGTGCTTTAGACTCCCAATACCAACTATCTTGCTGGCAAATGTATAATCTCTAGTAAATAAAATCACAGATCTCAGAGAAATGGTGCTGTATCAGAGGGACATTAGGACTGCATATGTCCTTTGTTTCACAGAATCTTTGCAAACTGCTTCCATTCTGGATCCAGCAATTCAGATTGATAGGTTGACTATACACCATCAGGATAGGACTGTCGAGTCTCTGAAAAGCAAAGCTGGAGACATATGCCTTGTGATCAACTCCTTCTGATGCACAAACGTATCAGCATTGTCCAATTCTACCCACCAGACCTGAAATGTCTCAGAATTAAGTGCCGTCCATTTTACCTGCTGCAAGAGATTTCAACGATCATTTTGGTATGTTCCACCTCAGGCCAATCTCAAACAGGCTCTAGATGATCAACATGCATAAAACAACACACTCTGATGGCTTCACCATCATTTTTGGGGATTTTAACTAGGCTAAATTGGAAAAGTCACTAAATAATTACCATCAACAAATCACTTGTAGTACCCAAGGAAACAACTCACTGGACCATTGTTACAGCACCATCAAGAATGTTTACCGTGCTATTCCACGCTCTCACTTCACAAAGTCTGATCACCTGGCTGTACTTCTACTCCCTGAGTATAGGCAGAGACTGAAGACTGCAACACCAGCAGGGAGGACCAAGAAGATATGGATAAGGTAAGCACAGGAGTGCTTACAGGACTGTTTTGAATCGGTGGACTGGACTATATTCAAGGATTCATCTTTGAATCTGGATGAATATGCTGCAGTTGTTACTGACTTCACTAAAACCTGTGTGGATAAGTGCGTGTCTACAAAAACTTGCTGTACATTCCCAAACCAAAAGCTGTGGATAAACCAAGAGGTATGTTGTCTGCTGAGGGCTAGATCTGTGACATTTAAGTCTGGTGACTCAGGTCTGTACAAGAAAATGAGGTATGACTTGCAGGGGGCTAGTTCAAGAGCAAAGCAGTCTTCCAATCTATGTCCTGAGCACCTACCATCCATCTGTCAGAAAAAGTGGGATCTCCCAGTGTTCACCCATTTTAATTCCAATTCCTGTTCCCATTCCAATATGTCAATCCATGGCCTCCTCCACTGTCACAATGTGGCCACACTCAAGTTGGAGGAACAACACCTTATATTCTGTCTGGGTAGACTCCAATCTGACGGCATGCACATTGCTTTCTCAATCTTCCGGTAATGCTCCCCCCTCCCACCTTCACCATTCCCCATCAACTTTTTTCTCTCTCACCTTATCTCCTTGCCTACCCATTGCCTTCCTCTAGTGCTCCTCTCCCTTTTTCTTTCTTCCATGGCCTTCTGTCCTCTCCTATTAGATACTGCCTTCTCCAGACCTGTATCTCTTTCAGTGATCAACTTCCCAGCTCTTAACTTCACCCCTCCCCCTCCCAATTTCACTTATCACCTTGTGTTTCTCCCTCTCCTCCCTCCACCTTTTAAGTCTACCCCACAGCTTTCTTTTTCTCCAGTCCTGCTGTAGGACTCAATCTGAGACATCGACTATTGTCTTTTCCATGCCCAGCAGTTTGAACTTATTATCATACACTTCAGTGGCTTGGACCCAAAGACTAAAGATCTGAAGTCAGGTTTGTAGGACACAGATGCCACAGTTCCAGTGAACTGGCCAAATAATTTCTTACATGAGATTTTTTTTATTCCATTTCAGAAACAGAATAATTCCAGTTGGTGGTAGTAGTCATTTGAAGTGATTGGATGTACAGCCATTTGAGTAGTGACTCTTTGAACAGCGCACAATAGCGGCCCTCAGATCAGTTGTGGACCAGATCACTGAGTCATGGCTGAAAGAAGATTGTTGTTGGAGCTTAACATCTGAGGATACATTGAAATGACAGGCAGGTAAGCAAAGGGTGTGGGGTGACTCTGTTGATAAAAAAAAAAAGAAATCAAATCCTTAGAGGTGACATCAGATCAGAAAATGCAGAATCTTTGAGGGTAGAATAAAGAAAATGTAAGGGTAAAAAGCCCGTGATGAGAGTTATACACAGGACTCCAAATAGTAGCCCGGGTTTGGATACAATGAGAGATAGAAAAGGCATGTTAAAAAGAGCAAAGCTTTGACAGTGATGGGGATTTCGATATGCAAATAGATTGGAAAAATTAGGCTGTTGGTGGATCCCATTAAAATGGGTGGCCACTGGGAAACTCTGCCTCTCACTGCTAGGGGTGGGATTTTCCACATGCTTCAAAAAGGCAACAATTATACCAGTGCCTAAGAAGAATAATATGAGCTGCCTTCATGACTATCGCACAGAAGCACTCACATCTACAGTGATGAAATGCTTTGTGAGGTTGGTCATGACTAGACTGAACTTCTGCCTCAGCAAGGACCTGGACCCATTGCAAGTTGCCTATCACCACAACAGGTCAATGGCAGACACAATGTCAATAGCTCTTTACATGGCTTTAGACCACCTGAATAACACAAACACTTATGTCAGGATGCTGTTCAATGACTATAGCTCAGCATTTAATACCATCCTTCCCACAATCCTGATTGAAAAATTGCAGAACCTGGGCGTCTGTACCTCTCTCTGCATTTGGATCCTCTACTTCCTAACCAGAAGACCACAATCTGTGCGGATTGATGACAACATTTCCTGTAATTTAACTACTGATCATAAAGAAATTAATAATACCTTTCAAGATTTTTATAAATCTTTATATCAATCAGAATTTGATGGTGACCAGTCCATGATAGATAATTTTTTTAACAATTTGAATATTCCTAAACTGATTGATGAAGACCATAGCCTGTTAGATGCTCCTATTTCTATGGTGGAAATAGGAGCGGCTATCTCATCAATGAATTCAGGGAAAGCTCCTGGTCCTGATGGTTATATAGTAGAATTTTTTAAAACTTTTTCTTCTTTGCTTTCTCCTTGGTTATGTGAAATTTTTAATGATGCGTTTGCTAAGAAGAGATTACCTCAATCTTTTTATGAAGCTAATATCCCTCTAATTCTTAAAAAAGATAAAGATCCTACTTTATGTACATCTTATCGCCCTATATCACTATTAAATGTAGATTCTAAGATTCTTACAAAAATTTTAGCTATTAGATTAGAAAAAGTACTATCAGATTATTTCAGAAGATCAAACTGGTTTTATGAGGAATCGGTATTCCTTTTTTAATGTTAGAAAATTGATTAATATAATTCATACTTCACCACCCACAGTCCCAGAATGTGTTATTTCATTAGATGCTGAAAAAGCTTTTGATAGAGTTGAATGGATATATTTATTTAATACATTGAGAAATTTTAATTTTAGTCCTAACTTTATATCATGGATTAAATTAATATATCATAAACCTGTTGCTTCTGTTCTTACAAATAACTATAGATCCTCTTTTTTTCAATTATCTCGTGGTACGAGACAAGGCTGTCCCTTAAGTCCTTTATTATTTAATATTGCATTAGAACCTTTAGCTATTGCTATTCGTGAATCTCCTAATATTTTTGGTATTACCCGTAATGAGAAGTTATACAAATTATCACTTTATGCTGATGATTTGCTGTTATATATTTCTGACCCTGTTAGGTCTATTCCCGCTATTTTATCCTTGTTGGTTCAATTGGTACTTTTTCTGGTTATAAACTAAATTTAGATAAGAGTGAATTATTTCCTTTAAATGCACAAACTTTATTGAGTGATAGGATACCATTTAAAGTTGTTACTGATAACTTTATCTATTTAGGTATAAAAATTACCAAGAAATATAAAGATTTATTTAGACTGAATTTTTTACCTATGCTTCATCAAATTCATCAACTTACTACAAGATGGTCTCCTTTGTTTTTATCATTAATTGGTCGGATTAATGCTATTAAAATGATGATTTTACCGAAATTTTTATACTTATTTCAAGCCCTACCAGTTTTTATTTCTAAATCTCTTTTTGATAACATTGATTCAAAAATTTCCTCATTTGTGTGGCAAAATAAAAACCCTAGGTTAAGTAAAAAGCAATTACAAAAATCTAAAAAAGATGGTGGTTTAGCTTTACCCAATTTTAGATTTTATTATTGGGCAAATAATATTCGTAATTTAATGTATTGGAAACTAGATTTGGATTCACCACTGTGCCCACAGTGGGTAAATTTGGAATGTAATGAGGTAAAGGGATATTCTCTATTCTCTGTTCTTGGTTCATGTCTTCCTGCTGATTTAGTTAAATTTAATAAACAAATATCTAATCCTGTTATTAAACATACATTACGAATTTGGTTTCAATTTCGTAAGTTTTTTACTTTGAAAAACTTTGTTCTTGATAGCCCTATCTTACTTAATTTCTTTTTTAAACCCTCTTGGACAGATCAAGCTTTTAACATATGGAAAAGGAAAGGTATAAAATGTTTTCGTGATCTCTTTTTTGAAGATACTTTGATGTCATTTGACCAACTTTCCAACAAATTTGAATTACCTAAATCTAATTTTTTCAGATATTTACAAATTAGAAATTTCTTACATAAAGTTTTACCATCTTTTCCTAATTCAACTTTGGTGGACTTTACAGATTTGATTTTTACCTTAAATCCTTGTCAGAAGGGATTAGTAGCTTTTATTTATAATATGATTATGAAGATACAACCAGAAATATCAGTTAGAATTAAACAAGAATGGGAAAAAGAACTTCGATATAATATATCAACAGATAAATGGGAAAAAATTTTGCAAATGGTTAATTCTTCTTCTATATGTGCTAAACATGCTTTAATACAATTTAAAATTGTACATAGAGCTCATATGTCTAAAGATAAACTTGCTCGATTCTATTCTCATATTAACCCTCAATGTGACAGATGTCATTCAGAAGTGGCCTCATTGACCCATATGTTTTGGTCATGTCCCACTTTATATAATTACTGGAAGGACATATTTACTACTATTTCCTCAATTTGGAATATAGATTTACAACCTCATTTTATTACTGCAATTTTTGGCATACCAAATGAAGATGGTAATCAGTTTTCCCCCTCAATCAGACGAATGATTGCTTTTGTAACATTAATGGCCAGAAGGTCTATATTACAAAATTGGAAAGAAGTAAATCCTCCTACCACGTTTCAATGGCTTTCTCAAACTATTTCTTATTTGAGCCTGGAAAAAATTAGAAGCACTATTTTTGACTCATCAATTAAATTTGAAGAAACTTGGAGACCGTTTATTCGACATTTTCATATGAATTAATTTGGCCCTTTCCAGACCTTTTTTCTGCTTATTCATGTTCAGGTATGGAGTTCTGGAGTTTGTTGACACTATCATATACTTGTAAACTATTATTATTGCCCATGTTAGTTTAGTTTAGAGTTTTATTTTTCTTAATATATACTTTTTTTCACATGTTTTCAATTTTTTTTTTCTCTTTTTTTAATGGTTATTTTTGTTTTTTTTCATATATAATCATATGGACTTGATTGATTAAGGTATTTTCTTCTGTTGATGTTTAATAGGATATTGTTATCTTATTATCAACGTGATTTCAAGTCTATTGTATTCATAATTTACTCATTATTATGTTATGTTTTTTTTTGTGTATATATGAAAATTAATAAAAAGATTGAAAAAGAAAGAAAGAACATTTCCTCTTCACTGACAATCAACACTGGCGCACCTCAGGGGTGTGTGCTTAGCCCATTGCTCTACTCTCTATATCCCCATAACTGTGTGGCTAGGAAGAGCTCAAATACCATCTATAAATTTGCTGATGATACAACCACTGTTGGTAGAATCTCAGGCGTACAAGGAGTCAGATATGTCAACTAGTAGAGTGGTGTTGCAGCAACAACCTGGTACTCAACATCAGTAAGATGAAAGAGCTGATTGTGGACTTCAAGAAGGGTAAGCTGAAGGAACACATACCAATCCTCATAGAGGGATCAGAAGTGGAGAGAGTGAGCAGCTTCAAGTTCTTGGGTGTCAAGATTTCTGAGGACCTAACCTGGTCCCAACACATCCATGCAATTATAAAGAAGGCAAGACAGCCTTCTCGTTAGGAGTTTGAAGAGATTTGGTATTGATGCACCATCAATAACTCTCGGAGACGTGAGTCGAGATAGGCTTTTATTAGCTGGAAGAAAGCACCGTCAGCAGCAAGAGCCCACCACACAACATCTTGGAGATTGAGGGAGGAGCAGTGCCTCCAATCGCCTTTATACTGGGGTCTGTGGGAGGAACCACAGGAGCAGTCAGCCGGGGGGGAGGGGGTGTTCAGACAGGTATATGTAGTTCACCACAGGTATGTCAACAAATACATTCAAAAACTTCTATAGATGTACTGTGGAGAGTATTCTGACAGGCTGCATCACTGTCTGGTATGGTGAGGCTACTGCACAGGACCAAAAGAAGTGCAGAGGGTTGTAAATTTAGCTGGCTCCATCTTAAGTACTAGCCTACAAAATACCCAGGACATCTTAAAGAAGCAATGTCTCAGAAAGGCAGCACCCATCATTAAGGACCTTCAGCATCCAGGGTATGCCCTTTTCTCACTGTTACCATCAGGTAGGAGGTACAGAAGCCTGAAGGCACACACTCAGTGATTCAGGAACAGCTTTTTCCTCTCTGCCATCCGATTCATGAATGGTCAATGAACACTTGGACACTACCCACTTTTTTAATATACAGTATTTCTGTTTTTGCACATTTAAAATCTGTTCAATATACATATACATTGATTTACTTGTTTATTATTACTATTATTATTTTTATTTTATTTATTATTTTTTCTCTTTTCTGGATTATGTATTGCACTGAACTGCTGCAGCTAAGTTAACAAATTTCATGTCACATGCCGGTGATAAAAAATTTGATTCTGATTCTGAAGTCCAAGTAATGCTTCAGGGCAGTAGGAAGTCAAATTTATCATCTTCATTCTTGAATAAACCTTTTGCAGTATTTCCTTTTGAAATCATTTGGATTCACTTTTTTAATATATATTATTTCTATTTTTTGCATGATTTTTAATCTATTCAATATACATTTACTGTAATTTATTTATAATTATTTGTTATCTTCTTCTGTATTATGTATTGCATTGAACTGCTGCTGCTAAGTTAACAAATTTCACGTCACATGCCGGTGATAATAAACCAGATTTTGATTCTGATTCTTTTCTGGCAGACGGAGCGTGGGAGCTCAGCAAAGTGGTCTCCCAATCAATGTCGGGTCTCACCGCTATACGGGAGGCCATACCAGTAGCACATTCAGAAGAAGCGAGATCTTTCAATGGACGGCCATTTTAATTCCACTTCCCATTTCCATTCCAATATGTCTATCCATGTCCTCCTCCACTGCCGTGATGAGGCCACACTTAGTTTGGAGGAACAACACCTTATATTCCTTCTGGGTTGCCTCGAACCTTATGGCATGAACATTGATCTCTCAAACTTCCAGTAATGCCCCTCACCCCCCCCCCACCTCTCCTTCACCATTTCCCAACTCATTTTCCCCCTCTCACCTTATTTCCTTGCCCGCCCATCCCCTCCCTCTGGTGCTCCTTCCCCCTTTTCTTTCTTCCATGGCCTTCTGTCTCTTTCACCAATTAACTTCCCAGCTCTTTACTTCATCCCTCCGCCTTCAGGTTTCACCTGTCACCTGGTGTTTCTCTCTCCCCTCTCCCCCACCTTTTAAATCTACTCCTCAGCTTTTCTCCCCCCAGTCCTGCCAAAGGGTTTAGGCCCGAAACATTGACAGTACTTTTTTCTATAGATACTGCCTAGCGTGCTGAGTTCCTGCAGCATTTTGTGTGCGTTGCTTGGATTTCCTGCATCTGCAAATTCTCAATGTCTTATGTACCTGGCCTATCCTTTACTTCTCCATCACCATAAAATGTCAACTTCAGCTCAATGAAGAATGTAGAACAAAATGCCAAGAAAATAAGCAAGTATTACTGAGAATGTCATGCTAACCTGATGGAGCTACAACACAGGACTTTATAAATGAGTAATTGTGAAAGTCATATGTTGTCTGCACAATCCGGTGACAAATCACAGCAGCTCTTGTGAATTTAGCCATGAATGGTGATGGGCAGCTAATTCCCCAAGAGATAACAATTGTCACCATTTGAGTGCATACCCAGTTTTCCCTATCGTCTTCTACCTCTTAATCAATAAGCAAACTAATAGGTTATCTCTGTTTCCTTGGGTTTTATTTGTGTTGTCTCTTCTGTAACCAACAAGGCTCCAGCAGCATTCCAAATAAACTAAAGGCTTCAATCAAAATTCAGAGATATAGAAGGACATATTATAGAAGATTCAGGACATGATGCAACCTGGCAGGGAGTGTAGGTATTACAGTGGTGGCTTCTTCCATTAATTTCCTCTATTTTATCGCCAGTGGAACTGACAGGGTGACCTCCCCTTTGTGAGGCAGTCACAGTTGCTATACAAGAGGTAAAATAGTGACCTGTAACACTGTTCCCCAAAAGCATCTTACAGTGATTTTAAGACTGGAGGAAGGATTGATCCTATGCTAAAAATTGACAAGGTTTTCCTCACCTTGATACTGCAGTAACAAAATTGTTTTAATTTTGTCTCCAGTAGGATGAAGCATTTTGTAATGCCATCCATAGTCTCCTTTATATTAGTAAGTTTATAACTAGGGTTTATTACACTAGCAGACCCATAGATAAAGATATTTATTCGGCACCTCAGATACTGCAGTGATAAACAAGAACTTTTTGGTACATTTACTTTCTGACTGGATAGTGCAACAAATTTAGTGACATATGCTTACTGCCCAGCAAGTTGTATATATAGTTTAAAATTGCTGGCCTTTCAAACTCTTTGCAGTTTTGGAAATCACCAGTAATTTAACCTGCCTACATACGTTATTTGTGCAGCTCTGCCAAACTTGCACTATCACAAGCCCTAATATTACCTTACGTTAGGCAATATGGTTACGGATCCCGCAACCTGCCTGGATCATAGGAGCACTGTAAAAATGAGACAATACACGGTAGCTACTAATATAGTCAGTAAACTCTTACCCAAATCATAATGGTAATTTAATTACTTTGCTTTTTATTACTCTCTTTGACTGCTAAGATTATGTTACACCTTTAGCAAAGTTCAATTAAAATCATCTTTAAATACAAATAAAAATGCAGCAAACTCATACTGAATACATCTACAATCAAATGACAATATTTGAGAATAAAAAAGTAGAGTTACTGTAGTTGTGGACTTAGCAGAAGAGTTAATTTTTGTTGCAGCTGCCTTACACCACATCCCGTATATTATTATTTGGCAAACCTGAAAGCTGCCAAAGATAAAGTTAGAATTATAGAGACTCAAAGCATGCAAGCAGGTCCTTCGGTGCACTGAGCCAATGCCACCCATCAAACAGCCATTCACAATAATCCTATTTTCATGGGTAATCTGTTCAAGTGCTTTCAAATCACAGAGTGGAGGAACTGCTGAATTAAACTGACAATACCCTCTTGCAAAAAAATAGTTACAGCCCAATTGTGATGGATATGAAAATTCCTTGTGTTGTGAATATTACCCTGCCTTACAAAAATGAGGTCACTCAAGATGAAAGCTCTTGTTACTTCAGTGCTCTTCCAAGTGACAACAAGCTGTCATTTAACAAGAGAATTCTGTAAGTTTGCTCTGTCATCAGAAAAGAAGAACTGGAGCCTTAGGTCGAACACCACAAAGTTTGGGAAAAGTTATTACCTTTCAACCATCAGGCTCCTGAATCAGCATGGATAACTCCACTCACCTCAACACTGAACTAATTCCACAACCTATGGATTCACTTTCAAAGACTACAACTTATATTCTCAATATTATTTATCTACTTTTAAAAAATTTTCAGTTTGCCTTTTGCACATTGGTTGATTGTCAGTCTTTGTATATCATTTTTTAATTATTCTATTGTATTTCTCAGTTCTACTGTTAACACTTGCAAGAAAATAAATCTGAAGGTGCATATGGTGACGTATAAATATTTTAATAATAAATTCACTTTGAACTTTGTACTGAGGTTTAGGGAAGCAAACCTGTAATTCTTAATTGGTTTGATCTACATATTGTTATCATCCACTCCAATGAAAAGGGCCCTGCCTGTTATAGTATCTTACTTGCCACTATAATAGTCAGCTCCCACCTTATTGAAATGATACTGTAACACTGTAATGGATTCCTTAATGGATCAAGAGAAAACCTACTGCTCCCTTCTTATTACTTATTTCAGCCTTAAATTAAAAAATATAAAATTTCAGTTGGCACCAGCTCACCAACATGGAGATCACCATGAGCAATGCAAGGAAAGCTCAACTTCTCAAGGACTATTTAAGAGTTGCATCAAAAAGTCTTCACTGAAACAAATTAACTATTATATGTTGAAGATAATAAAAAAAGATGAAGCATCACCTTAAAAATCATAATGAGATATTTAAAGAAAGGAACTAAACTTTTGTATAAACATAACAACAGGTTTTGAACTTTGAGTGCAACTAAAATTGAATTCAAATAAAATATCAGTGATCCTAGAAAATAAGGTGAAAAGGCTGTTCCACAATAAAAAAAACTGGCCACACAATCACAAACAAAAATGCAAAAGGAATTCAAGTGAGTAATGAACAAAGCAGTGACATAAAAACAGTCAAAAGAACAACTAAGTTTCCTCATATAATGGATACATATCAAAACCATGAGTGACAAATATCATGTTAACCATATTAGATAACAAAACACAAATATCTATGAAAATAACCTTATTCATCAAAACCTTGAACAGAGAGCTTTGGGAGTATTAACGTTTATAGCTGGTATGTGCATTTACACTGCTGTTAAACTCTTTTTCGTCTTTCAAAAAGGGTGATGTATTGATATAACTTTGCCAAGCATAACCCATCCTTGTCTGTTCTGTCTGAACTGGAAATGTGCATATGATTGACTACTGCACAGAGTTGGTTTAGAATGAGTGAGCAAAAACAGCAATGAAAAGAATTTCCGGAGGTGCGATTTTGCCAACGATTCAACGAAAACAAGGTTTAACACCAAGATAGCAGAGTTACAGAGGGGGAAAAGAGAAATAGAGTACATTTTAGTGAAAAGGAAAGCTTAATGTGTTATTTTATTGTTTGGCTATTCCATAAGGACCTATAGGCAGATAGCCCATAAAGAAAATGGATGAAATAAAAATAAAGTGAAGAGAATAGACTAAGTAAAATGTCAAGAACAGAGATAGATAGGTATTTTCCAAAAAGAATTATTGACTGATGATGTTTTTGTAAATTTTCCTTAAAAAAAGCTCATCTGTATGTAAATGACAGCACAACACAAGGAAAAGGCTAACTTTGAGGAGATGCAAAAGAATGTAGAAGGAGTGGATTGGGATAATTTGTTTTATGGGAAGGATGTAATAGAGAAATGGAGGTCATTTAAAAGTGAAATTTTAAGGGTACAGAATCTTTATGTTCCTGTTAGGTTGAAAGGAAAGGTTAAAAGTTTGAGAAAGCCATGGTTTTCAAGGGATATTGGAAACTTGGTTTGGGAAAAAAAGAGAGATATAGGCAGCATGGAGTAAATGAGGTGCTCAAGGAATATAAAGAATGTAAAAAGAATCTTAAGAAAGAAATTAGAAAGGCTAGAAGAAGATATGAGGTTGCTTTGGCAAGTAAGGTGAAAATAAATCCGAAGGGTTTCTACAGTTATATTAATAGCAAAAGGATAGTGAGGGAAAAAATTGGTCCCTTAGAGAATCAGGGTGGACAGCTATGTGTGGAACCAAAAGAGATGGGGGAGATTTTGAATAATTTCTTTTCATCGGTATTCACTAAGGAGAGGGATATTGAATTGTGTAAGGTAAGGGAAACAAGTAGAGTAGTTATGGAAACTATGACGATTAAAGAAGAGGAAGTACTAGAGCTTTTAAAGAATCTAAAAGTGGATAAGTCTCCGGATCCTGACAGGATATTCCCTAGGGCTGAGGGAAGGTAGTGTAGAAATAGCAGGGGCTCTGACAGAAATATTTCAAAAGTCATTAGGAACGGGGATGGTGCCAGAGGATTGGCGTATTGCTCATGTTGTCCCATTGTTTAAAAAGGGTTCTAAGATAAACCTAGCAATCATCGGCCTGTAAGTTTGATGTTAGTGGTGGGTAAATTAATGGAAAGTATTCTTAGAGATGGTATATATAATTATCTGGATAGACAGTGTCTGATTAGGAACAATCAACATGGATTTGTGCGTGGAAGGTCGTTTGACAAATCTTATTGAATTTTTTGAAGAGGTTACTAGGAAAGTTTGTGAGGGTAAAGCAGTGGATATTGTCTATATGGACTTCAGTAAGGCCTTTAACAAGGTTCCGCACGGAAGGTTAGTCAGGAAGGTTCAACCGTTAGGTATTAATATCGAAGTAGTGAAATGGATTCAACAGTGGCTGGATGGGAGATGCCAGAGAGTAGTGGTGGATAACACTTTGTCACGTTGGAGGCCAGTGACTAGTGGTGTGCCTCAGGGATCTGTATTGGGTCCAATGTTGTTTGTCATCTGGATGATGGGATGATGGGGTGGTAAGTTGAATTAGTAAGTATGCAGATGATACTAAGGTAGGTGGTGTTGTGGATAATGAAGTAGGTTTTCAAAGCTTGCAGAGAGATTTAGGCCAGTTAAAAGATTGGGCTGAAAGATGGCCGATGGAGTTTAATGCTGATAAGTGTGAGGTGCTACATTTTGGTAGGAATAATCAAAATAAGACATACATGGTAAATGGTAGGGCATTGAGGAATGCAGTAGAACAGAGTGATCTAGAAATAATGGTGCATAGTTTCCTGAAGGTGGAATCTCACGTGGATAGGGCGGTGAAGAAAGCTTCTGGTATGCTGGCCTTTATAAATCAGAGCATTGAGTATAGGAGTTGGGATGTAATTTTAAAATTGTACAAAGCATCGGTGAGGCCGAATTTGGAGTATTGTGTACAGTTCCGGTCATTGAATTATAAGAAAGATGTCAACAAAATAGAGAGAGTACAGAGGAGATTTACTAGAATGTTACCTGGGTTTCAGCACCTAAGTTACAGAGAAAGGTTGAATAAGTTAGGTCTTTATTCTTTGAAGTGTAGAAGATTGAGGGGGGACTTGATAGAGGTATTTAAAATTATGAGGAGGATAGATAGAGTTGACGTGGATAGGCTTTTTCCATTGAGAGTAGGGCAGATTCAAACAAGAGGACATGAGTTGAGAGTTAAGGGGCAAAAGTTTAGGGGTAACACGAGGGGGAACTTCTTTACTCAGAGAGTGGTAGCTAAATGGAATGAGCTTCCAGTAGAAGTGGTAGAGGCAGGTTCGATTTTGTCATTTAAAAAAAATGGATAGGTATATGGACAGGAAAGGAATGGAGGGTTATGTGCTAAGTGCAGGTAGGTGGGACTAGATGAGAGTAAGCATTCGGCACAGACTAGAAGGGACGAGATGGCCTTTTTCCGTGCTGTAATTATTATATGGTTATATAAAAAACATAGCTTGATAATTAGTTAGAAATTTGGGCACCAGGATAGAGGAAACATTCTCAAGTTAATGGGATAATAACAAGTGTTATGATCAGAAATCTACAACTTGATCTGAATATGTTACTATTATATAGGATGAAGGAATACTGATGTATATATGTGAATTTGTAAATTAACTGTATGAAAAGGAGATGAAAAACACTATAGGACATGGACAGATTTCACAACAAATAACATGGCAGACAATACAGCAAACAAAAAGTGCAATAAAGCTTTAATTCATTGCCTTAGATCAAAGAAATTTATATTAGATTTTTTAATTATAGAAAGATGAAAAGCTATGGTGCTGCAAAGAAGTATCAACGATCATGCATGCAAAAAATAAATATCTAGTCAGGATGTATAAGAAGATTTAAAACGTAAATATGAAGTGTACAAAGCCTTGATTGGACCCTTGTCTGAATAGCTAGATTTAGTCTTTGGGCAACACATCTCAGGAGAAATAAAACATTAATTTCATCTCCTGAATAGAAATGGGCAACCCTGGGTTTCCAAGTAGGCAGAATGGACACTTGTCTCAATGACCAGCTGACGGCTGAAGAGCTAGATTTAGTCTTTGGCAACATATCTCAGGAGAAAAAAACATTAATCTCATCTCCTGGGTGGAAGTAAGCAAATCTGGGTTTCCAAGTCAGCAGAATGGACACTCGCCTCAATATTCCGCTGACATCTGTTCCATGTATAATGGTATTTCATATTGTGTTTTTCTAAACGAATTGTGGCAGAGAGAGCACAACATTAATTTTACATGTAAAATAAAACTGCACTTTTGTTCAGAAAGATATTATAAAACTGAGATAGAAAGAGATTTTAGTCCCATAAAGCAAATTCCTGTTTACACAGCTGCAGGAGTGGTGGAAAGGAACAACAAACCACTTGCAGTTGTGTGGAAAATTCCAGAGGCCATGCAGTGTTTGTTTTGTCATTTAACCATTTTGTTATCAGCTCATTCTGAGTTAAAAAGAGTAGACACAAACAGAATTGCTGGTTATTTTCGGCAGGAAATGCAATCTTTCAAATATAGGTAGTTTTGGATGAGATAGGGCTTTGTCAAATGTTTTACAATCATTTTACCCATACACTCTCAATAGTGTTGAGTTGTGACAACCAAACTGATCCTCAAGTGGTAGGTTAATTGAAAAACTCTTACAAAGAGGCTCTTTACCTTTATTTTAGCATGATTTATATTTTTGGCCCCTGACAGATGGAGTAATAGACAGATGAATGAGTAATAAAGGTGAGACAGGCACGTTAGGATAAGAGAACAGCCCAACAACCTGTTCGGTAAAGCCACCTCTGCAATCTCTGATTCCCTATTTTCACAGTAAAAAATCCATCTGATGTCCTCCCCTCCCCCAACTTGGCAGCCTGCTCAAGATCTCTCCTCATCTCCTATCTACCCTTTCTAGATCATGTTGTTTATCAGAGTCGTCTCGTGCTATACTTTTCCACACTTGGTAGAGAGCCAGGCTACCAATCAAACAGGGGGAAGCAGAGAAAGGAAATCATTATCTATAATACTGTATTTTCCCATGCTAAACATCTACTCACCCATTTTGAGTAGTAATCTCAGTGAATTTCAAGGCCTTGACATTACCCCAAATTCACTCCCTCAACAATGACTGCATGTTTTAACTCATCAAGTTCTTGGCTTGCATCACACCAGTTGTATAGAAAACAAATGAATATCTTAAAAATAGTGTAGACCTAACACCATACCAGGTAAATTATATGATTGATCAGCAATCTATCTGTGAGATTCCTCATAATTGAAGAGGAACATTCTCTTAGTTTCATCAAGGATGAAAAAGAAATTCAACTTACCTTTGGAATTTTACTACCTACAATCAAATTTCTCACTGGGTTGGTCTTGCTGGAAACAAGACTGTTGCTGGCAAAATTCTCGCATTGAATATGAATATTGGGTATTCATGTACCAGTTAGTTCCTCAATTGCCTTGATTGATTATGCCTGCTATTTGTTCAGTAACACAGGCTACAATAGATCAGCTTCTAATGACGTTTACTGATCTTCATCACCTATATTCTACCTGGCAATAGGGTTAATATCTGCCCTTTTGGCCTCTTATTTAGGTAATGTTTTAAAGGGATAATTACTCAGAGTATGATTAATGGCAAGGTAAGTCATTGACAGATTTTAGTCACTTCAGTATTTTAACAGATTTAAGGTTGTGTAGCATTTTTATCTTAAATTTATAAAAATGGTGTTAACCAGCTGTGAATTACACTACTGAAACCAAGAAGGTGAACTTTATGTTATTGTGTATATTTGAAAAACAAAACAACATATATTTGATATAGATTTTCAAAAGTATCTTAGAAAATTACTAAGTAGTGCTATTAAAGAGGAGAAAAAATTTCCTCAGTTCTATCTGGCATTGGCTTCCTCCAAGTCACTCCTGATGAACCCCCACTATTCACTCTCTACTTCTACAGTAAACCAATAACAGCTCAACTTCCAAAGACTTTACAACTCATACACTTCCATAATTCAAACAGTAACACTGTTCTGTTTATCCTTTCACAATTCTGCATAAGCATTAACTAAATGCTAGGATTTTTCTGTGGTAAAAGTCACAACTGTACTGAAATATTGCAGGATCCATATCTACCCTAAGAACAACTCAATACCCATGAATTTTCTGAAGATCTTTCTCCATTGATGGAATGTTTCACGGAATAATTTTAGGGGAGTTCTGATCGAAATAAAAATAGCAGGGCTTTGAACCATAAATTCAACCTTTCACTCACTAATAGTTTGAAAAGTTCCCACCTTAATAACAATTGTCATTTATTTTTTGATTCCCATTTCAAACTACCCTTTTCTCCAGCTGAACAACACTTTATAATTGTGCTCTGTATTTAACTCATCCTTCCAAATTGTTAAAAAGATTTACTTCCAATTTTCCTTATTTATCCAATAAGGATAAATTAAGGATTCCTAGAATGTTTGACTCACTTTCCTACCTCAATAACTATCTAAATTAACATTCCAAGCTTTCTGAACTTAACAGTCTAATAAAAATTGCAACACATTTCAGTCTAGGCCTTGAAGAAGGGAGCAGAATTGGGACAGAATGAGTTGAGATGGTTTTTCCTTCTTGTTCACCTACTGAAACTATGGCCAAGAAGCAAGAAGACCTCATGAAATTCATTCCACTGGCCAATATTTTGTGTAGTTGATTTCCTATTGTAGCTCCTTTAAAAATATGAACATATTCTTACTTGAATAAATTAGAAACATATTTTGGCACTGGAAGCAGACACCCTGATGTTAGACCCTGCTTAAATTGTCTGAAATGGCAAGTCACTCCAGTACAGTAAAGTATACGGAATTTAGACTTTTTCAAGAACTTTTTTTCTCTGCTTCTTGTATCTTTATGCTTGTTATACAAAAAGATTTAATAGGATTATTGTTAATTGTAAAGTTGGGATTCCTGTGATGGTGAAGGCATCAATGTAAACATAATGCGATATACCTTCACCCTTGCCATTATAGTTCTGTTAGTTATTGTCAACCAAAAAAAGTGTGCTTTACCTAAATGGAATAGACTTTTAATTCTTGTGCGATAATAGGACAGATTGTGTTAGTTTTCAGAGAGCAGGAAGAAGGCGGCCTACAATTATTTAAAAATGTGAATGTGCATTCCTGAAGTGTCTGGAGACTAAGGCAAAGGCAGAACAGGAAACAGTTTTTTTGCCAAGCAGGTGCTTCCCATTTGACTACAATTGACCCAGAAGATAACCAAACAGGTGCCATGATTTCTGAAAACACTAAATGTTTCATGGGAAGGAGATGTTCTGATTACCAGGTTGTTATCTTTGGTGAAATAAATCACATTATGAACTCAGCATAATAATTTGTCCTGGTATGCATTGTGGAACGTGATTTGTATGAGCTACAAAAATTAAATAGAAATTTGTGAAGTTCATCTATGATATGTGAAATGTTGGTAATAGAAGAAGAACATTGAGAATGTAGAGAATTCTATAAATAGGTTCTGCTGAGAGAATGTTAATTCTTTGCCAGGGATGAACCATAAAATTGAGCTTTGACCAGCGACCAATCCGGACATCAGAAGTTTGAGAGCAGGGGATTTCATTCAGGTCCAATGTTCGAATAGAAAAAGGCAGCAGCAGATCACGGCAGCAACTAATCAGCATTTGGGATTGATTGACAAGAGCAAATTAAGACAAGGCAAGGTCAAGTGCAGTGGCCATCGTTGGAGTTGACAGAGTTAGAGTGGTGACCTTGAGGCTTTAACTCTTTGAAGCTTCAGTCAGTGAAAGAAAAAAAGCTCGGTAATTTCTTTTTTCCTTCTCTTCTTTATATCTACTAAGCTAGGACAGTAGAGATGCCAGGAAGGATAGTGGAATGCTCCCCTTGTGGGATGTGGGAAGGCAGGGAGATCGCCAGTGTCCCTGATGAGTACAGCTGTAAGAAGTGCATCCAGCTTCAGCTTCTAACAAACCACGTTAAGGAGCTGGAACAGGATGAACTGTGGATCATTCGGAAGGCTGAAGGAGTGATAGATTGGACATATAGAGCGGTAGTTACACTCAATGTGTAGGATACATGAAACTGGGTAACAGTCAGGAAGGGGAAAGGGGGTAAACAGTAGTAGGTATACTACTTTGGATACTGTTGTGCGCACAGATCAGAAGTATTGAAGTCTGGAGATCAAGAGGTGCAGGTGCAGGAAAGCCACCTCTCAGGAAAAGTAGACTAGACTGGAATCAACAAGGGATGCTTGATAGCTTTGGTAGGGTTTGAATCCCATAACCTCCTACAAAGTTAAATCTTGCAACATAGGGGACAGCAGAGCTTTGCTTCCAGATGAGCTCAATGCCTTCTATGTTTGCTTTGAGCACCAGAACAGGGAGAAAGTATCACCCACCCCCATGTCTCCCAATGATACTTCGGTCTAAGTATCTGAAGATGATGTGCAGTCTGCCTTTAAGAGAGTGAATCCAACGAAAGCATCCTGTTCAGACTGAGTACGTGGGTGAGTATTGAAGACCTGTGCTGACCAACTGACTGGTGTATTCACAGATATTCAATCTCTTTCTTCAGAAGTATGTGGTAACCACCTGCTTCAAGCAGGCTTCAATTGTACCAGTGCCCATGAAGAGCATGGTAACTTATCTAAATTACTATCTCCCAGTGGAATTTATACCCACATTAATGAAGTGTTTTGAGTGGCTGGTGTTGAAGCATATCAGCTCTTACCAGAATGGTGACTTGGATCCATTTCAAATCGCTTACTGAAGCAACTAGTCTACACCAGATGTCTAACCGTAATCCAAACCTGGAACATCTGGATAGCAAAGATGTATACGTCAGGATGTTTTTCTTTATTGATCACTCCCTCCTGTGCAAATGGATCCTGGATTTCCTCACTTGTAGTCCCCAGTCAGTTCAGAGTGGTAAAAAAAACATCTCCTCCACAATCTCCATCAGCACAGGAGCACTGCAGGGATGTGTGCTTAGCACTCTGCTCTGCTCGCTTTACACCTACGACTGTGTCGCAAAGTACACCTTCAACACCATATACAAGTTTGCTGATACCACTATGGTGGGCTGTATATTGCTGATGACACCACTGTGGTGGGCTGTATCAAAAGGGGTGACAAATCAGCATATATGAGGAAGGCTGAAAACTTGCCTGTGTGGTGTAATAACAACAACCTTTACTCAATGTCAATAAGGCCAAGAAACTGATTGTAGACTGGGAGAGGGAAACCAGAGATCCATGACCCAGCAGTCATCAGAGGATCAGAGGTGGAGAGGGTCAGTAACTTTAAATTTCTGGGTGTCACTATCTCAGAGGACCTGTCCTGGCCCCATCATATAAATATTATTGCGAAGAAAGCATGACAGCATCTTGATGTCCTCAGGGCTCTGCGGAGGTTCAGAATGTCATTAAAAACCATGGCAAACTCCTCTAAGTGTGTGGTGGAAAGTGTGCTGACTGGCTGCAAAACGGTCTCATAAGGGAACACTAATGCCTTTGAGTGGAAAATCCTATAAAAGGTAGTGGATTCAGCCCAGCACATCATGGATAATACCCTCCAACCATTGAGCACATCTAAATGAAACGTTGCCATAGCATCCATCATCAGACTCTCACAACCCAGGCTGTGCTCTTTTCTCACTGCTGCCATTGAGTAGAAGGTACAGGTGCCTCAGGACTCGCACCACCAGGTTCAGGAATAGTTACTACCCTTCAACCATTAGGCTCTTGAACAAAAGGAGATAGCTACATTCATTTGAGGACTCTATTATACTGTTATTTATTGCATTTGCACAGTTTGTTTACAATTGTGCCTAGCTGTAGACCCTTGGAATGCATCTGTGAATGGGCTAATTTAAATCAATTCTGACAATATTCCTCCAGTTCACAGCCCCCCTTGGCACACCAGTTCAGGTGCAGGGGCACCCAATACTTTCTCCCTCCTCCGCCTCCCAATTAAACACGTGGATGAAAAACACATGTTATCACTGTCTGCATATCTTCCTTGCCTTGCACCTACCATCCACACCTGTCAACAATGCTGTTATCCATCTGCTGAACAGAGCCTATTCCTATTTGAATAAGCAGGGCAGCACTGTGAGGATCATGTTTTTTGCTTTCTCGTGTGCCTTCGATACCATACAGCCCTCATTGTTGGGGGGAAAGCTCCATTCAATGCAGAATGGCACTTCCATTCCATCCTGGATAATGGACTCCCTAACTGGCAGACGACAGTATGTGTCAGACATAGCTATAAGTAGCACTGGGGTCCCATAGGCGACTGTATTGACTTCCTTCCTGTTTACCTTGTATACCTTGGATTAGACTTTAGATACAACACTGAGTCATATCATCTGCAGAAATTCTCTGACTCAGCAATAGTTGGGCGTATAAAGGGAGGATGTGAGGATGACTCCAGGGCCCTGGTGGAGGACTTTGTCAAACAGTGAAAGCTGAATCATCTGCAGCTCAACATCAACATCAGTAAGACAAAGGAGACTTTAGGATGACTAAGCCTGCACTGCTCCCTGTTACTATTGATGATGAGGACATGGATGTGGTGAGGACCCACAAGTACCTGGATGACAGACTTGAGTGAAGCACCAACACAGAGTCTGTGTACAAGAAGGGCCAGAGATGTCTCTACTTCCTGAGGAGACTGAGGTCCTTTGGAGTATGTAGGCTCCTCCTTCACATGTTCTATCAGTCTGTTGTTGCCAGTACACTCTTCTATGCAGTGGTGTGCTGGGGCAATAGCATCAGCACAGGTGAGATGCCAACAGGCTCAATAAACTGATTAGAACAGTTGACTCTGTAATAGGACTCAAACTAGACACTGGAGGCTGTGGTGGAACAAAAAAAACCTGGCAATTCTGGACAATTTCTCACCATCTGCATGCCACCTTGGCTGAACAGAGGAGCACTTTTAGTAATAGACTAAGTCAACTGCGCTGTTCCAAAGAGCACTATATGAATTTATTCTTTTCCTTGGCTGTTAGGCTCTATAATGAGGCAACCTGGAGCTGGGGAAGTGCTGGACCTCCTCCTGTTAGACTCTTGGTGGTAACTTATTTTTTATTCTTTCTACTTCTCTTCTAACATTTATAACTGTGCATTTGTGATGCTACTGTGGCACTGTAATTTCCTTTGAGATCAATAAAGTATTTATCTATCCATAATTCCTGATGCTTACCACTTAGAGTTACTGTTCTATAAATTTGTTAAGTACGCCAGAGAAAAAGAAACTCAGAGTTGTATTTAGTGACATGTATGGAGTCTGATAATACAAACGTTCATATATCTTACTTTGACTTTGACCTCCAAGAGGAATGTCACAGCGGTCAGGTCTCTGGCACTGAGTCTGCCTGCCTCTGTGACTCGGAAGGCGTGGTGGTGGTGGTGGTGAAGAGGTGTGCTGTGGTGTGAGGGGATTCACTCAATAGGGGGACAGGCAGGAGGCTCTGTGGGTGAGAACAAGGTTCCCAGATAGTACGTTGCCTCCTGGGTGCCAGGGTCAGGGACATCTCGGATTAAGTCCTCAGCATTAAGTGTGAGGGTGAGCTGCCAGAGGTCGTGATACATGTGAGTACCAATGACACGGGTAGAACAAGTGACAAGGTTCTGCATAGGGAATTCAGGGAGTTGGGTGCAAAGTTAAAGGGAGAACCTCCAAGGTTGTGATCTCAGGATTGCTACCCGTGCCATGTGCTAGTGAGACCAGAATTAGGAAGATTATACAGTTTAACACACCATGGCTAAGGAGTTTGTGTAGTAGGGAGTGCTTCAGAATTTTGGAACAATTGGCTCTCTTCCAGGCAAGGTGGGATTTCTACAGAATGGATAGTTTTTGCCTGATCTGGAGGGGAACAAAAATCCTAGCAGGAAGGTTTGTTGATGCTACATGATGAGGTTTAAACTAGAGTTGCAAGGTGATGGGAACCAGAGTGCCAGAACAGTTAGTGGAAAGGTTGTGGAGGTAGATAATGGTAAGTCTTCAGACAAAGTTAGGAATCAAAATGTTGTGTGACTAGTGTCATGAACTGCATATATTTCAATGCATAGGAAAGGCAAATCAGCTCAGGGCATGGATCAACACTGAAATTGTGACATTTCAGCCATTGGTGAGATTTGGTTGCAGAAGGGGCAGGACTGGCAGCTCAATATTCTGGGGTTCTGTTGTTCTAGACACAACAGAGCAGAAGGGATTAAAGGAGGAAGGGTGGTGTTACTAGTCAAGAAAAATGTCATGGCAGTGCTCCATCAGGACAGACTGAAGAACTCAACTAGTGAGATGTTATGGGTGAAACTGAGAAATGAGGAAGGTACAACTCTTTTAATAGGGCTATATTACAGACCACCAAACAGACCCAGGGATTTAGAGGTACAATTTTGTAAAGAGATCACAGACTGTTGCAAGAAACACAAGGTTATTATAGTAAGTGATTTTAACACTCCACATTTTTAACATTTCTGTAAGACCCCTACTTTTCGTGATCTTTATAAATGACTTGGTTGAGGAAGTGAAGAGATGGGTTAGTAAATTTGCTGATGACACAAAGGTTGGGGGTATTGTGGATAGTTTGGAGGGCTGTCAGAGGTTACAACGGGACACTGATAGGATGCAAAACTTGGCTGAGAAGTGGCAGATGGAGTTCAACCCAGATAACTGTGAAGTCGTTCATTTTGGTAGGTCAAATATGATGGCAGAATATTGTATTAATGGTAAGACTTGGCTGTGTAGTGGATCAGAGGGATCTTGGGGTTTGAATCAATAGGACACTCAAAGCTGCTGCACAGGTTGACTCTGTGGTTAAGAAAGCATACAGCGCATTGTCCTTCATGAATTGTGGGATTGAGTTTAAGAGCTAAGAGGTAATGTTGCAGCTATATAGTACCCTGGTCAGACCCCACTTGGAATACTGTGCTCAGTTCTGGTCGCTTCACTACAGGAAGGATGTGGAAACCATTGAAAGGGTGCAGAGGAGATTTACAAGGATGTTGCCCGGATTGGGGAGCATGACTTATGAGAATAGGCTAAGTGAACTCGTCCTTTTTTCCTTGGAGTGACTGAGGATGAAAGGTGACCTGATCGAGGTGTATAAGATGATGAGACACATAGATCGTCTGGATAGTCAGAGGCTTTTTCCCAGGGCTGAAATGGCTAACATGAGAGGGCACAGTTTTAAGGTGCTTGGAAGTAGGTACAGAGGAGATGTCAGGAGAAAGATTTTTACGCAGAGTGGTGAGTGTGTGGAATGGGCTGCCAGCAACGGTGGTGGAGATGGATACGATAGGGTCTTTTAAGAGACTCCTGGAAAGGTGCATGGAGCTTAGAAAAATAGAGGGCTATGGGTAACCCTAGATAATTTTTAAGGTAAAGGCACAGCTTTGTGGGCTGAAGGGCATTTATTGTGCTGTCCGTTTTCTATATTGACTGGGAATCTCATTTTGTGAAAGGACTAGATAGGATAGTGTTTATAAATGTGTTCAGGAAAGTTTCCTTTATCAGTACATAAAATTCCCAATGAGAGAGAATGCGATACTGGATCAGTTATTAGGGAACGAGACAGGGCAGGTGACAGAAGTTTGTGTAGGGGAACACTTTATATTCAAGGACGTCAATACCATTAGCTTCAAAGTAAATGTACAAAAAGATTTATCTGCTCCATGGACTGAAATCCTAAACTGGAGAAAGTCCAGTTTTGATAGTTTCAGAAATGATCTGGCAAGTGTGGATTCAGACAGGCTGTTTTCTGACAAAGGTGTACTTGGAAAGAGGGAGGCCTTCAAAAATGAAATTTTTAGAGCACAAAGCTTGTATGTTCCTGTCAGAATAAAAGGTAAAGGTAACAAGTGTAGAGAACCTTAGTTTTCAAGAGATAGTGAAGCTCTGGTTAAGAGAAAAAAGGAGGTGCAGAACAGGTATAGGCAGGCAGGAGCAAATTATGTGCTTTATGAAGTATAAGAAATGCAAGAGAACACTTAAGAAAGAAATCAGGAAAGCTAAAAGAAGGCATATAGTTGCTCTAGCAGACAAGGTGAAGGAGAATCTTAAGGGATTCTACAGATGCGTTAAGAGCAAAAGGATTGCAAAGGACAAAATTATTCCTCTGTAAGTCAATGTGTGGAGCCAAAACAGATGGGGAAGATCTTAAGTGAAGTCTTTGCATCTGTAAGACGGATACAGAGTCTATAGAAGTAAGACAAAGAGGCATCAACTTCATAGTCTCTGTACAGATGACAAAGGAGGAGACAAATCAGGGTGGATATATCCCCTGGGCCTGACAAGGTGTTCCCTCAGACACTAAGGAGGCAAGTGCAGAAATTGCTGACACTTAGCAGAGATATTTAAAAGACCTTTAGCAACAGGAGAGGTACCAGAGGATTGAGGTTATCCAATTTTGTTCCGCTGTTTAAAAAGGCTCTAAACATAAACCAGGAAATTATAGGCTGGTGAGTCTGCATCGGTTGTGGGAAAGTTACTGGGAGGTATTCTGAGGGACCAGATACACAAGTGTTTGGATAGACATGGACTAATGTAAGGATAGTCAGCATGGCTTTGTGCTTGGTGCTCCTTGAGTTTTTTGAGGAAGTTACCAGAAAAGTGATATGAAGGCAAGGCAGTGGATGTTGCCTACATGGATTTTAGTAAGGCATTTGACAAGGTCCTGCATGAGAGTCTGGTCAAGAAGGTTCAGTTGCTCAGCATTCAGGATGAGGTAATAAATTGGATTAGATATTGACTTTGTGGGAGATGCCAGACAGTTTTAGCAGAGATTTGCCTCTTTGACTGGAGGCCTGTGGCTAGTAGTGTGTCACAGGGATTGATGCTGGGTCTTTGTTGTTTGTCATCTATATCAATGATCTGGACAATAATGTGGTTAACTGGATCAGCAAATTTGCGGATGACACCAGTAGTCGACAGTGGGGAAGGCTATCATGGCTTGCAGAGGGGTCTGCGTCAGAAGGAAAAATGGGCTGAAAATAGCAAATGCACTTCGGTAGGTCTTGCATAGAGAATGGTAGGGCACAGCACCATGTGGTAGAATGAAAGTATCTAGGAATATAGGTCCATAATCATTGAAAGTGGCGTCACAGGTAAATAGGGTCTTAAAGAAAGCTTTTGGCATATTGGCCTTCATAAGTTAATGTATTGGGTACAGGAAACGCGATGTTACGTTGAAGTTGTAGAAGTTGATGAGACCTAATTTCGAGTTTTGTGTGCAGTTTTGGTCACCTACCAAGGTTGAAAAAGTGAAAAAAAAAATTCACATGGACTTTGCCAGGTCTGGGGGACCTGAGTTATAAGAAAAGATTGAATAGGTTAGGACTGTATTCTTTTAGAATGTAGAAGTTTGAGAGGGATTTGATGGAGGTATATAACATTATGAGGGGTATGGATAGGGTAAATGCAAGCAGGCTCTTTCCACTGAGGTTGGGTGTGACTACAACTAGAGGTCATAGGTTAAGAGTGAAGGGTGAAAAGTTTAAGGGGAATATGAGGGAAAGCTTCATCACTCAGAGGGTCATGAGAGTGTGGAACAACTGCCAGGTGCATGCAAGCTCAATTTCAACATTTAACAGAAGTTTGGAAAGGTACATAGATAGTAAGGGTAAGGAGGTCTATGGTCCGAGTAAAGGCCAATATTAGTAGGCAGTTTAAATCATTTTGTCATAGACTATATTGGCCAAAGGTTTTGTTTTAGGTGCTGTACTGCTCATTTACAGAATATTTAAATGTTTGCATTTGACACAAACTTCTGGTAAAGGGAACATCTCAAGTGATGCCATGTTAACTTGTTGTTTCCTCACTCCATAACTTAATACCATTGCTGCAATTCGTGAGCAGTGTTTCATTGAGTTTATTTTTGAGGCTAATAGTAAAACAATGCAAATTCACATCTACTTTTAGCACATCATTTCCTTCCTGCAATCTTTTTCATTATTTAAGCATCAAAATGGTCTTGTGCAGTAAACTATCCAATGTTCTCCCAGAAAATTCTGTAACAGCTAACTTACGGAAATTACACAGGTTTTGCAAAAGCCAGATTTTGTGGATACTGATTAGAGTTTGAGCAGAACTGAAAAAAAGTTATCAGCTTGATGTACTAACAGTTTTAATCTACACATGCTGCGAACTTTTTTTTTACTTTTGTTTTTAATTTCAGAAAACGTAATTATTTTCAATAATGTCTCATAAAACTACTACTCAACCATCATTGAAAATGTAACCACGCTTTGAGGGCAGGTTTGGTAAAGTTGTCCAGGAGCTTTTAAACTGAATTACTGAATTGGCAGGAGGATCAGGACCGGAGGTACAGTGCTAAAGATGAGGTAGTTGGTTTACAAACAGAGGCAATGTATAGTGAGACACCTAGAGACGAGAGGCTGATGATGGGGCCAATTGCAGTGAACGGCACAAGTTGCAATGTAAAAGGCAGGCAAAGCCAAAAAAGGTAAATATGAGACTAAAAGTGTTATATTTGAATGCTTGCAGTATATGGAATAAGGTAGATGAACTTGTAGCACAGTTACAGATTGGCAGGCATGATATTGGCATCTCTGAATCATGTCTGAAAGAAGATTATCGCTGGGAGTTTAACATCCAAGGATACACATTTTATTGAAAGGATAGGCAGGTAGGCAGAGGCTTGGTTGGTTTAAAAAAAATGAAATCAAATCATTAGAAAGAGGTGACATAGAGTCAGAGGGTGTTGAATTGTTGTGGGTAGCGCTAAGAAATGGCAAGGGTTAAAAAAAACCATGGGGGAGTTGTATACAAACCCCCAAACAGTAGTAAGAATGTGGTCTACAAATTACAATGGGAGATAGAAAATGCATCCAAAAGGGCAATGTTACAATAGTCATGGAGGATTTCAATATGCAGGAAGATTGAGAAAAATCAGTCTGGTGCTAGATCTTAAGGGGGGTACTTCTGGAATGCTTAGGAGATGGCTTTTTAGAGCAGTTCATGGTTGAACCCACTAGGGGTTCAGCTATTCTGAATTGGGTGTTGTGCAATGAACCAGAATTGATTAGAGATCTTAAGGTAAAAGAACCCTTAGGGTAAAGTGATCATAATATGATCAAATTATCCATGAAATTTGAGGAGAAGCTAAAGTCAGCTGCATCAGTGTTACAGTGGAATAAAGAAAATTAGAGGCATGAGAGAGGTGTTGGCCAAAATTGATTAAAAAAGAACAGTGCTGCTCTGCCGTCATCCCTGCTAATGACTGGAATTTCTGGAAGCAATTCAGAAGACAAATAGGAAGAAGTATTCTAAAGGCAACAAGAATTAACCATGGCTAATAAGAGAAGTCAAAGCTAACATTAAACTAGGATCAGAGGACACAGCCTCAGAACATTGAAGCATTTTTTAGAACAGAAATGAGAAGGATTTCTTTTGCCAGTTAGTGGTGAATCTGTGGAGGTCCAGTCTTTAGGTACATTTAAGGCAAAGGTTGATAGATTCTTGATTGGTCAGGGCATGGAGGGATACGGGAAGGCAGGAGACTGTGGCTGAGAGGAAAACTGGATCAGCCATGATGAAATGGTGGAGCAGACTCGATGGTCAAAATGGCCTGATTCTGCTCCTATACCTTGTGTTCTTACCCTCTCAAGTCTAGGTTGCAGTGAGTGGCACATTCAGTAGAGGTCATTAGCTGTTAGCTACCAAATTAAGAGACCCGTTTATTCCCAGAGCGAAGAATAGAGCTGAAAAAATTACTGCTGACTCATCCCACACTAGCAGTCATTTATTTACCAAATTGCCATCAGGGAGACGTTGCAAGTCCATCATCACCAGGATCTCTGAAGCTTCTTTCCTGTAGCTATTCAGGTTCTCAACAAAACTCACTTAGGTGTAGTACCTCATCTGTCCCTGTACAACATCTGTTCAATGGTCCTTTTTTCTCCCCTTGTTCTGTTGATAATTATTGAGTCTGTTCATAAGCTCACATTTAGTAAATTTGATTGTTTAGGTTTGTGAATGTGACTGTTCTGCTAAATGTTGATTGCTCATGGCTGTTTGCATTATTGTCTTGTAAATTGTTGGTAGCCATTCTGTCTGTTATGGTATTGCCCTGTGGTTTTTGCTTCACATACTGGCAATAAAGTGATTTCAATTCTAATTCTCTAAGAATGGTGTATTGGGAAGATGGCATCCATCATTAAAGACCCTCACCACCCACCCAGGACATGCCCTCTTCTCATTGCCACTATCAGGAAGAGGGCACAGAAGCCTGACGGTATGCACTCAGTGATTCAGAACAGCTTCTTCCCCTCTACCATTACTAAATGGACGTTGAAACTATGAACACTACCTCACTACTTTTATTTGTATTTTTTGCACTAATTTTTAACATGCCTATTTAATAGACATATATACTTACTGTAATTCAGCATTTTTCTCTATTTCATTGTACTGCAGCCTGAAAGTCAATGAATATCATGACATATGCCAGTGATTTTAATCTGATTCTGATGTTCCCTGGATTAGAGTGAGATCTACCAGAAGTTTATAAGATTGCAAGGCATAGGCCAGACACAATATTAGTTTCCTAAGTTTTAAATGGCTAATACCAGAGGGTATGCATTTAAGGTGAAGGGGGAATTTCAAAGATGGGAGGGGCAATTAAAAAAAAAGTGATGGGTGCCAGGATTGCACTGCTTTGGGTGGTGGTAAAGGCAGATTAGGGACCCTTAAGAGATGTTTATATGGGCCCGAGAAATGCGAGGAAATTGAAAGATATGGACATTGTTTAGACAGATTAGTTTAGTTGACCATCTGATTACTGATTTATTTGGTTCAGCACAATACTGAGGGCTAAAGGACCTGTTCCTGTGCTCTACTGGTTTATGTTCCATGTTGTAACTGCTTGTATTAAGACAGCACAAGCTGTTTGCAATGGACAGTATTTCATAAGTTAGCTTGCTCTTTCCTGTAATATGTATTTATAACATTAGCTGTGTTGTTATTCATTTACCAAGTCATTAATTGATAAATTTTAAACACATAGTTGCCAATGACTTGTCTGCAGTGACTGGGAACAGAAAGCTATACAGTGGAGGATTGTTTGAAGATGTAAGAGCCATGTTCTTGAACTATTTCCAGGAAAAGAACAGGAAGCTCCAACTCTGGCTGCAGACTAACTGCAAATTGATTGGATTATGAGGAAATATGCTGAAAGTATGTAAGAAATAGCAGTAAGAGTTTGTTGCTGTTCCCTGAGATGGCTGCACCACTCAATAAAATTGCTGATCAGTTCTTGGCTTAACCCCAGTTTCCAGCTAACTTCCTCTTAGTTCAAACTGCTGTCAATAATAATCTTGAATATATTCAATGGTTGCTTTGGGATAGAGAACTTCAAAGATTCAAGACACTCAGAGAAGAAATTCCTTCACATCTCTCTATTAAATGGATTATATTCTGAAGCCGTAGCTCTAATTCTGGATCACCCTTCTAGAGGAAACATCTGTTCATTCAGAAAATATCCTTCAGAAACTTGCTTCATTTAAATTGCATCTCATTCTAAACTTCAAGTATAGGTTCAATTAATCACCATCTCTGGAATCAACCAATGAACTCTTTGCAGTTGCCAATGTAGACTGAATATGGAGACCAAAACTGTGCTTGGTATACCAGCTGTAAAGATAACTACACTTGCAAATGTGCATCAAAACCTCGGTACTTCATACTACTTGCAACAAAAACCCTAACCCTCACTTCACTAACCTTGCAGCATGTCCTGAATTGTAATTGAATAGATTAGAAATAGCTAAGTAACCGGCACCATTCCCTGTGGTATCCTCCTGTTTTCTAGATGAGAAACATACACAAAATGCTGAAGGAATGCAACATGTCAGGCAACACCTATGGAAATGAATAATGATGTTTTGGGCCAAGACCCTTTATCAGCACTAGAAAGAAAAAGATGCCAGAATAAAAAGCCGGGGGTGGGGAAGGACAAGCTGGATGATGATGGGTGAAGTTAGGTGGGAGGGAGGGGTTGAAATTAGAAACTGGGAAGAGCTAGGTGGAAATGGCAAAGGGCTGGAGAACAAAAAATTTGATGGGAGAGGAGAGTGAACCCTGGGAGAAAGGGCAGCATGGAGAGGTGATAGGCAGGTGAGAAGAGGTCAGAGTGGTGAACTGAAGAAGGGTAGGGAGAGGAAAAGATATTACTGGAGGGAGAAATTGATGTTCATGCCATTGTTTGGAGCTAGCTGGATGGAGTATGAGATGTTGCTCCTCCACTCTGAGTGTGGTCTCAATGTGGCAGAAGTATGGGGATATGAATTAAAATGGTGGGCAACTGGGAAGTTGTGCTTTTTGTGAATGGGGTGGAAGTGCTCACAAAGCAGTCCCCCAAATTACATTGGATCTCACCAATGCAGAAATACCAGATACAGTAGGTGATCCCAACAGATTTGCAGGTCAAGTGCTGCCTCACCTGGAAGGACTGTTTGGGGCTCTGAATTCAAGTGAATGGGCACTTCCTTTTGTAATACTCACTTAGAATGTACACTAATATATACAGTAAAAGATGCAATCACAGAAAGACTAAGAACTGTTACAAAACTGTGAGATTATGGGTAATATAAATTGTGCATGATAGAGGCTGCAAAAAACTAGCAATGAGACAGTACCATTGGCAAGAGTTTTCAACATGTCTAAATGTTCATCTAGAAAACACAAAGCATTTTGAATTTTGTATTTGACTTGCTTTAGCACTCAGCCCATTATAGTGCTTCCTATACTCATACTTACATTCAGCCACTAGACAGATCAACCTCTTAAGCTTTCGAAAGAAACCATATAGACATTGGTAAACAGCGTAGTTAACATGTGTGGAACATTATGTTTCACATCTGAATATTCAAATAAAATATACTTTTGATTTTGTTAGTCTGGCAGCTTTATAACTTTTAATTAATATATTTTCCTGATCAATTTTACAAGAACATTAATTTTCAATTCAAGGAAAAAAGGCTAAGAATCATCTCCATGCAGCCTGATTAGCACAGAAAGTAAACTGATGAGTGAAGGAGTTAAAGAAAACACCAGGCTGATTAACAGTTGGTTCTGTTGAAATGCTAATAGCAACCGAGTACTCAAATGATTTAAAAACAATGAGCACAAAATTTTTCTTTTCTCACATTCCTCAGATTGTCAACGTTTGTTATCTTCATCTAACTTAATTCAGTAAAACTGTAATCGGCTGAATATATGCAATGAAGGTGATTTCTCATGAAAATTGATGAATTCATGATCAGAAGGAAAGTTGAAGTTTTGAATTTTAGGCGATCCACTTTACAGTATTAAAGTATAATTTAAAGCAGAAGCAGTCATAGTATTTTCTAAAATAACTAACAAATTTACTCATTCGTACTAATAGTGAAAAGATGTGCAAATCATTTTATTTCCATTACAAGAATTTATACAACATGTTTAAATACTTTCTCAGTGGCTGTTATGTTAATGCTTTATACTTAATGGACATGTACACGATTCATTATTTTGTTAATTTTATGTTGTTTCTAATGAAAAGACACAAAATTTCATTTAAATATATAGGTTTTCCAATGATGGCCGAATTTAAGGGCACAGAAATGTAAATTTACAGTGTTTAATTATGTTAGTTACAAAGACTTTAGTACAAAGATGAAAGACATCAACAAGGTAGGCTGGGGAAGATTTCTTTTAGGTCAAGATGTCAACTACTTCAGCAGAAATCGTAACGGATACAGTTAGCAAGTGCTACATGATTCTATCAAAATTAGTATTCATTTGTGGATTAATGTGCCAAGTAGATGGGATAACATTACCAGAAACCATCCATTTTCAGGGATTTTCAATCACTAAATACAAGTATATCAAAAATAGCAAATGCTGTGAAAAAAATTCAGCCAGCTGCATCAATGAACTAGCATGAGCAGTTGGTTGGATAGTTTCTGAGCCTATAAGGAAACAAAGCAGAGCCACTCAGTTTTTTGAATTAGTTTTAAGATCCTCATGACATTATCATCTAATTCTGAAGGAAGCCTCCCATTATTATTTTCGACAGACTCTATAATAGGGAACAACAAGTGTTCTGTACTCCAGGAACCACAATGACAGCTGGCTTTCCCAAGCTGGAAGGTCAAATACATTTAGCTGTACTTAGAACAGGCTGTATCTGGAACTATTAATGAGTTTCAGAAGAAACAGTCACATGCACTCAGATGAAGCAGAAGTATTATAGATAATGAATATGTGGCAGGTGATGTCAGAGGGAGCCTGATAGCTACCTGAAAAATATTATGCAATTGGAAAAGCACAGGAGATCCAGAAATGGGCAGAGGATTGGGCTCAAAGACTTTCGTGAGGACAAGTGATCAAGTCTTGGGCAAGCTGAAAGAATCAATGGAAATCACAATTTATGACTGCACTACTACCATGGTGTCCTCTGTACCCTACCACGTATGGAAGACAGCAGTGGGTTAAAATGTGCAGGTGGCGTGAAATACATAATGAAACTGTTGTACAAATCCCCAGACAGTGCTCCACTGATTAATATGGGCGGAACAAAGTTACTGAATACCTGAAAGAGGTTATCAAATATGGATGGACCACATTTGTTGAACTCGCAACAACTGATGCTTTATAGAATATTTGTTGAAGAGAATGTGCTGAGGTTGATGGTGCCATTAGATACAGGAATAAAACGTAGCTCATCCAGGAGGGATGGTGAGAAGCAAGATAAATACAAGTATTCAATCAGTCAGCCACAGGAGGATGAATGTACCCAATATAAAGTGGCAACCACTGATTCTGACTGGTCCATTACACTGACTACCCTAACTGAAAGGCTCCAACACCTTAGCAGCACCCAAAAAGAACATCACACATGTGGACTGAGCATGGACAGTTGCCCAATATACATGCGGCATGTAAATCAACAGAATTTGCATTCATTCAATGAGTCAAATCTCAGGAAAGATGCTGCTGACCTACAGAACTTTACCAGCATTTTATATTTTTTGTTTCAGATTTTCTGCATCTACAATTAAAAAAAAATCACCTCTAGAAATGATAGTTGCTCCCTGGATAGGAAATTTAAGACAAGATAAACTTGGAGAATTTAATGTTAATTGTTACACTTGATGTTAATTAGCAATTACTTGCAACCAATTGGTGAAGGGCAGAAATGGGAAATGATGTACATTGAAGCCTTGTTTCATGAACTTAGACCGAAAGACATAGGAGCAAAATTAACCCATTTAGCCCAACTAGTCTGCTCCGCCATTTTATCATGACTGATCCATTTCCCTCTCAACCCCATTCTCCTGCTTTGTCTCCATAACCTTTGTTCTGACTAATCAAGAACCTGTCGACCTCCTCCTTAAATGCACCCAGTTACCTGTGGGAACAAATTCCACACGTTTATCACACTCTGGATAAAGAACTTTCTCCACATCTCTGTTCTAAATGGATGTCCCTTTATATTGAGGCTGTGCCCCCGATCCTAAATTCCTCCACCAAAGGAAACAACTTTTTCACATTCACCCAATCTAGCCCTTTCAACATTCGATAGGTTTCAACGAGATCCCCCCTTACTCTTAATTCCAGCGTGTACAGGCCCAGAGCCTTCAATTGCTGCTTTTATGATAACCCTTTCATTCATGACTTCTCAATGCCACAGCTGTTTCAGACATACAATGGTTCTCAAGTTAGTCAGAGTAAAGGATTTTTTTTAAACAAGAGTTACCATCCATCTACTTGTGCATCATGTAGAATCACAAACCACACACTCTGGAATAAAAAATGGTCAATTTGAGTATTTTATTTGGAAAGGAGCTGCTTTTATGATGTCCTCATGATGTGTCAAGGATACCATAAATGGTAAATGAAGTGGATCACCTTGTCATTTGTTCCATCTCTGAAACAGCTGATTTAGTTCAAATACTAGGTCAGTAAACAATATAATTAAATTTTCACATACATCTGGCCACCAAAGGTTGCATCTGTGTCTTGTCCTTTAATAAGGCATTGAGATGTCAACCTAGATAACATATTCAAATTCCAAAGTGGCCTTTAGGCAAATCTGCATTAGATTGATTGGTGAATGTTAGATGTCAAAGGTACTATATTTTGGATTTCAGTACTGCATTTAGGACAAGTAAAGTATGCATCAGATAGATAATTACTCTGAATGCAGTAATAACAAAAGACGTGCTTACAACCAATTACATGAGGCATTGTTGGCCAATCACCACAAATGGCACATTCTTTACAGTGGATTGATAGTGTGCCATCAGTGTCTTGGATATGGCCTACTGGAAGGAACCATGATGAAACAATTACTTTCAGCTTTCTGGTATTAATCAGTGGCAGAAGAAATATTAAGAATTCAGCAAAGCCATGCCATAAAAGTTCCCGATTCATATATTCAAAACCAACTTGACGAACACCTTGAGGTTTGCAGAACACAGCTCTGATTCCTATAAGTCGTTCTGGAAATGTGGCAAATCTACCATTCTGAAGAAAGATCAAAAAATTCAGTAGTCCAGCAACTTTCAGAAGTCCAAATGAAAAAGTTATGAAATATTTAAACTTGTGGATAATTGACTCTGGGGAACGACTAATTAAATCATGGGCTCTCTCTTGCAGCCACTTCCCTCCAATGGTACACAATGCATACCACAGCTTCTGACGTTTACTCATTGGTTTGTATTGTTGTCCTTGAGACAAGTCATTTTTATATCTGATGTTCAGAAGTGTCTGGCCAACTGTTGCATTTTGAGAATAGACTGTAAATCTCCATAACAAAATTTGCAGGATTGCTTTCAGTTCTGGTTCAAAGTTTGTAAGCAAGCCAGGTTTAAAACACTGGAAACACTGGGCAAATTGGGACCACACCAGCTGTTCTAAGGCTCTATCCAGTTCGAAAGCATCCAGTTGGCTTATTCTTAGTACTGGAGGCAGGGTACTTAAGTTGTCTTCCATGGAATCCATGTTTTCAGAAACCTACAAAAAAAATTGAAATATTGATGAAGTGAAAAACTGAAACACCAATGACAAGCAAAACAAATATGAAAAAAACTACTTACCAAAATTATGTAATGTCTTAAGTACCTTAACACATCAAGTTCCGATGTCTCAAACTGCTTCACAGGCAATGAAAATTATTTAAAATGAAGTCACCATTGTAAGAGAGGGTAACATAGTGGGTAATGCACATGACAAACTGCTACAATCAGCAATATGATCATTTTAATTCTGTCCTACTTTTCTTTAAGAGGGTGCTCATAATTCAACATATTCACAAAAGAAGACAAGGACTAAATCTGGCATCTCATCCAAATTGGGGTTTCAGTTTAACATCTCATCTAAAAGCTAACATCTCTGACAGTGCAACATTACCCCAGTACTGGAATGAAACGTCATACTTGATGAACATTGTTTGAATCAACCGATAATTCAAATATTAGTCACAGTTCTACAAAATATTTGATTACTATCAAGATATCCACCACATAAAATTAAAGGGAAAAAAAGCTGTACTGAAAATACATAAATGCAAGGTGCTGTTTTACAGAATTTCATTTTAATAGGAGTCAGTTACTAGTAGTACTGGATCCCACTGAATACCCATGACATATGGCAATATAGATTCCATTATTGGGACAGCCAAACATTTAGTTACTTAATTTAGAACACTTTCTTCACCACATGTGCTTGATACAAATACATTCTTGGCTAACCACATTCATTGGAGGATGCTGTAGAGGAAGATAATTTGAGTTATGAGCTAAAATAAACCAAAGAAACTACATTACTAGTTTTAGTCAAAATGACAAAAGATTCTTCACTCTGAAGCTAATTAATTGACCAGCAGTTTTGATAAGTAATGTATTTTACAATCAATTGAAAGCAAGAGCTTTCAGTTACATCCCATTGTGTGAAAATCTGCATTTAGCAATGATCTTGATTTTATATAATCCTTTTAATTAAGGATAACATTCCAAATTAGTTGGGGGCATAAACAAAAATATGCTCCTCAAATTATAGCAAGAAGGACGAGAAAAAGCAGAGCAAAAGGGATGAGTTCCAAAATCGTCATAAAGGGGAAGATGGATTGGGAGAGATGAAAAGGCTTTTGGTCCTTATACCAAGGTGAGCTAAAACATTTGAAATCATGCTGCTTGAGTCATACTGCTGCTGCAAAACAACAAATTTCACAACATATGTCAGTGATTAAAAAGACCTGATCCTGACTCTGCTTGGGTCAAATGGAGGGATGGAGGGATGAATAATGCACACCATTCTAGAGATCACAGAAAAAAAGGATAGGAGAAATTATGTTGTTGGAACTGTGATAGAGTAAGGACACAGAGGGATTTAAACACAAGGTTGAGAATGTTTAAGTATGTGGCTGAGAACCAAGAGTAAATGCAGATGATAGGCAAGTAGGACTTGGTTTAGCAATGGTTCTGCATGGACTGAAATTTTAGATATTTGGAAAGCTAGGAAAGCACTGGAATAATAAAGGTTAAAATGATGTATAACCTTGATGAATAAAGTGATGGTAATAAACAGTCATAGCGATGGAGAACAAGAAAGAATATCAGGATTTGAGAGAACATCAAGGCCTCCAGTATTCTGTTAAAAAAAAGCCATATTTGTAGAAGATGTCAAAATAGGTCAAGTCATAAATACTGTTCCAGAATAGCTCCCTTGCTTGTCTCAGATCAACACTACTCATAGGTCAGACAGGATGTTGTTTTAATGTCAGTCTGAAAGAAGGCATCTTTGACAATGCAGCTCAACTCCTTTGAGTTTGAACTGTGCTCAATTCTACGGAGTCACTTTGTATAGCCATTTTAATACTAAAACCAGATTCCTGAATGGGAAACTGTTGTATATGTGGCCTGTTTACACAACTATGTTATTTAATAAAAACACTGGAGACAGGAACTAAGTTTCATGGTTCTTTACTGGTAGAGTCTGAAGTTGACATACACGTACAGATCAATATGCGCCTAATAGTGCATGCATTGTCGTGTTACTACAACATAAAGCAGTCCCTTATCATAATGTAGGCTATACAGTACACTCCACCCCTTTTATTTTAAAAGTGTATCAACTTTCTTTTTACTGGGGCACTATGCTAAACAAAAATGTTTACCCTTAACATACAAACGCCTACCATTTGTTTACAAATTATAACAAAGTAACTTAATAATATCAAATTATAACAAGCCTTTTTCTTTTACTTTTTGTCTAAGACCCATTTAGAGCTGAAGTCCCTGGGGAGGTCTTCTCTGCCTCTCCGGGTAACGTCTGACCTAAAATGTTTGTTTTGGGGATTGAGACTCCACAGGTACATCAGGTGGTTCATCAGCACTGATGACAGGCTTATCTGTAGATGAGGCTGATGTGGTCACATCAGGAGTGTTTGCTTCTATGTCAGGGGAGTCTGGGCAAGGTGCTGTTGTGTTTTTCACCTGAGCATCCAGGATCTGGTCCACATGACGTCTCCGTACGTTGTCTCCCACCTCCACTGTATACATCAGTGCCCCATCTATGGCGGGAATTGTAGCCAGCTGCCACTTTTCAGTCCGGTAATCACATGCAAGAACTGACTGTCTCACACTGAATCTCTGTGTTGACTTAGTATTCAAGTGTTGGAACTGTCTGTTCTCCACATCACGCTGTACACCTGCTTTGAAAAGATCCATGCGGGACCTCAGGTTCCTGTTCAGAAATATCATCGCTGGATGTGGTTGCATGTACACCTTATCCTCGTTATATGTATCTTCAGACAACGCGGATTCAGTTATGCAAGGAACCTATTTCTACCAACGTCTCTTTATATTCATCCAAAACTCAGTTATGCGAGGAGCACTGCTTTCCTGCCAACACAAGTCACATGCGCACGCCTCACAGTCTCGCTGTTGGGATGAGAAGCACCGCCTTTCCCCCCAATACAAGTCAGATGCTCGCACCTCACAATCTCATTCTCGCCAGTCTCACATTGGCTTTGGCAAGGTGTGGATGTGGGATTTTACGCTCTTAAACTTTTGTTGGTTTTACCTATGGTGCAGTGATTTTGTGCTTGAAATACTTAACTATGCCTAAGCATCCAGTGTCATGTCCTGGGCCATCAGCCGAGCAGCAGAGAACTGCTTTAACACTTGAAAAAAAGTTGGAAATTATAAACAGTGTGGCATCAGGTGAAGGTAACACAGCTCTGGCGAAGCTACTACTGGGAACAGAATCTTGCCTTTAAAGTTCTTTTGTTGCTTGACAATGCGCCAGCCCATCCTAAACATTTGGACAGCATTCATCCTAACATAACAGTGCATTTCCAGCTGCCTAACACAACGTCGTTGATTCAACCACTCGACCAAGGTGTGATCCACATTCAAGGCTTATTTTTTTAAGGCGAACCATCTCTCAAGACGCTGCAAGCAACAGATGATTTTGAAAATCCCGGGAATTTACCAACAGTCAGGGAATGGTGGCAGTCAGAACACTTGGCACAAATGGTGATGGACATGGACCCAAGTTTAGAATGGAGTCAGCATTTCAGTCGTTCCCTGCCGTCAACCCTTCTTCCCTACAAATTTATGCTGAAAAACAAAATGCTGCCAAGCAAACAACTCTCACCACTTTCTTCAAACCAGTGTCATCTTCTGCTGCTGCCGGCAGTTCTAAGAGTTCTGTGAGTCTTCCTTCACCCCTTGCTGTGCTTGATATGATCCTGACGACCACAAGCATCCACCTTATACATGTAAAGCCACCTGAAACCACAACACTCACTCACCTCTTGGAGTGAACACACCTGCCACTATTGGTGAGTACTGTACACCCTAGTATACTAACTTCCTATGATTTAGTACATTGAATATTACCTTAAATTGATGAAATATTATACAAATGTTGCCTTGTGGTACAGCTTTTGTGTCGTATTGGTATGAAACTGAATAAATTACAGATAAAACATATTTAGGAAGCCCTCTGGAACGTATCCCTATTTTCTCCATTCAAATAATTACATTATGCGTCATTTGCGAAGAATGTATTCCCCACATATAATGAGGATAGGGTGTACTACATTATGATAGGCAAGGAGGAAGTTGCCTATCTTGTGTTGCATTCCTGGCGAACATGGCCCTCAGAACTGTAATGGTCTTTTCCAATGTGGTTGTCTTCATTTTGATGACCTCTGGCCATTTAGAATTTGCATCAACGGCGATTAAAAAGATAGAGTCCATGAATGGTCCAGCAAAGTCGATGTGCACTTGTTGCCATGGTGATAAGGGCCACTCCCATGGATGGAGAGGGGCTTGGTATGTTCTGGATCTTTTAACATCCCGAGCAGTTCTTGGTCAGGTCCTCAATCTGTTTATTGATTCCTGGCTACCACACATAGGCACGGGCAGGACTTTTCATCTTTATAGTATCCAGGTGCCCACTGTGCAGTTCCTCCAGCACTCTGGTACATAGCTTTGGAGGAATCACAACTCGTGAACCACACATTAGTGTTCCCCGACACACTGACAACTGCTCCTTCTTCACTGAGAAGGCTGGAAACAGTGTCTTACCATGCACAGGCCATCCCATTACCGTGATGTCATACACTTTTGACAACATAGGGTCATTGCATGTTTCTCTTTCACTGAGGCTGTTTTGTCACTGGTAATTGTTCAACTATTGTATGAAAGACCTCTGCTGAATCTGTTTGTGTAGTTATCTCTGAAGTTGGCAGTGGTAAATGTGACAAACCATCTGCATTGCCATGTTACTTGGTCCCATTGTGTTCAATGTTATACATGTGACCTCCTAAGAAAAGAGACCTTTGCTGCAGCCTTTGTGCTGTCATCACTGGAACGCCTTTCCTTGGGCTGAAGATTGACATGAGAGGCTAATGGTCAGTCAACAGAGTAAACTTTTGACCATACAAGTAGTGACTGAATTTCTTAACTTCCCACATAAGGCTTAGGGCCTCTCTGTCAATCTGTGCGTAGTTGCATTCAGTTGAAGTTAGCTTTCTTGAGGCAAAGGCTATTGGTCTTTTTGAGCCATCTGGAAACTTGTGCGATAACACAGCTCCTATCCCATAGGGTGAGGCATCAGCAGCCAGTCGGATTAGTAAGGAGGGGTCAAAGTGCGCAAGCACCCTTTCTGAAGTTATGAGTCTATGAGTTTCTTGAAACGCTTTCTCACAGCTCTAAGTCCACTTCCATTGTGTCCCTATCTGTAGTAGTTCATTTAGTGGGTGTAGGACTGTGGATAGGTTAGGCAAGAACTTGTGGTAGTAGTTCACTAATCCAAGATATGCTCTCAATTGAGACACATTTTCAGGTGGTGGTGCCTTAAGCACTACTTCTATCTTGTCTTGAGACATGTGTAAGCCATAAGCCATCCTCATTGATCACATGCTCACAGTATGAGTGAGAAAACAGTCATTGTAGTCATGTACAGAGATCACTATTAAAACTGAGCCTGTGTCCAACTCCATTTTCAATCTCACACCTGCCACTTGTATAGTGATCCATATTACTCTTCAATCATCTGTCTCTTTCACGTGTTACGTACCCTGTAACTGGGTCACTTATCAGCAAAGATAGAGAGGTCCGTTGAAGTCTGATGGTACTATTTTTAACACTATTTATTGATAAAAATACACAAAAATAATATCAATGCAAACATACAGATAATATACGTCGTCAACACTAAATCTAAAAGCACGGGTTTAATAATAATCAATAAGAAATATCATTGTCTAGGGGATAATGTATTGTCCGATGGAAATATAAGTCACTCAAGCTCATTCAAGCTGCAGCTTTTTGGTTGGAGAGAAAGACGGAGGTTTAACTTGCCCATTCCTTTTATGATGTCAATCCTTTCAGAGTCGTTGGGGAACTGATTTCCCCTTTTGTGGTTAGCTAAAGCCGTGCTTCCGTGGTAAAGACCCACCAATTCCGAGGCAAATGGAAAAGGACGCACGTGGGCTGTTTCCACCGGCTTTCGCTATTACGCTGTTACAGGAGTTCTAGCGTTTCTTCTGGTGCGTCTGAGAGGCTGTTCCCACAGACCCTCTTTTATCCTGACACACAGGGTCTCAGATGTCAATCAGGTTGGGATGATGCAATCCCTCCACCAACCCCCCCCCCCCCCCCCCGTGCTTCATTGCCTGGGGGCTTCGATGCATCATACAGGATTCAATACACAATTCCGTCTCCAAGAGACAATAGCCGGCTTTTTGGAGGCCAGGACACATTCCAAACTCTTTGTGGATTCTGCACGTCTTTCTCTTATTTCCTGGGTCTCCTGAACTGACTTAATAGTGATCTTGCGATTCTCAGAAAGGAGGGGCTACTTTGTACCCTTCGGCCCCTCAGAGTTGTGGCACATTCGTAACACCCCCTTTCTTCAAAGCGTTTTCACCAGTGGTGAAACCGTAGTACAGAGTCTTACAGGATTTTAGAATCTAACACAATAGTGTCAGAAACACACTGAGTCTCAGCAATTTGCAGAACGGTAAACTTTATTTTTCGAGTCTGCAGAGTCGGACCCAACCAGCTCCTGCTAGATTGAGTGCCGAATTACACTTTGCACAGTTTTTTTATACCCTAGTTGTTTACGACTTTGTGAGTTGCACCCATGTGAGGTGCAGACATTCTTCCTTAATCTCATTACAAAATTACAAATGTGACTACCCTTTGGCCCACTTATCAGCCTCAGCGCATTAACACCGTTATTGTTCAACCGTTAAGCATGTCTTCCCGTTACCTGTATCGCTTCTTTAATCAGCAAGCTATTGTTTCATCCTGATTTTGCAAATTGGTTTATACGTTGCCCTGCAAGTTGCTTTGCACGTTCTTTCTGTGTCAGCACATTCTAAATGGACTCCTTAAGAATCATTTCTCTCAATCCACCCTTTTTCTTTTTAGAATGTGCTATCAGTTGGGCTTTTGCCACGGGTTTACATAGGCTTCTTCCTCTAGCTCTATTTCCCTTTGTAGGAGTACCTGAACAGGATCAGCTGGGGCCCCTGGTTGCATGACTTGTCTTGCCACCCGAGCTACTAGCTCCCGCAAGCAGGGGATCAGACATGGTAGCAGAAGGAGGACCATCAATCCCCCTCCTATAACCCCTAAAGCGGTTCGCCACCAGCCTCCTTTCAACCATCCGTCCAGTCAGTCCCAATACCCCAGCGGCTTCCAGGTCTGTACCGGCACGTGGGCCAGTTTCCTTATTTTATCTGATATTTTTTGAACCACCTTTCCGTTGTCATCTATCTTTAAGCAGCAGTTGGTTAGATTAAACTTTCCACATACTCCTCCTTTTTGTTGTAGTCATAACATTTCTCGTTTACATGAGAGTGTGATACAAAGGACCCTGGAAAAACCGTCATGCCCACCCTTACCATCGTCCTGCACTTATCACATCCCCCTTCAGCGCTTCTCAACAATAGCAGTATTTACATTACAGTCCCAAAGTTCATTCTGTCCGTCTTTTGAGCTTTAGCACCATCGGGTCTTCTCCCTGGACGCAAGTCCATTCTGCACCTTCTTCGGGCTTTACGGGTCCCTTGATTCTCGCGGCGTGGGTCCACCCTTTTTCTTTTGTCCTTACTGCGGCTTCGGTGGTCAGTAGCACCTGGAATGGGCCTTCCCACTGCGGCTGTAACTTCTCTGGCTTCCAAGTCTTAATCAGGACCCAGTCACCGGGCTGAGTTCGGTGGAGTGCGAAGTCCAGAGGTGGGGTTTGTGCGAGTAACCCCTTCCTGCGCAATTCTGCAAAAGAACGAGATAGTGCCTGTAAATAGTCCCTTACAAAGACATCTCCCCCTTGCAGGGAAGGATAGCCCTCCACCTTGTTCCAATATGGAAGGCCAAACAACATTTCATAAGGGGATACTCCTGTATCTTTTCGAGGAGCCGTGCGGATTCTTAGTAGGGCCAGGGGTAGACACTTGGTCCAGGGTAGCTTGGTTTCCATCATTAGTTTTGTCAATTGCGTCTTCAAAGTACTGTTCATCCTCTCAACTCTTCCTGAGCTCTGAGGGTGCCAGGGGGTGTGCAGCTTCCACTGGATTCCTAAGGCGTCACAGATTAGCTGGTGTGTTTTTGAGGCAAAGTGTGTTCCCCTATCTGAATCAATAGACCCCATTATTCCATATCTCGGGACTATATTTTCTAATAGGATCCGTGCCACTGTAGGGGCGTCCGCTTTAGTGGTTGGGAATGCTTCCACCCACCTAGTGAAGTGATCCACAATTACTAACAGGTACTTCCATCTCTGAACTTGTGGTAGTTCCGTAAAGTCTATTTGGATCCGATGGAACGGTCGGACGGCTAGTGTTTGTCCCCCCTTATGGGTGGCACGCATCATTTTCTTGTTTACCTTTTGGCAGGTAACAGCCCCACACCTCCTGTTGAGCTAGTGTGAATATCCCTTTACAAACATAGTCCCTTAGGATAGTGTCGCAACATAGCTTGCACTCCCCAATGGCTTTGTTGGTGTAGTTGTTGCAGTATATGACGAGTTACTTCCTTATTCAGTACTTGCCGTCCGTCGGGGGTCTTCCACTCGCCTTCTGATGTTTGTCGGGCTCCCCTGTTGATTCCCCGTATAAGAACTGTGCCGGGTTACAACTATTGTTCCTTTCAAAGCTTACATCATCCCCGACCATCAGAATGGTTTCGTATTTCAGTATGCGAGAGTCCGTCAACCACCGCAGAGCTTTTTGGGCTAAGAGGGTGCTAACAGAGTGCTGGGTATACACCGTCATTCTTCCCCCAAAGGTTAATTTCCGTGCTTCTTCTACTAGTACGGCTGCTGCCGCTACGGCTTGTATGCACGTCGGCCATCCCCGGGATACCGGGTCTAACATTTTTGATAAAAAGGCCACAGGTTGCCGCTTTCCTTTTTCTTGGGTTAGTACTCCTAACGCAGTTCCTTCATTGTTTGTTGCATACAGCTGAAAGGGCTTTTCCAGTGCTGGCAGTGTTAATACCGGGGCCCGAATTAGTTGCCCTTTTATTTTCCTGAACTTCTGTTCTTCTTCTTCGGTCCAGCTGATTATTCCCCGGTCTTCCTTTGCCAATTTGTCGTACATAAACTTCACCAGGGGGGTATAATTCTCTATCCAAATCCGGCAATAGCCCACTAAGCCCAGAAATTGTCTTATTTCCTTCTTTGTCCTGGGAAGCGGTATTTTTAGTTATTCCCGCTATTCTTTCTGGGGTTATTTGGCGGTGCCCTTTACTGACTCTGTGTCCGAGATATGTTATTTCCTTCTCGACAAATTGCAGTTTCTTCTTGGACACCCGCAATCCTTTTTCTCCTAGGTAATTCAGGAGTCTTATAGTATCGTCTCGCACTACCTCCTCTGCTGGTCCCGATAGTAGTAGGTCATCGACATACTGTAATAGTTGGTTCTTTTCGGTACAATGGAATCCAGCCAATACTTGCTCCAGTACCTGTTCGAATAGGTTTGGGGACTCCGTGAACCCTTGGGGCAAGACGGTCCACCGGAGTTGCTTCTTCCGCCCAGTGAAGGGATTTTCCCATTCAAATGCGAACATATCTCGGCTACCTTCCTCCAACGGGCAACTCCAAAAGGCATCTTTTAGATCTATCACACTGAACCATTCATGTTCAGGAGGTATTTTGCTCATTAATGTATAGGGGTTAGGCACTACCGGGTATCGTGTTTGGACTACCGCATTTAAGCCTCTCAGATCTTGAACCATTCGATACGTGCCGTCGGGCTTTCGGACCGGTAGGATGGGGGTATTAAAGGGTGACATACATTCTTCCAGGAGTCCATCTGATACTAATGTCTCAATTACAGGTTGTAATCCCCTCCTCCCTTCCATGGCAATGGGATATTGCCGTCTTCTCTCTTCTGCTTGTTTGTCCCACTGTGGGTCGTTTACTGGAAATTTCCGGTCCCCCGGTAACTCATTCGGCTGTTCCCTTCCCCAAATTGATATTGCAGCTTGTCGTATCATTTGCCTCTCTTGTGCAGAAAATAGCGTTCCCATAATCGCATGCATTTCTTCCCAAGTGTAAACATTAGGTCCTAAGAATTGATCCAACTGTTCTGCCAGTCCCATTGGATCTTCTAATAAAGTTTTCATATCTTTCTTAAATCCTCGTACTTCGGTACTTGTCAGAGGGACGTTTACAAATCCTGTTCCTCCCCGTTCTCCTCCCATTGGAACCTCTCGAAGGGGACACAGCTGTACCTCTTCCTTTTTTAATTCGTCTTTCTTTTTCTTATCTGCTCCTGTCACACTCCTTGTTTCGATCCTTGCTTTTGCTTTTTCCCTAACATCCCTCTCTTCCCTCTCCGGGTCTATTTCTTCTGTTTTTTCACTTTCTTCACGTCCTCCCTCTGCTCCCGCAAGGGGCGCAGAAGGCTGGACATAGGGAGGGGGTAAATGATCGAGTGGGTCCCACTTCCGCTCCCCTTTAATGCCCAATTTAAAACTCTTTGTTGTTACTCCTGGCCAGGGAGCCCAACAAAAAGCATAAGCAATTTCTTCCGGTTTTACACTTGGTTTTGAATTAACGTAAATGTTTAAGGCTTGTCGTACCCAATCCTCCTCAGACCCAAGCCGCGGCCACCAGACCGCAGGTTTTTCTATCGGCTGTTTCGACCAAATTAAACAGTACTGTATCATTTTTTTCTTTTGTTTCCCTTTTAGTCTTCCACATCCCCAATTCTCAAACATTCTACCGAGGGGGCTATCAGGAGGAACCCCCGGGTATGGTCCCGGTCTCTCCGTTTCCTCTTTCTTTTTAGAGCCACCCCCTCCCATCTTATTCCGCTCTTACTTAATCCCGCACCCTTCTACTGCAACAGTAGGCACTTTACCCGGTGCGTCCCAAGGACTTTTATCAGGAGGACCCCCGGGTAGCGATCCCGGTCTTCTCCGTCCTTACTTATTCCCGCACCCTTCTACTATAATAGTAGGCACTTACCCGGTGCGTCCTGGGGACTTCCAGTACCAGGTACTGTCCCCTTCTCCCCGTTTACCGCTCTGCGCTGTCCGGATATCACTCGCTCAAGCCGCGTTGGAGCGACGAGCAAGGAGTCAGGGACCGCCAAACTCGGCGGGGTGCACCGTCTCCGATGTCCTTCCTCGTGTCCACCGCGACCGGAGTGTGGATCCCGGACGAGCCCCCACGTTGTCAGAAACACACTGAGTCTCAGCAATTTGCAGAACGGTAAACTTTATTTTTCGAGTCTGCAGAGTCGGACCCAACCAGCTCCTGCTAGATTGAGTGCCGAATTACACTTTGCACAGTTTTTTTATACCCTAGTTGTTTACGACTTTGTGAGTTGCACCCATGTGAGGTGCAGACATTCTTCCTTAATCTCATTACAAAATTACAAATGTGACTACCCTTTGGCCCACTTATCAGCCTCAGCGCATTAACACCGTTATTGTTCAACCGTTAAGCATGTCTTCCCGTTACCTGTATCGCTTCTTTAATCAGCAAGCTATTGTTTCATCCTGATTTTGCAAATTGGTTTATACGTTGCCCTGCAAGTTGCTTTGCACGTTCTTTCTGTGTCAGCACATTCTAAATGGACTCCTTAAGAATCATTTCTCTCAATAGAAAAGATTTTTTTTCTACAGAGTAATACAGTTATACATTCAATTCAGCATCTAAACAGTTAACAATTACAGTGTCTCTTCCTTTAATATCTTAACATCTTGTACCTTATTAAAATCTTGTAGTATCAGACTTCAATTTAATAACCACCTATTTTTATTTCTTTCCTTGAGCAAACAAAAACTAAAGAGTTGTGATCTTAGCTTATGTGTATACTACAAAAGTTCAAGCAAATACTAATCTTTATGTTGCTTTCAAACTTAACAGGCAGGCTTCCATGGGGTTGTCTTTATTATTCACATGCTTCGTCGAAATCCCGTAAAACTGGCTTTTGCTATTTAAAAATGGCGTTCCCATTAAGCCTCGCCTCTTTTCTGGTTAATTCCCACGTGGGGAGCTTGGGCCCCCTGGCGAAATAGGTTTTTGTCCGCTCCTTCCATAGGAGTTATTTTATCAACAATGTGTCCCAAACTTAGACCATCTTCTGAATTTCCACCCAATTCTTTAATTTTACGCAAGTTGCTAGTTTTCTCTTCAGGACCCTTCAGGCTATTAGTTTTCAGTTCGAACTCTTTGTTCAAACAGCATTTCAAATTCTGCCTTTTCACACCACACTCTGGAATAACAATAGCGTGTGGGGCCCCGTCACCTTCCAACTCAACCTGTAAGTGATCCGAAGGCTTTGTGGTATCACACCATTGTCTCTGTAGCCTGGTTGCTGCCTTTGACATCAATCCAGCCTTTAAATTTTCTTCATTCAATTTGGGAACTACATATTTCCCGTTTCCTTCAATAATAATATTCATCTCCCCACTTTTGATCTCCGCATTAACTTTTAACACACCTTCAAACATAAACACCTGGGAACTCTCACTTCCCACTATTACCAAGGTTAACCCTTTCTTCACTGAACCAAGTCTATCTGACCCACAAGGACTGCATTCCTTTTCAACTGAATCAAATACCTCAGACTTTTTCTGAGCTCCATTACTAGGTTCAGTACCACGTGCATCCACATCCTGGACACACTCAAATGGGACATTTGCCTCTTCCAGGCTTTCAATACCCATACCTGGTCCAAATTCTAAATTCCCAATTCTCCCAGCTACTCTCTGGGCAACTCCCTTCCGGAGTGAACTCAACCCTGCGGGCTGAAACAACCTCATCTGCCAACCCAGCAAACTTCTTCAAGGTAAGGGCACCCTTTTCATCTAGGGCAGCCCTCATTTCATTATCGGGAACACCTTTTGAATTTTCAACTTCTTCAAACAGTTCTGCCAAACCAGACAGATCATCCATGTCCAACTCTGGACCTTTTAACAGCTCTATCTGTTCCTCATCTTTATTTCCTGCCTCTAGAACTTTTCTCCTCGCTAAGGGCAGGTCTACCTCCTCTCCCTTACTTTCTTTCACTTTCCTACTCTTTGTTTTACCACCATCTAAAGCCTTGTGGTACAGGGTCGGTAAGAACGTCTCGGCCAAATCGATACTGGCCTGATTTAAACTGCTCTCTGTCTCAGCTGCCTTTCTCGACATGCTGCGAGTGACTGCGCATGCGGGATAGATCTTGGAATCTAGGGGCGGAGCCTCAACACTTACAGGCTGTTTTCTCAGCGTCATTGCTGCCCAAACCTTACCACTGGCTAAATCATTGCCCAAAAGGACATCCGCGTCAGTTCTTGGGAACTCTGATCGCACCCCCATTTCAACTGGTCCAGAGACTAGCTCACAATTCATAATGACCCTATGCAAGGGCACCATTTCCATCCCTTTGCCTATTCCTTTCACAGCTACCATTCCCGTCTTGCGACCAAAATCTAGTACCTTATTGCTGATCAATGATAGTTCAGCCCCCGTGTCTCTCCAGATCCGTACTGGAACTGGTGTGTCTCCCTCCCTCACAGACACGGTTCCGTTTGACGTACAAGTCTCGGACCCTTCCCATACTCTGTCTACCTGGGGATCTCTTGTCGATTTACTGATTACCACGGTACATCTGATAGGGACTGCTGCTTTCCTTTTTCCTGTCTCTTTCCTCGGAGCAAAGCACCTAGATGCAATATGCCCCCCCTTTGCGCAATTAAAACAGGTCAAGCCCAGAAATCTCTGGCCGTCTTGCCTTTCCCCCTCAATCTTACCACTAGCTCCCAGCGGGACCTCTGCCTCAGCCGGCGGGCTTTCTCGATCGTTCCCACAGTCTCTCTGGGAACTTTTATTCGAGGAAAACTTTGTCTTGTGGATTAGGGCGTATTCATCTGCGAACCTAGCAAATTCTGAAATGGACTTATTCGGCTTCTCATTCAAATACATCCAGATATCCTCCGAAACACAACCTTCAAATTCCTCAATCAGAATGAACTCCCTGAGATGCCAATAATCCTCGTCCACTATTTCTGCTGTACACCAACGGTCCAAGAGCACACCCTTCTCGTAGGCAAACTCGGTATACGTCTGATTCCGCTTTTTCTTTAAATTTCTGAACTTTTGTCTATACGCTTCAGGTACTAACTCATAACTCCGGAGAATGGCCACCTTTACTTTGTCATAACTCTCCTCCTCTTCCTCCTCCATAGACAACGCCGTATATGCTCATTGTGCCTTCCTTTTAACACACTTTGTAACACCACCACCCACTGCTCTTTGGGCCACTTCTGATTCACTGCCACCTTCTCAAAAAGCAAGAAATAACTGTCAACATCCGTCTCCTCGAACGGAGGTACTAGCCTCAACTCCCGACTAACATTAAACCGCTCCTCTCGGTCTGACCCTTGATCTTTTCGCCCTTGCCTTAACTTCTCCATCTCCAAGTCATGTTCCCTTTGTTTCTCTGCCTCCCCATACTCTCTCTCCTTCTCTTTCTCAGCTGCTTCCAGCTGTTTTAACTGAATTTCATGCTCTCTTTGTTTCTCAGCTCTTTCCTGCTCCCGTTTCACCTCTAACTCCTTTAGCTGGAGCGCATGCTCCCTTTCTCTCTCTTTCTCCTTCTCAGCTCTTTCCCTCTCTCTCCTTCTCAGCTCTTTCCCTCTCTTTCTCGGCTCTTTCTTTCTCCTTCTCAGCTGCTTTAACTTAATTGCATGTTCCAACTCTAATTTCTCCAACTCTAACTGAGCCACCCCACCAGCAGGTACCTTTTCAGGGATATTTTCCAATACCTTAGCTGCAAACACATTCTTCCCAATATAATACTGAGTTATTGCCCTTCCACCTCCCGCTTTTTCATGGACAACCTTACCTCTGCGAGGTTTAGCCCTTTTGCCAGATTTATCAAGTCCGATTTGGCGGCTGCCTCTAGTGCCTCTAGAGTCGGGTTTTCTATAAATTCATCCACGTCCATCTTTGCTGGTTTCCCGTCTGGCTACCCGCGTAACTAGATCCAAGTTTGGACTTACAAGCCCGATTCACCGGCCTCCCAATTTGGTGTCAAATCTCGAGACGAGAACCCCAATTGTTACGTACCCCGTAACTGGGTCATTTACCAGCAAAGATAGAGAGGTCCGTTGAAGTCTGATGGTACTATTTTTAACAGTATTTATTGATAAAAATACACAAAAATAATATCAATGCAAACATACAGATAATACATGTCGTCAATACTAAATCTAAAAGCGCGGGTATAATAATAATCAATAAGAAATAGCTCTATCATTGTCTAGGGGATAATGTATTGTCCGATGGAAATATAAAAGTCACTCAAGCTCATTCAAGCTGCAGCTTTTTGGTTGGAGAGAAAGATGGAAGTTTAACTTGCCCATCCCTTTTATGATGTCAATCCTTTCAGAGTCGTTGGGGAACTGATTTCCCCTTTTGTGGTTAGCTAAAGCCGTGCTTCCGTGGTAAAGACCCATCAATTCCGAGGCAAATGGAAAAGGACGCACGTGGGCTGTTTCCACCGGCTTTCGCTATTACGCTGTTACAGGAGTTCTAGCATTTCTTCTGGTGCGTCTGAGGGGCTGTTCCCACAGACCCTCTTTTATCCTGACTCAGAGGGTCTCAGATGTCAATCAGGTTGGGATGATGCAATCCCTCCACCAACCCCCCCCCCCCCCCCCCCGCGCTTCATTGCCTGGGGCAGGGGTCGGCAACGTTTACCACTGAAAGAGCCAATATGGACCCACTTCCAACAGAAAACACTGGGAGCCACAATACCCACTTGACATTTAAAATGAAATAACACTGCATACGTTTTTTTTTGCCTTTATGCTATGTATAAACAAGCTATAATGTATTGCATTTATGAAATTGATGAACTCCTGCAGAGAAAACGAAATTACATTTCTGCATGCAACAAAAACATTTTGAACTCCGGAAAAAAGACGTTGGGTTGAAGGTTACTCCATAGGTAGCCTACCTTGGATCGAAGAATTAAAAGAAAGTGCGCACTGGCAGGTGTCAGGCATTGGCAGTGGTGATGTATACTAATAGAGATAAAAAACACGTTGTAGTGGCGCTAAAATAAAGACACTGCAGTCAAAGGTAACTTTATTCGAACTAAACAGCCTTGATTTAAAGCCTCCCTCAACCCGTCCCCGTGGGCGCAGATGCTCCAAAAGACATGTACTCACAAACCCCCCCGTAGGCTATCTCCCTTAGCCGGAACGGTGGCTAATTGTGAGCCGGTTCGGATGTGCCAGGAAATGGGGTCTCCACAACGTTTTTAGATTGTACAAGATCACCATAATCTTCAAATTTCGAATTACATTTCAAAAACTAACAAACTACGGGAAGCCGCAGCACAGAGATCACGGAGCCGCGGGTTGCCGACCCTTGGCCTGGGGGCTTCGATGCATCATACAGGATTCAATACACAATTCCGTCTCCAAGAGACAATAGCCAGTATCAATGGTTTCGCCTTTTGGAGGCCAGGACACATTCCAAACTCTTTGTGGATTCTGCATGTCTTTCTCTCATTTCCTGGGTCTCCTGAACTGACTTAATAGTGATCTCGCGATTCTCAAAAAAGAGGGGGCTACTTTGTATCCTTCGGCCCCTCAGAGTTGTGGCACATTCATAACACATGCTATGAAGTTGCAGACAATACACTTTTGTCTGAGTCGTTTTCATCAGAACTGCTTTCTTCTTGTATTTTCCTTTCTGGGGTTTCTTGTTTCTCTGTATTTTGTCCTTTTTCTGCTATTTACTAGCTTTGTGTACTCTGCCAATGTGGCCCTGTTTGCCAGTTTCTGCATTCTTTGTTTTTAAACCAACAGTGTCAGGGTCATGTCACATGTTCTTACAATGGTAACGTTTCTTTGCTTCATTTCTGTTCAGTGACAATTTACTTGTAGCATATTACACAGATTTTTGTTGTATCTCTGTAGTACCTTGTGCTGCTGTTTCCAATGACATTGTAATGTTCAGTGCCTTCTCTAATGTAAGGTCTTTTTCACACAGGAGCTTCTTCAGTGTGGTTTCACAATGCATGCCACACACTAACCTGTCCCTCAATGTGTGCGATAGACCAACTCCAAATTGACAATGTTCTGAAACTTTGCACAATTCAGCACAATATTCAGAAATGCTTTCATTTTTGCTTGATTCTGTTTGTGAAATTTAAATCTTTCAGCAATGACCAGTTGTTTGGGGTTTGGGGTTTAAATGCTGATGGAGAACGTCTACTATTTGCTTGAACGTTTTGTCAGCTGTTTTTCAGGGGTTAACAAGCTCTGTAGCAGCCCGTATTTTTTAACTCCCATAATACTGAGTAAGGCTACGTCCACACTAGACCAGATAATTTTGAGAATGCCGGTTTTGCGTAAAAACGATAGGCGTCCACACTAGGTGTTTTAAAAAATATCTGTCCACATTGAAACGGATATTTTGGTGAATCTCCTCCTACTGCACATGTGCAGGACATATCTACTGAAAACAAGCGCCATGTTTGGTGTCGAATCTCGCTGCGTGTTTGTTCAGTTACAGACTAGAAAAACTTAAATGACGGGCAGCTGATGGCTCTTGCACAGGAGGACTTATAAGTTAAAAAAAAGCAAATACTGGAGCGTATGGAGGCAACCGATAGGGAGTTCACTGACAATATGACCCAGCTGACAATAAACATTGAAAACTGGCAAACTCTGTTGCATTAATAAAGCACATTGTTAAATGTGCAAAACATGTCTGCATCAGTATTATCTTGTATTACCATACAATGTTACATTAGGCTGTTACACATCTACTGTCAGAAGTATTTACATAAATAGGTAAAGCACCTTCATACAAGCAAGGACAGAAAACAGGGCAAAATGAGTATACTTATTTATTCAGTAAGTTATGGGTCAAAGTATTTGGTGAGTACATTTCTAACTCTTCTGGCTTCAGTCTCGTTGCCATCTGTTCTGAAATTGTTAGGTTGCGTTCAAGAAAACAATGAAATGGCGCGCTGCGGCCTGACAGCGTTTTTAGATTTCTCCGGTTACCGTCCACACTGATCTGCCCAAGTGGCCTTTTCAAAATTACACACCCTGGAGAACGTTTCAGAAAAGCTCTGGTTTCGGGGGACGAAAACGCCGTTTGAGTGTGGACAGAGGGTAAAAACGAAGAGAAAAAGCTTCGGTTACGGATTTATCCGGTGCAGTGTGGACGCTGGCTTTCTTTTCATTATTAACATAGTTAGCATCACAATATAACTCCACTCTTTCAATGTCAGGCTACGTCCACATTGCACCGGATAAATCCGTAACCAAAGCTTTTTCTCTTCATTTTTACTCTCTGTCCACACTAAAATGGTGATTTCATCCCCCAAAAGCTAGCTTTTCAGAAACACTCTCCAAAGTGTGTAATTTTGAAAACGCCGCTTGGGCAAATCAGTGTGGACGAGGTAACTAGAGAAATCTGAAAACGCTGTCAGACGGCAGCACGCCATTTCATTGTTTTCTTGAACGCAACCTAACAATTTCAGAGCAGACAGCAATGAGATGGAAGCCAGAAGAGTTAGAAATGTACTCACTAAATACTTTGACCCATAACTTACTGAATAAATAAGTATACTCACCTTACCGTTTTCTGTCCTTGCTTGTATGAACGTGGTTTACCTATTTATGCAAGTACTTCTGACAACAAATGTGTAATAGCCTAATGTAACATTGTATGGTAATACAACACTGATGCAGATATGTTTTATACATTTAACAAGGAGCTTTATTAATGCCACATAGTCAGCTTTTCAATGTTTGTCGTCATCCGGGTCAATCTGTCCATGAACTCCCTGTCGGTTGCCTCCATACGCTCCAGAATTTGTGTTTTTTGTTTACTTTTAAGTTCTCCTGCACGAGAACCAACAGCTGTCCATCGTTTTAAGTTTTTCTAGTCTGTAACTACACAAACACGCACTTTCACGACAAGATTCGACACCAAACATGTCGCTTGTTTTCGATAGGTGTGTGCCGCGCATGTGCAGGAGGAGATTCGCCGAAATCTCTGTTTCAATGTGGACAGAGATAATTCTAAAAACACTTGGCATGGACGCCTATAGTTTTTATGTGAAACCGGTGTTTTCAAAATTATCTGGTCTAGTGTGGATATAGCCTAAGTTACCCAGTTTTCAATGCTATTAAATGCTGTCATGGTTCCAATTATCACCATTACGTTAATTTAGTCCCATTTTCTTTTTAGCTAGCTTCTTGCAGTCACTGCATATTCTACTTGACTCATGTGTCCTTTTTGCTAGTGCCATGAGAGCACTCCGTCTAGGTGCATGTTGGCCTTCTTCATCGCCCTCTGTTCTCCTTCGAGTGTCGGTATCAACTAAAACATGGTGTTCTTATAAGATGTAGGTTCATAATTCTCGTCGCCAATTTGTTGTGTATGTAGCCTGTTTACACAACTACGCTATTTAATAGAAATGCTGGAGTTTTATGGTTCTTTACTGGTAGAGTCCAAACTTGACACACATATACAGATCAATAAATGCCTAACAGCGCATGCAACGATGTGTTACTACAACATAAAGTAGTCCCTTATTATAATGTAGTCTATGCAGTACAGAAACAAAGGTAACACCTCGTCTTATTTTCTGGGACTGGTATCAACTGTTTCTGGGGCATAAACAAAAATGCACCCATATAGTTAATCCAGATTAATTCACCACAAAAGCTTTAAAACTTTTATCATGAAACAATAAATGATGCCTGCCATTAAGTGTGAGCATTTCACTTTCAGCTTGGAGAAACTAACAAGACTGTCATAAAATTTGGTAATACCATGTGTTTTTAATGATATGGTATTAGTAGCCTTTGCTTGTTAAATGGCATCAGAATTACTGGACTCAGATCATGCCTTGAGTAAGTCAGTGCCAAGACGAAATAAGACAACTAAAAATCATTGCATTAAATTCAGGTTCTGAAAACATTACTCATTTGAAAAAGAACATTATCTGAAGCAAATGATCAAGAAACACATATATAGAAATGGTTAAAGGATTTATATTGAGCAAGTCTGAAACCATTAATAAGATAGAGGTGAAAGTAATTTGCTTTTTAGCCGATATGTTAAGGAAAGCAGTTATTGAAAATAAACAAATTGATTATTTTTTTCTTGGAAGAAATTTCAATGATGTGCAATTGTTGTATTTGGCTACTTGAAGCTATACTGTACTAAATCTAAACAAAGGTACTATCTGCTTCTGGAAATGGTTGCAGACAAGATGTTGACAGAGAATATTATAATACAGCCACCACACCTGAACCGATAGTGAAGTGATGAAAATTCGGTGATTCACAGTGCCAAGTTAGGAGAAAGACAAAGAACATGGGTAGATGCTCCTATGCCTTGTAAGTTACTTGGAAATGATGTATATTAATAGGTAGTTTCTATTGGAGATTTGTTTGGGTTTAACTTTCAAACATAGCCAGAATCAGACTGGAGCTTAAGGACAACTTTGCTTTTGATTACTTTGGGTCAAATTGGGTATCCACTTATAAAGAAAGTTTTTTATTTCACATATGCTCTCCCACCTAATTGCAAGCGTTTATTTTCGGTGCATTTGTTTATAAAGAACTGGACCTATCAGATCCAACCTGAGACTAAGGAGTTATAATAACTTTATTACCATAGTCACCCAAAACTTGACACGTAAAAGTTTTGGACACCCCAATCAAAATTTCTGTTACTGTGAATAGTTAAGTGAGTAGAAGATGAACTGATCTCCAAAAGTCATAAAGTTAAAGATGAAACATTCTTTTCAACATTTTAAGCAAGATTAGTGTATTATTTTTGTTTTGTACAATTTTTGGAGTAAAAAAAAGGAAAGGACCACCATGCAAAAGTTGGGGCACCCTAAGAGCTTTGAGCTCTCAGATGACTTTTCCCAAGGTCCCAGACCTTAATAATCTTGTTAGGGCTATGGCTTGTTCAGAGTCATTGTTAGGAAAGGCCAGGTGATGCAAATTTCAAAGCTTTATAAATACCCTGACTCCTCAAACCTTGTCCCAACAATCAGCAGCCATGGGCTCCTCTAAGCAGCTGCTTAGCACTCTGAAAATTACAATAAATGATGCCCACAAAGCAAGAAAAGGTTATAAGAAGATAGCAAAGCAGTTTCAGGTAGCCATTTCCTCAGTTCGTAATGTAATTAAGAAATGGCAGTTAGCATGAACAGTGGCGGTCAAGTTGAGGTCTGGAAGACTAAGAAAACTTTCCGCGAGAACTGCTCAAAGGATTGTTAGAAAGGCAAATCAAAACCCCTGCTTGACTGCAAAAGACCTTCAGGAAGACTTAGCAGACTCTGGATTGGTAGTGCACTGTTCTTCTTCTGGAAGAGTCATCAGAAGAAAACCTTTTCTGCGTCCTCACCACAAAATTCAGCATCAGAAGTTCGCAAAGGAAAATCTAAACAAGCCTGATGCATTTTGGAAACAAGTCCTGTGGACTGATGAAAGTTAAAATAGAACTTTTTGGCCATAATGAGCAAAGGTATGTTTGAAGAAAAAAGGGGTGCAGAATTTCATGAAAAGAACACCTGTCCAACTGTTAAGCATGGGGGAGGATCAATCATGCTTTGGGCTTGTGTTGTAGCCAGTGGCACAGGGAACATTTTACTGGTAAAGGGAAGAATGAAGTCAATTAAATACCAGCAAATTCTGGAAGCAAACATTACAGTGTCTGTAAAAAAGCTGAAGATGAAAAGAGGATGGCTTCTACAACAGGATAATGATCCTAAGCACACCTCAAAATCCACAATGGACTACCTCAAGAGGCACAAGCTGAAGCTTTTGCCATGGCCCTCACAGTCCCCCGACCTAAACATCATCAAAAATTTGTAGATAGACCTCAAAACAGCAGTGCATGCAAGCTGGCCCAAGAATCTCTCAGAACTAGAAGACTTTTGCAAGGAAGAATGGGTGCAAATCCCCCAAACAAGAATTGAAAGACTCTTAGCTGGCTACAGAAAGCACTTACAAGCTGTGATACTTGCCAAAGGGGGTGTTATTAAGTACTGACCATGCAGGGTGCCCAAACTTTTGCTTCGGGTTCTTTTCTTTTTTGTTATTTTGAAACTGTAAAAGATGGAAATAAAAAAAGTAATCTTGCTTAAAATATTAAAGAAATGTTTCATTTTTATCTTTATGCCTTTTGGAAATCAGGTCATTTTTTACTCGCTTAGCTATTCACAGTAACAGAAATTTTGTTCAGGGGTGCCCAAACTTTTGCATGCCACTGTATACTTGGGTCCTGTTGGGATTTGATTCAGGCAGCCAGGTTGAATTGGTTCTATTTCAAGATACACCCCTCTCCTGCTACTCTTGATAAGTCATTGGAATTTGAGTAGCCACGTAAGTGTAACGCCCTGATTAAGAATTCTACTGCTATACTGTAAGGTATTACGTTTCTGCAAAAGCAGTGTGCCCTGCTGGTAATATGTTTTGATTTTGGCTAAAGAAGCCCTGTTGTTCAACTTATGAATGATGTGTCTGCCAATTAGGATGGTGGCAGGTTCCGGGGAGGGGGGCGGGGGGGGGGGGGGGAGTTTTTTTGAAGGACAGTAGTGTGGTTTGAGATCTGTTGGCAGGAGCTGCAGAGTGGGACCAAAGGGAAGATGCTACAGAATGCTGTTGGAAGGAGAGTCTCTGCTACAAGAAGTGCTTTGTGCAGATGAATGGCTCCAAGGACGGAGAGTAAGAGAGAATGAGAATTTGCTTGAGAATGGTCTTTGAAGCGCGATTGAAAATGTAGTGGGTGTTGTCACGCAGACTCTGGGACCAGTGCATGAGGAAGAAAATATTCCAGTATGAGCTCCAATGGTTATGTGCACATTGGGCTGGTTTAATTGTAATGGGCCCTTTTATTTTTCCAATTAACTATGCGGTATACAATCTGTTATTTCATGCCGACCAATCACTGTGTTTGGACAGTATTTGCACATTTGTTTAAATCAAGGTTCTAGTAACTGGAACATCCCTATTTTCCTGTTTGGTCAAACCCCAAAACAAACTGACCCCAGATGTGTATTGTTTATAAAGGTTGCCTTCCCACTGCCGAGTCCCATGGCTGTTAGGCGAGTTAGCTATCAAGTCAAGTTTGCATACGAGCCCAGTGAGAAGGTTACGCAAGGTTTGAAGAAATTATCAGCAACTGCTCATATCATCTCCTTTCCAAACTCCTTCCATGGTCTGTTTCAAGTCCTTTGAGAATCTCTCTTGCTCTTAGCAGAAGCACAACTGCAAAGCTATTTTGGAACAACATCTGTTTTAGGGGGGATAAATCCCCCTAATACTTTAATGATTTGTTGAGTTTAGAAAGTTTGTGTTTAGCTAACTTTGAAGTAAAATCCTTTGTTAATCCACTTAAAACAAATACTATGTCAGACGACTTCCACACTATTTGTAAGTCAGCAATTTTATGCTGTATTACAAAAAGCTCCAGCAGTAACGTTTATCTTCTAAGTATATATTTTATAATGTATTAACTGCAACAGTATTTAACTGTGGGAACTTCCCTTGGTATTTTTTTCCTCAATGCAGTTATTGAGTAGTTTACAAATTATGAATTAATACATTTTATTTGGGAGCATATTATTGACAGAAACCCATCAATAGTAATGTGGCTATTGTCAGTAGCTTGTCAATATTAATGCAGTTATGATTTAGAGATCACACAGATGTAAGGCAGGCAGAACGATGTTTTCCCACAGGCTTCTATCAATAGCTACATTTCTATTGACAAGCTCCCAGGATGTACTTGGGGATCTATTACCATCAGAGTTTTCTGTCAATAGATTTTCCTTTTATTAAAAAAACACATCTGAATTTTCAAAGCTCAAGCTTATGGAGAAGCCAGTTTTGTTACAGCCACATATACTACAGGTAATTCCAACAAAGTATGAAAAATAAGCATTCTGCCTAGGTTACTGACAGCATTAAGTCAAGAATTAGACTAATTCAAAAGTTATTAAAAACAATACTGTCTAGATGTTGTCATTATGCAAGGAAAAAAACAGCTCTTTACTGTTGATTAAAAAATTCTATCTTGCTCTTATGTGAGAGGAAAATGAAGAAAACACATTCTTGAAATTATATTAGTTTGAAGTATTGCAAAATTGTTGAGACATGGATAACTTATTCCATGCTCAGGTTCCAGGAAAGGACATTTTAAATGTGACAATGTTTTCAATCATTGGTTACATGTACAGTTTTGTGGTGATATTAACAAACTTGAAGACCTGTTGCAATGGCTTACAATTTAATGTTGAAATGAGCTTGACTCACTGTGAGCGACTAGGTACATTTGTCATTACAAATCCTGAGCATTTATCCTTGCACAACTTTCATAGTCACAGACCTCAAATCCCAAAATGTTCTATTTATTTCAAATATTTTCTATTAACTGATCCTTACACCAGACAGATATTAACCCTAAAGTGAAAATCTTATTTTGTACAAAATTTTCATGTAGCAAACAACTGAATGCCTTCTGCATATTCAATTATACTGTGTATACTAAATTCCCTTAGCCCGCCAGACACACCTTTGGAAAAAAATTCTCCATAAGGATATCACTTTCATAACATGTTGACTTTCTCCAATTATAATCAGGACTTTGTCCTGTTGAAGGGCCTTAGCCAGAAATATCTGTTAATTCCCCTTCACAGATGCTGCCTGACTTGCTGAGATCCTCCAGCATTTTGTGTGTGTCATCCAATAATATTGTGACATGTTAAGTTGTCAGTACAGATACAATGCCTAGCCTTAAATAGTCCACTGGAAACAGCTTTCTCTTACCAATTCTATCCAAATACTTCCTAACCCTAAACACGTGCCCCACTGAGAACCATTTCTGTATCCCAAGCCTGTCAACAAATGCAAATTTCATTGGGTCATGACCCAATGGGTCCATGACTCTTCTGCAGCCCTGTGGCTCAAAGGAGTTGTTGAAAAATGATAATCCATACACCTTTATTTCACTTCTATGCCATAGAATACAACTGATCCATTCCCCAGAGTTGTATTTATGAATCACCTACCTCAGAGATCTGACAGTGACAGCAATCTAATATAAATGCTTCTCTGATAGACTAACTGATGAAGCACCGCTGCCACCCAGAGATGCTGAGCCATAAGTAGTACTTTTCTCTAGCAATTCCACAGCCATTAACTGATATTTTGCATTAGTAAAGTTCATGTGTTCATTTCTCTTTGCAACAGAAAGCCACTTTAAAATTTTCACATCAAAAGTTTAATGCAAAAACACCATGAAGTTACTGTAGTGAATTAGCACACTTTCTTATGGTGAAATGTTTGCAGCTTTTTTTTTCAGTATAATCAACCTGAAATTAAGCTTTAGCAATAAGGTCTGATTATCAAACTCACTATTTTAATGGTATATTGTAATATACTGTTTAAAGGACATAATATTTAATAAAGTCTTAGCCAATGTCTAACACAACTTTTTTTTTTACATTTTATTTCTTTGCATGAATATTTCAAAATATGGGATTTAAAGCAGCAGCTTCTTCAATCATAAGAACACGCTTTACTTGGTATGTTATAACCTTTGCTAAGTTAAAGCTTCTTAATTTCTTGACTGTGTGATTGGATGCAGAGCCAGCTTAGGAACATACTTCTTGAATTGATGAATAACAGGTCTCAGAATGAGAACATTTCTCAAAGCAAAGATCACCAAAACCTGTTTATTTCTAATCAGTGTAAAGTGCAGCAGCTTTACTAATGACGACAACCAGGTAAATACTGGATTTTATTTGTAGGGACCTAGCCTTACCCTATTTTTCCTCCCAGTAAAAAGATTTTAAGAATTTGTGTTGTAGGGAAAAGAATAATGAGGGCTAACAACTAGTAAATAGGGATATGGATTGTACTAGAGACAACCACAGACAAAGCCTAGAAGTAGAAACATTGAATGCAGCAGAGGATACCCAAGTTTTAGAACTTTACTCATTATGTTATACGTGGCCCTATTGTTGTAAAAGAAAATTGGAATTGCTATTAGACTTGTGCATAACTATTTTATTCTGTACCAGGACCTAGACCATTACTTAAGTTGTCCTGTAGATTCCATTCTGTTATTAAAATGTAATTACTTTGATAATCTTATCAACTGAGAATATAAAAGCTGTACCAAAATCATGCTCAGATAGATCAGCTTTAACGGGTCTCCTGGTGCATACCAGTTTTTAACAAATAGCCCATTACTTTGTGCACCAACTCCGTGTAGCCTTTCAGTTTACTCCTACAATTTGTACATACTGTAAAAGAACCGTTCTTTATACTTAAATTGTATTAATCTTATATTTGTAATGTCTGATTTGTCTTTTTCATTTTAATCAATATTCATTCAGTTAACACCAGATCTGGTTGCCTTTTCTGACCATCTACTTGAAGACCTCCCACTATACAATTGTTTTATTCCGTCATCTCATTGTGCACTCACAGTATCTGCACTAAAATTGCATGTTTATACATCATCTGCTTTGATTTAAAAATCAACAAAACCTTATATGTAATAATTCAAAAAGGTTTCTTCTACCATAAATTAAAAAAAGAAATAACTTCTTAATTTTCTTTTCAATTTAAAACAGCAAAGTTTGCAAATTCTGCTTATTGCAATAAATGTTAAAGAAGTTAAATATCAACCAACAGATGTCCTTGCCAAGAGCCAAAATTAATTTACATAATCTGGTTATTAGAATACCAGAATAATGACAAAATTTGGAACAGTAACAAAATACTGCCAAATATAAAAGTGGAGTAAAATTATATACTTATTGTAATATGTAATATATACATTTTCCATATGAAGGCTAAAAATAAGTAGCTCAACTGGGAATGGAGGATTCAAAATATTTGTTTAAGAAAAAATAATAGCCGAATCCAATTACTATAATTTTCTCCAAGTATCGTCACTATTTTACAGCAATACTCTTGGGAGACTGAAAATTGATAATGTTCTCACTACTTTCTCCAGGTGGAAAATATTACTCAAGTTATTTGGCTGGAGGCAAAACGTGCCATTACCCACATAAACTCTAGTAGAACGCAATTCTGGTCATTACAAAATTACTATCACTTTTTCCTGTTCACAACTAACAAGGCATTTCATGGGGAAAAGAAAATTGACTAAAATACAGATTGGGAGAACTGCTTCCTGGAATATACTAATTGCTTTAACAACTTTTGATTCAAACTTTAAAGAAAATCTGGCTTACAGCCAATTTAAAGTCATAAGAGAGAAGTGATTTCAATGCTCAACATGAATAATAGGACCAATGGGCTAGGAGAAATGAAGCTGAGTATTAGAGGATTTTAATGGAGAAGGGAGAAAAGGGTAAAGTGAATAACTAAACCGAAGTAAATATTTAAAAAAACATTGAGAATGGGGGCAAAAATAGGCATGAGTATTTTTCTAACCTTAGTTTCTGTACTGTAATCCACAAACAGACAATTTTAATTTCAAAACTCCCCACTCATATGCTTGTTACTTAGACAATATGCTGCAAGTCTTATTCCTCAGCTACTCTATTTACTATAAATTAGAAATGATGCAAAAATTATGAGTGTTCATAGATTAATACAGTTAACATTTTGAAAGGTTATACAGTGATTATTTCCAAGATCATATATCATTTTGAACTTCAGATGGAGTTAAAAACTTAAGAGGGCCTTGTAGAGGTTTATAAAACCATTAGGGGCAGAGATAATATGAATTGTCAGTCCTTTTCCCCACAAAAGGAGAGCCCAAGACTAGAGAATATAGGTGATAATTGCAAGCTTTAAAGGAGACTGAGACCAGATCTTTAAAGGGTTGTTGGTGCCAAGGAAATGGGAGAGCAATTACAATTACAATTAAAATATTTAGCATTAATATAAAAAGTATTAAGGGATATGAGCCACATGCAGGTAAATGGGACAAGCTCAAGAGGCAACTTTGGTCTACATGGATATTGGACACTATGACCTGTTCTGCGGTGTACCAAAAAGGATATATCATTATGAGCTGTATAAAAACACACACAAAATGCTAGAGGAACTCAGCGGGTCAGGCAGCATCTATGGAAATGAATAAACGGTTGACGTCTCAGGCAGACACCCTTCTTCAGGACTGGAAAGAAGGGGGAGGGGTGATAGGTAAAGTCAAGAGGTGGGAAAAGTAAAGGGCTGGATAAGAGGGAATCTGATAGAAGAGAGTGGACCAGAGGAGAAGGGGACATGAAGAAGTGTGATAATCAGGTGAGAAAAGGTAAGAGGCCAGAGTGAGGAATAGAAGAAGACAGGAAGGAGAGGAATTTTTTTTTACCAGAAGGGGAAATTGATTTTCATGCCATCAGGTCTGAGGCTACTCAGACAGAATATAAAGTGTTGCTCCTCCACCTGAAAGGTGGCCTCATTGTGGAACCAGAGGAGGCCATGGACCGACAAGACAGAACGGGAATGGGAATTGGAATTAAAACGTTTGGCCACCAGGAAGTTCCACTTTTGGTGGATGCAGGGGAGGTGTTCGATGAAATTTTTACGACCGGTCTTACTAATGTAGCGGAGACTGCATCAGAAGCACCAGATACAACAGACAACCTCAACAGACACCTGGAAGGACTGCTTGGGGCTCTGAATAGAGGTGAGGAAGATGGTGAATGGCTGGGTGCAGCACTTTGGCCACTTGCAGGGATAACAGCCAGGAGGGAGATTAGTGGGGAGGCACAAACAGACAAGGGAATCATGGAGGGAGCATGATCCCTGTGGAATTCTGAAAGATGTGGTTGTTGGGGGTGGGGGGGAGAGGAAAATAAAGATGTTTGGTGGTTGAATCCTGTTGAGGGTGATGGAATTTGTGAAGAAAGATGTGTTGGATTTGGAGGTGTATTAGGTGAGGACAAGAAGAGCTCTATCTGCTAGGGTGGTGGGAAGCTGGGGTGAGAGCAGATGTGTGAGAAATGGTGGGGATGTGGGTGAGGGCAGCAGCAATGGTAGAGGAAGGAAACCAGCATTCTTTGAAGAAAGAGAACATCTCTGATGTCCTAGAAAGGAATGCTTTATCCTAGGAACAGATGCAACAGAGATGAAGGAACTGAGAAAAGGGAATATTATTTTCACAGGAAACGAAGTGGGAAGGGGTATAGCTAAGATAGCTGTGGGAATTGGTAGGTTTAAAGATGTTGATAGACAGTTTATCTCCAGAGATGGTGACAGAGAGATGGAGAAAGGGGAGAAAGGAAACAGCCCAAGTGAATTAAGGGCAAGGCAGAAGGTAGAGGAAATGTTGTTGAAATTGACGTACTTAGCATAGGTACATGAAGCAGCATTCATTCAGTTGTTAATTTAGCATAGGAAGAGTTGGAGAGCACTACTAGGGAAAAGCTGGAAGACAGCTGTTTTATGGAGCTAACAAGAATGGCAGCATAGCTGGGGCAGTTTGGAGAAAGTGGGAGGAGCTGGAGGAGATTGTTGAGGTTGAAGACCAGTTCTGGCAGACTGGAGGAGGGTGGTGGTAGAGTCTTTTGTTGAGAAAGAATCAGAGAGATTTAAGGCCTTGATGAAGTATAGAAATGTATAAGGACATCCATAGTGAAAAGGAGGCGATCATGGACAGGGAACTGAAATTTGTTGAGGGGATTGACAGCTCAAGAAGTGTCATGAATGTAGGTAGGAAGGGACAAAACCAAAAGTGATAGAATCCAGTCAAGGTATGCAGACACAAATTCAGTGGACGGGAGCAGGCAGACTATGGGCCTAGTGGATCTTGGGTAGGAGGAAGAAATGAGCAGTGCATGGTAAGGAATGAGTTCAGTGGCAGTTTATGGGAGTTCTCTAGAGTTGATGAGGTTAGTGACGGTGTCAGAGAGAATTTCCTGATGGTCTGGAGTGGGGTCCTTTAAGGGGCAAGGCAAAGCATACAGAACAGAATTTTAAGTTTCTGAGGGAAATAGTAAGGTGATCCTACATTTAAAAAACAATTTCTCAGTTAGGAAAGAACAAAATATTTCAATTATCAGACAGGAGAAACTACTTATGCTAGAATCCGCACCAATAAACATTCCCGCCGCAGGAACTCTGCGATCCGAGCAGCATCGGGGGTGGGGATAAACTGGAAGTTTCGGCTCGAAACCTTGTATGGCGGGGTTCAATTAGCAATTATTACTTATCTCACATTAAAATATGTCTGTTTGGTAATAATTTGATATCACTTACCCAAAACATCAAGGTTAATACCTATGAAATTCGTGTGAAAGCGAGCAAATCAAATTTGTAACAGATGTTAAGCAAAATTGCCCCATAATACCGCAGGTAGGCCTCGGCTTAATTCAACGTCCTTTTTGAATTGACAGACTCAAACGCTGAGGCCGATTGTGCAGGCAGCAACGGCGCAGAAAGGTACGGAGAAGATAAAACCCGGTAAATAAGACACGCTTCGCCGACTGCAAGGCCTTTTTACCTGTCACCAACTCCGGCGCGGGCCAGCCAATCCCGCGGAGCGCGCGTTGTCACGTGCACGCGGGTCTCTCTCTCTCTCTCCCCCCTCCCCCGATGTAAACACGGGCGGTCGTCATGCGAGACGGGGTCAGTTGGCATCCTTCGGTGCCTGCAGCTTGACCCAGCCCGGCTGCGGACGGCGCCGCTCAGCCCGCCTCAAGCTCGCTGCCCGCCCCGGCCGTTGCAGTGACGTGGGCGGCCCCGAGCAACCCGCCCGGCCAATGAGAGCAGGGGGAGCGACTGTTCCGCGAGCGCGTCCGTTGGTTTCGAAGTGGGGCGGGGGCGCGCCGGGGGTGATGGTCGGCCGGCCCTGGGGCTGGCTGGAAGGGGCTTGGTGTGCCCCAGCTATCGGAGAGCAGCGGCCGTATGGAAGTCAGCTCTGACAGCGGGTTGGTGAAATGCCGTGATGCTGCTGGCGTTGGTTGTTGGTGGCGGGACGTGGACCTGTTAGGAGCGGGAGGCAGGAGATCGGCGTTATCGCCAGCGTCGGGAGTCAGGCAAAACATGAAGCACTTGTTGAACGAGCTCAGAGACATGTACGAAGAAAAATTGAGACATATGGGGAAAAAAGATGAAAGCAAAGATACGCTAAAGGTGAGCAGTCTATTGAAAACGAGAATAAATTTGTAAAGAACAAGGATGCAAAGTGTCTCTTTTAATCTCATTTTAGCAAAATAAATTTCTGGAAGCTTGATGTTATTTTCTTTCTTTGCCATGACGAATTGTACTGAATTGCACATTGCTGGTGCTGTCCACCTGTCCCATGATAAACAAAGTTCCAGAAGACAGTACATCTACGAAATGAATTCATCATATGAGGTTCAACTGCAGATCTCTGGATTAATTAGTTGTTACGCACTTACAGACCCTCTTGCAAAGATTTGTAGTGCTTGTTTACCCGTTGACGCCAAATTCAACTTTATTTCCTCATTCCAGATTTGTTTCGAAGAATTATATTCTTCTAACATTATTTCTGCTTCGATGCAATTGTGCAATAAAATAAACTGAATTTTCCGGTGCCATTATTGAACATTGTACTCTGGGATTCTGGTTTGGAAAAGAGATCACCAATTATGATAGTTGAATCTTGACGGTATAACTTAAGAATTTTTGTCAAATTTCATAACTAGCTCACTTGTTAAACTACACTCTTCAAATGTATTTGTATTGGAGCAAAATGTTTTTTTTCCAGAGCTATTCTTGTATATTTTTATATTTTGGAAAAGATATGAAACTCAGTGCATTACTGAGGAGGATGTTAGACTTCAGAGTTGGGATATAATAGACTACTGGTAGACAAAAAAAAGTACTGCACTAGAGCAGGAAGAATAAGATGAAACAATGTAAACTGAAATATAGAATTTTGAAGGGTCTGGAAGACCATCCTCTTCAGAATGATTAGTGTCACTGCTTTTCCTGACATCTGGAACTTGCTTCTACCCTCAGATCACTTTATTAGGTACAGGAATGGAACCCCCCTATGGTCTTCTGCTGCTATAGCCCATCCACTTCAAGATTCAAAGTGTGGTGCATTCAGAGATGCTTTTCTGCACACCCATGGTTATTTGAGTTGCTGCCATCACCTTGTCTGTTTAACCAATCTGGCCATTCTCTTCACTCCTCGTGGTAACCAGGTGTTTTCACACACAGAACTGCTGCTTACTGGATTTATTTTGTTTTTCGCACCATTCTCTGTAAACTCTAGAGACAGTTATGTGTGAATATCCCAGGAGACTGGAGTTTGGCAGAACAATCATTCCAATGTCAAAGTCACTTAGATCACTGAACAACAACTGAATTTTGCCCATGCTCTGCATGATTTGTTCATTGATTTGCTGGTTAAATATTTGCATTAATGAGCAGGTGTACCTACTGAAGTGGCCATTAAGTATATATTCACACAAATGAAGAATGAAAATAAACAAACAGTAATTGAGTACTGATCAAAGCGAAATGCAACCTGCCACTATCACCATCTGCCTCCTGTCAACAAGTGAATTTTGGAGCAAATTTGCCAACTTTCCCTGAGCTCTAATAGCTCTGGCCAATCTCATGCAGAAAAAAAGTGAACTACTAGAGGAACTTGGAGGTTGGAGCCAAAGGGTTAGTTGATGTTTGGGGTTGAGACTGTGTATCACAATAGGAGTGACCAATCTCACACCTAGGGTCTTATTGAAAGCTTTATAAACACCAGCCACACTATATTGATGCACTTAGTTAACTTTTGAAAGATTTAGTCAGATTATTCAGGCAAGATGCTATGCTGACCAACTGAAAGGAGACATAAGACTGCTAAAATGAGAAAATCTGCAGATGCTGTAAATCCAAAACAACGCACACAAAATGCTGGAGGAACTCTAACAACTCCCAGATTTCCAAACCCTCAGATTTACTTTGGGGGTCGATGTGCCTGATTTGTTTTTTTTGTGTGGGAGGAGGGATTTGAGGGTCAATGTGCCTGTTCTGTTTTCGTTTGTTTTTGTGTGGGGAGGTGGGACTTGGGGGTTGATGATCGTGCTACTTTTTTTTCCTTCCTTGGTTTCAGGGTTAACTGGAGAATTGAAGAATCTCAGAGTTGTATACTTTGTTTAAAAAGTGAACCTTTGAATTCAGTCCTTTAGAAATTTGTCCAATGATTTTCTTATCACTGACGTCAGACTCCGCGATCTGTAATTGCTACCTTATTCTTACTGCCCTTCTGAATAAAGCTACTACATTTGCTGACCTCCTGTCATCTGATGCCTCGCTTACCGGTAGCCAAAATTTTAAAATCTTTATAGAAGCCCTATTAATTACCCTTCTTGCCTCCTGTCACAATTGGTATAGATCTAATCAGGTTCTGTACATTTAGCCACTTATTGAGTCTGCTTTGACTCTAGTACCTTTTTAGTAATAGATTATTCTGGAATTTCAATGTCGTGTGGCTTGATTTCTTCAATTATGATGTCTTCATATTCATGTAAGACCATTTCTATGGTCTCTGGCTCTGTTATTCTTAATTACTCTCTTGCCTCAATACAGTTGCAAAATGGATTTTAGTGTTATTTATTGCTTTCTCTTTGTCAGCCAAATTTCTTTTCGAAGTACCCCCTCAGTACTTCCTATACTGTTGCCACCCTTCCCTTTTTCAGTTCTCATTAGCTTACTTTTAAAATTTATTACTATGCATCCTTGATACCCAGTATTCCTTAGACTTGTTGTTCTTACCTTGCATCTTAATGGGAACACTAGATCCTGAACACCCAATTTCATCAGGATCAAAATCAGGTTTATTGTATTTTTGAATAACCCTCATTTGTTGGATGTAGGCTAACCTACAAGTAAGTGTTGCCAGTCTACTTTTGCCAAGATCTGACTTGTGGTTGTGTACTTATCAGTTGGGTGTCAATCAATGAGCAATTTCTTTCATTAAAATTTGATCAAAAATCATCTTAATCAGCTACAGTCAAAATCTGCACCTTCTTTCACCATTATTTAAATTTAACAGTGACTTGTATAACAGAAATCTGTTACCTGTGAATGTACAATCTAAGTGTCAGGTTTTGCTTTAGGGTTTGCATGTAATTTATATCCAAAATGTTACTAAGAATGCCTGTTTTCAGCTCTGCAGGTTTACTTGTTCTAATCAATCTTCCATCATTCTGCTGAAATCTTATACAAATATCAGTCTGTAGATTCAAAGATTGTCTCCTGCTAAATCTCTGAAATTTAAATCTGTTGTGACTTTTGTCTGGGACTAATAGCTCCGTGTATCCTAACAAATCAGAAGTAAAATCAAAACTTTGTTGTCATGTAAATGAAGTTCCTCCCTCCCCCCCAAGTGTAGAGGATAACAAAGGAAAGAGTGCAACCACCAATCAGCCATTACCTTTTTTTATATCACAAAGACAATGGAGACACTGTAGTTTGAAAAGAAATATATACATACAAGAGAAGAGAAATTAAGGGGGTTTGCAACTTTCAAATCAGATATGTTTCATCCAAGTTTGGCAATTTATTCAAAACTGCTAAGAAATGCAAGGGAGAACACCTGTCATTTTCCAATGGTGTTTGGGCCTGTGAATGGTGCTGGAGATGTGCTGAGTTTGTGCCATTCTTCACAAAAAGGATATAAGGAAGTCTGAGTAATTAATAGCCTAACTGCAACGGCTGTGAGGGTCTATTATTTTGATGACACAGATTAGGTTATTGAGGTGCAGTGTTCTTGATATAGCCTGCAAGTACTTTAGCCAAGCTTTTGAAAAGATCTTATGTGGCAGATTACCAAAAATGTAGAAGGCTCAAAGGAAATGACTTTGAGGAAATGAAAGGTAAGAAGTGAAAGCTAATATTTTACAATAGTTTTTGTGACTGGAAAACAGTTTCTGCAGGTATATTGTTGGTAGGATACTAAGGAGTGGCATTTCAATATCCCATGGGAGAGTTTCTGGAAGTTGGCAGAACAGACATTAAAGATGGTTAAGACGAAAAGCAGAATATTTTCATTTATTAGCAGAGACATAGGAAAAGCAATTATATGTCAGTTGTAATGAGCATGTTAACAGACAATTTGGAATGTTGCTTATAGTTATTAAGTCAAAGATTTGTGAAGCACAGAAATAGACCATTTTGTCCATCAACACTAATATGCTTTATTTATGTGCATTTCTAAATGTCTTGTATGTATTATTTGTGTCTGATTCCTCTGGCATCACATTCCAGATATCAACTGCTCTGTGTTTTTTTTTGTAAAGCAACTTACCCCTAAGGTAACACACACAAAATGCTGGTGCGGGGGTCGGCAACCTGCGGCTCCCGAGCCATTTGTGGCTCTTTCACCTCTGTGCTGCGGCTCCCTGTGGCTTTGGGAAATAATTGGTCAGTATTTAATTAAAATGTATTTTATGTTAGTTTGTTAGCTTTTGAAATGTAATTCTAAATTTGAAGATTATGGTGATCTTGTACAATCTAAGTGTGGCGACACATTTCCTGGCACATCCGAAACGGCTCACAATTAGCCAGCATTCAGGCTAAGGGAGATAGCCTACGGGGGTTTGTGAGTACGCGTCTTTTGCAGCATCTGCGTCCATGGGGGCTGGGTTGAGGGAGGCTTAAAAGCAAGGCTGTTTAGTTCGAATAAAGTTATTCGACTGCAGTTTACTGACTGCGTGAGCACACCGCTACAACGTGTTTTTATCGCTATTAATATACGTCACCACTGCCAATACCTGACACCCGCCAGTGCGCGATTTCTTTAATTTTTCGATCCAAGGTAAGCCAACTATGGAGAATTCTAAAAAAAGAAAAGTGACTGAAGAAAACAGAACGTTTAATGATACGTGGACAGATTCATTTGCTTTCACTGTTGACGAGACTGGTTTACCGGTATGCTTAATATGCAATGAGAAACTAGCAAACAACAAAAAGTCAAATGTCGCAAGGCATTTCCAGAATAAACACGCAGCCTTTGCTCAAAAATATCCGGATGGAGATGAGAGAAAAAAAGCCGTTTCGGAACTGATGCGGAAGGTTGATCTGAGCAAAAATCATTTCCAGAAATGGATGAAGTCTGGAAAATCAACGACATACGCCAGTTATATTGCCGCTCAGGAAATAGTCAGGCACGGGAAGCAGTTTACAGATGGTGAATATATAAAAGAATCTTTCATTAAGATTTCAGAACATCTATTCACGGACTTTAAAAACAAGAGTGAAATTGTGCAGAAAATCAGGGATATGCCCCTCTCTGCAAAGACTGTCAAAGACAGAACCATAAAAATGGCAGAAGACATCACAAGACAGCAAATTAAAGACATCAATTCAGCTGTGGCCTACTCGATTGCCTGTGACGAGTCTAAAGACAAAGGTGATATTGAACAAATAGCGTTGTTCTGCCGGTATGTAAACTCTGCCGGGCCACAGGAAGAACTGATTGAGTTGATACCTCTAAAAGACCAAACACGGGGGGAGGACATCTGTGAGGCTGTCTTGAATTGTTTAAGAGCCAAAGGAATAAAGACCACCCATCTGGTGTCAGTAGCTACTGATGGGGCACCGAATATGACGGGAACGCACAAGGGATTTGTGGCTTTACTGCAGAAGTCGCTGGACAGAAAGCTGCTGACTTTTCACTGCATCTTGCACCAAGAGGCACTGTGCGCTCAAACATTTCCTCCGGAATGCACAGAAGTAATGGATGTTGTCATTCAGATTGTCAATAAAATAATGGCAAAAAGTTTAAATCACCGTCAATTCCGTTTGTTACTGGACGAGCTGGAAAGCGCATATTCTGATCTCCTGCTGCACAACAAAGTCCGGTGGCTGTCCAAAGGGGAGGTGCTGAAACGCTTTGTCGCGTGTCTGGAAGAAGTGAAAACTTTCCTGGGCAGCAAAGGGCTCAACTTTCCTGGGCAGCAAAGGGCTCAACTTTCCTGAGCTGGAACAGCCAGAGTGGCTGGAAAAGCTACACTTCATGGTAGACATGACAGCGCACCTGAACACGCTGAACACAGCTCTTCAACGGGGTAAGGACGTACAGCCCTGCACATGTTGGAGGATGTTTTGGCATTCGAGCGCAAGTTGACGTTGCTTGCCAGAGATTTACAGAAAGGCACATTGTCTCACTTCCCCAATTTGAGAGAGTTCAAACAAGGTCACGACATGATAAATTCGGAGTATTTACATTCTGCAATCATCGCAATGCAAACATCGTTTGGGAAACGCTTCTGTGAGTTCAGAGAGGAAAAAAACACATTATCCTTCCCGGTCACTCCCCTAAGCATCGATCCATCCCTACTAAATACGACTGCATTGTCAGGTGTGAGTCAACCTGAACAAGTATGATAAATATTTTAATTGCCTATTATTTTACGTATATTCATATGTTTTCATTGTTCAGTGAAATAGTCCTTTTATTTTTCAGGTTGACAGCTGGCTGACGTTATTTTTGGTTTGCTGCTGGCGGCAAATTTAAGTTTGGCGTTTTTCATAAATACAAGAAGGACTCAAATAGACGTTGAGTATTTTACTTAAAAGTAACCTTCAACCCAACGTCTTTTTTTCGGAGTTCAAAATGTTTTTGTTGCATGCAGAAATGTAATTTCATTTTCTCTGCAGGAGTTCATCAATTTCATAAATGCAACACATTATAGTTTGTTTATACATAGCATAAAGGCAAAACAAAACGTTGTATGCAGTGTTATTTCATTTTAAATGTCAAGCGGGTTTTGCGGCTCCCAGTGTTTTCTTTTCTGTGGGAAACGGGTCCAAGTGGCTCTTTCAGTGGTAAAGGTTGCTGACCCCTGTGCTGGTGGAATGCAGCAGGCCAGGCAGCATCTATAGGAAGAAGCACTGTTGACGTTTTGGGCCGAGACCCTTCGTCAGGACTAACAAATAAAAGATAGTAAGAGATTTTAAAGTAGGAGGGGGAGGGGAAAATCCAAAATGACAGGAGAAGACAGGAGGGGGTGGGGTGAAGCTAAGAGCTGGAAAGGTGATTGGCAAAAGGGATACAGAGCTGGAGAAGAGAAAGGATCATGGGATGGGAGGCCTAGAGAGAAAGAAAGGGGGAGGGGAGCACCAGAGGAAGATGGAGAACAAGCAAAGAGCGATGGGCAGAGAGAGGGAAAAAAAAGGGGGAATAAATAAATCAGAGTTGGGGTAAGAAGGGGAGGAGGAGCATTAACGGAAGTTAGAGAAATCAGTGTTCATGTCATCAGGTTGGAGACTACCCAGACGGAATATAAGGTGTTCCTCTAAACTGAGTGTAGCTTCATCTTGACAGAAGAGGAGGCCGTGGATAGACATATATGGGAATAGGACGTGGAATTAAAACGTGTGGCCACTGGGAAATCGTGCTTTCTCTGGTGGACAGAGTGTAGGTGTTCAGCGAAACGGTCTCCCAGTCTGTGTCGGGTCTCACCAATATATAAAAGGCTGCACCGGACGCAATATACCACACCAGCCGACTCACAGGTGAAGTGTTGCCTCAGCTGGAAGGACTGTCTGGGGCCCTGAATGGTGGTGAGGGAGGAAGTGTAAGGGCAGGTGTAGCACTTGTTCTGCTTATAAGGATAAGTGCCAGGAGGGAGATCGGTGGGAAAGGATGGGGGGGACGAATGGACAAGGGAGTCGCGTAGAGACTGCAGGGATCGCTCCCAGACAACAAACTGCAAATACAAAAGAAAAAATGTAATAAATACCAATAATATGAGATGAAGAGCTCTTGAAAATGAGTCCATAGGTTATGGGAACAATTCAGTGATGGGGCAAGTGAAGTTGAGTGAGATGATCCCCACTGGTTCAAGATTTAACCACTCGGTCAAATCGCAGCAAGAGGCAGAGAGGGAAGAGGTAAAAGAAGCTCGGAGAGAAGCTTTTTTTAAACTAATCACGGCAAAGAGGCTTGACTGCGCAGGTGAGTGATGTAGCGCGCCAAAGGTTTAAAAAGGAAGACCGCCATATACAGCGGCTATCGTCGTAGCAGACTGAGGCAGAGTGGGACGGCTTTGGCTCAAAAGGCTTCTGCGAGAACAGGCAGAGGCGAGGTTGAATGGGGCACAACTGTGCAAGCGCGTGAAAGTCAGCCCGTGAGGCAGCGGGAGAATTTAAATAGCGAGCAGAGGCTGAGTACCAGCTTCTCTCCAGGTAAGATAAGGCCGGGTAAGTCCTTTAATTAATCTAAATAGATTAGGAGTAGGTAATGGAGGCAGCAGTTAGGGCAGTTGAGTGCTCTGTTTGCAGTATGTGGGAAGTCAGGGTGAACACTGTTGTCCCTGATGGCTACACCTGCAAAAGGTGCATCCAGCTGCAGCTCCTGACAAACTGTTAGGGAACTGGAGCTGGAGCTGGATAAACTATGGATCATTCAGGAGGCAGAGGCAGAAATAGACAGGAGTTTCATGGAGATAGTCACCCTTAGGAGTCAGGAGACATGTAGTTGGGTGACTGTCAGGAGAGGGGAGGGGAATAGACAGGAAGAGCAGAGCACCCCTGTGGCCGTTCCCATCAACAATAAGTATACCGTTCTGGATGCTGTTGGTGGGGACGACCTACCAGGGACAAGTTGCAGTAGTTGCGTTTCTGACACAGAGACTGAACCCTCAGCTCAGAAGGGAAGGAGGGAAAAGAGGAGAGCAGTAGTGATAGGGGATTTGATAGTTAGGGGGACAGATAGGAGGTTCTGTAGAAGGGATGGAGAATCTTGGATAGTCTGTTGCCTCCCTGATACCAGGGTCCACAATATCTTGGATCGAGTTCTCAGTATTCTTAAGAGGGAGGGTGAGCAGCCAGATGTCATGGCCCATGTAGGGACCAATGACGTGGGTAGGAAGAGTGATGAGGCCCTGAAAGGTGAGTTAGGTGAAATAGGTCAGATGATGGAGGTATGTGTTGGGGAGCACTTTGGGTCCAGTGATCACAATGCCATTACTTTCAGTATAATTATAGAGAAGGATAGGACTGGACCCAGGGTTGACATTTTTGATTGGAGAAAGGCTAACTTTGAGGAGATGTGAAAGGATTTAGAAGGAGTGGATTGGGACATTTTGTTTTATGGGAAGGATGTAATAGAGAAATGGCGGTCATTTAAAGGTGAAATTTTGAGGGTACAGAATCTTTATGTTCCTGTTAGGTTGAAAGGAAAGGTTTAAAGTTTGAGAGAGCCATAGTTTGCAAGGGATATTGGAAACTTGGTTAGGTAAAAGAGAGATATCTGCAATAAATATAGGCAGCATGGAGTAAACGAGATTCTCGAAGAATATAAAGAATGTAAGAAGAAACTTAAGAAAGAAATTAGGAAAGCTAAAAGAAGATACGAGGTTGCTTTGGTAAGTAAGGTGAAAATAAATACGAAGGGTTTCTACAGTTATATTAATAGCAAAAGGATAGTGAGGGGTAAAATTGGTCCCTTAGAGAATCAGAGTGGACAGCTATGTGTGGAGCTGAAAGAGATGGGGGAGATATTGAACAATTCTTCGGTATTCACTAAGGAGAAGGATATTGAATTGTGTAAGGTAAGGGAAACAAATAGGGAAGTTATGGAAACTATGATGATCAAAGAGGAGGAAGTACTGGCGCTTTTAGGGAATATAAAAGTGGATAAATCTCTGGGTCCTGACAAGATATTCCCTACGACCTTGAGGGAGGCTAGTGTAGAAATAGCAGGGGCTCTGACAGAAATATTTCAAATGTCATTAGAAACTGGGATGGTGCCAGAGGATTGGCGTATTGCTTATGTGGTTCCATTGTTTAAAAAGGGTTCTAAGAGTAAACTTAGCAATTATAGGCCTGTCAGTTTGACATCAGTGGTGAGTAAATTAATGGAAAGTAGTCTTAGAGATGGTATATAATCTGGGTAGACAGGGTCTGATTAGGAACAGTCAACAGATTTGTGCATGGAAGGTCATGTTTGACAAATTTTATTGAATTTTTTGAAGAGGTTACAAGGAAAGTTGAGGGTAAAGCAGTGGATGTTGTCCATATGGACTTCAGTAAGGCCTTTGACAAGGTTCCGCACGGAAGGTTAGTTAGGAAGGTTCAATTGTTAGGTATTAATATTGAAGTAGTAAAATGGATTCAACAGTGGCTGGATGGGAGATGCCAGAGAGTAGTGGTGGATAACTGTTTGTCAGGTTGGAAGCTGGTGACTAGTGGTGTGCCTCAGGGATCTGTACTGAGTCCAATGTTGTTTGACATATTAATTAATGATCTGGATAATGGGGTGGTAAATTGAATTAGTAAGTATGCAGATGAACTAAGATAGGCGGCGTTGTGGATAATGAAGTAGGTTTTCAAAGCTTGCAGAGAGATTTAGGCCAATTAGAAGAGTGGGCTGAACGATGGCAGATAGAGTTTAATGCTGATAAATGTGAGGTGCTGCATTTTGGTAGGAATAATCCAAATAGGACATACATGGTAAATGGTAGGGCATTGAGGAATGCAGTAGAACAGAGTGATCTAGGAATAATAGTGCATAGTTCCCTGAAGGTGGACTCTCATGTGGATAGGGTAGTGAAGAAAGCTTTTGGTATGCTGGCCTTTATAAATCAGAGCATTGAGTATAGGAGTTGGGATGTAATGTTAAAATTGTACAAGGCATTGGTAAGGCCGAATTTGGAGTATTGTGTACAGTTCTGGTCACTGAATTATAGGAAAGATGTCAACAAAATAGAGTACAGAGAAGACTTACTAGAATGTTACCTGGGTTTTAGCACCTAAGTTTCAGGGAAAGATTGAATGAGTTAGGTCTTTATTCTTTGGAGCGTAGAAGATTGAGGGGGGACTTAATAGAGGTATTTAAAATTATGAGGGGGATAGGTAGAGTTGACGTGGATAGGCTTTTTCCATTGAAAGTAGGGGAGATTCAAACGAGGACATGAGTTGAGAGGGGCAAAAGTTTAAGGGTAACACAAGGGGGAATTTCTTTACTCAGAGAGTGGTAGCTGTGTGGAACGAGCTTCCAGTAGAAGTGGTAGAGGCAGGTTCGGTATTGTCATTTAAAGTAAAATGGGATAGGTATATGGACCGGAAAGGAATGGACGGTTATGGGCTGAGTGCGGGTCAGTGGGACTAGGTGACAGTAAGCGCTCGGCACGGACTAGAAGGGCCAAGATGGCCTGTTTCCATGCTGTAATTGTTAGATGGTTATATGGTTATAAGAGCCTGATGATTGAAGGCTAATAACTTTCCCAGAACCTGGTGCTGTGGGGCACTTCTGCAACTTAACATGCATTGTGATTATTTTTCAAATTAGTCTTGTATTAGTAACTGCGCATTTGCATTTTCATTGAACCAAGGATGGGAAGGCTTATGCTCTTAACGTGATTGAAGTTACAAATCCACTTTTCTGTGAAGGACAGTTCATTCCCTACCAAAGTATACACACTTCGATTAGGGTAAATCACAAAGAGTGTTGACCTGGTATATCAGGTTCTGGACCTGCTGTGTTTATTTTGTTAGGACTGTTGTAGCAGTTGTGGGATAGATTTGGAAACAGATGGAGAGCATTCCATCTTCCATTCGTAGGCCAGGACTACTAGCTGATCTGAGAGAGCTATTCTTGATGTTCAGAAAATTCAAAGCAAATTTATTATCAAAGTACATATATGTTGTCATATACTATCCTGAGATTTATTTTCTTTATTTTGTAATTGAAGAAGTACAATAGAATTGATGAAAAACAACACACAGCAAAAATGGAAGACACAACCAATGTACAAAAGACAACAAATTGTAAATACAAAAAAAATCAAAATAAATAAATATGGAATAAATATGAAAAAATGAATCTGATAGTGATAGTTAGATAATCCTTGAAAATGTGTCCATAGATTATCGTATCAGTTCAGTGTAGGGGTGAGTGAAGTTATCTCCCTTGGTTCAGGAGCCTGATGGTTGAGGGGTATAACCGTTCCTGAACCTTGTGATATGGGACCTGAGGCTTCTGCATCTCCTTCCTGACGGCAGTAGTGAGAAGAGAACTTAGATAGAGAGATACTTTATTAATCCCAAGGGTATTACAGTGTCACTGTAGCATTAGAAGGAGCATGGTGTCAATTTACTGTGTGTTGGATATTCCTAATATGACCTTCTCCTAAGGATTTTTAGTATTTTCCACTTCTATTTTACCAAAAGGAAAAGAGAAATTATATTTTAGAAGGTCACATTAGGAATATCAGTCAGCATTGTGCAGAGAAATAGAATTAGCATTTCAAGTTGGATTTGATTTGGTTTCGAGATACTGTGAAATAAGAAGGAAGGAGCACGAAGAAAATTTATGAATTAAGGAAGCTGCAAATTTGAGAAGCAGAATTAATATTTGAAATTAAAAAAAAAATCATCTGGATGGTGGAATTCTAAACTAAAACAATGAAAATTCTGGAATACTGTTTACCTGAAATTGCCAAACTCTGAGTCTGGTAGTCTATAATCTGCTATTTCTTAAACTAGGTTCACTGGAACAGCACTGGAGAACTGCTGACCAGCAAAGTTTTCCAGCATTCTCTGTTTTATTTCTGATTTCACTGGGCAACAAAGATTTTACATTTGGGTGTATCTTACGGATTTTGGGCTGTTAAAGTCATCATGAAATTTCCTTATCATGTGAAGTATCATGGAGTATGCCTGCTTATCATGGATGAATGCCTCACAGTGTGTCCTCAACCAGCTTGACTCCATTCAAAGAAAGGCTCTCAGGATTATAGGTGTAGATGAAGCCACAGCTCATGAGAAGTTAACCATCAGTAGCTTACACCACAGATGACAGGTTGCTGTAGCTACTGTGTTATACAAAATGCACACCAGCCACAGCCCTGCAGACTTTCGCGCCATACTGCCTTCATCTTATGAGAGACAGTGCACCACATCATCAAGTTTATCTATGCCTGTTCATGCTGTTATTATGCCTGATGTGAGAACCTACACACTGGATAGAAGCTTCCTTCAATGTGCTATCAGAATTTAGAACAACCTTCCAGATGCTGTGGTTGGAAACATCTGTGACAATCGGGTCCAAGCCTTCAAGAGTTGAGTGCACAAACACCTATCATCTCTGGGTGGGAGTCACATGGTTCTTCATAACATATCATGAAGGGAACCAGGATGGCAATGCTTGGTTGTTGGCAGGTAGGGTTAATACCTGACTTTCAAGAGCACTTGTGAGTTATGTTCCGGCTGAACTTAGTCCTTAAACTGCTGAAGAACAGTGCAGAATGATCAGGTGCTGTTTTTTCCCGGTAGGGATTAGTTTTTAGTTCCAAGTGCTCCTGTCACGTTTTGTCACCCTGTAACCTTATCCTTCAATCTCTCTAAATTATGGAGGACAGCATGTGCATACATGTCTCTCTCTAGCAGACTTCATCATGATCATCACAACTGCAGTATTTCTACTTTTTTTTAATGTTTCTTAATTGTACATTTTTTTTAATGTTCTATCGCTGAGCACCAGTAAACCATCTGATTGGCCTATCAGAGTTCTCTTTGGGAACTAGTTGACTTAATCAGCATTTCTGATCTGGCTATTGTTCACAATTGCACTTAATAAAAAAATGCAGCATTTTTTTGAAATCCCTATATTTGTTATTTTTATTCATAATACAAGTAAATTAAAATGTACAACGTAAGCTGCAAACTTTTTTTTCTTTTCCTGGTATGCCTGGGCATGCTTAGGCAGGGTGGATGCTGCATGGCAGGACAGGCTTTAGAAAGGCTATAAATTTCCATGAAGGATTTTGATGTTTGAAACAGATGTTTCCTAGAATAACTGATGGTAAGATTAAGGAAGGCAGTTTTGTTGGTCCACAAGTCAAACGTGTCATCAATGACTGGCAATTTGAAGAACTTCTTATGGGACTGGAGAAAATTGCATGGAAAGCATTTAAGGATGTTGAAAATTTCCATGGCAACTACAGAGCACCAAGCTGGTTGATGTGCTTAAAGCATACAAAACCATGATGTGCAACATGCCACTAAAGATTCATTTTCTGTGTTCCTTCAAATCTTGGCATGGTCAGTGACAAGCATGGTGAAAAATTTCACCAGGACATTGTGGTTATAGAGAAATAGTATCAGGCCAACTGGAATCCATCAATGCTAGCTGATTGTTTTTGGCCCTTGAGTAAGAAGCCTCAGTCACTGAGTACAAGTGAAAATCATCAACAAAACATTCTTAGCTTAGTTGAACTATTGCAAAGCATCAGCACTATTATACAATTAAACACATTATATTCAATAAAAATTAATTTCTTGTTTCTCCGAATTCCTACATTATACAAGTAGTCTAAAATTATAGTTGTGATCAGCTTCGAGCGGTCTATCATAGCCAAAAAAAAAATTCCAAAGAAAGCAGCACTTTTGAAGAAATTCGTTGTCCATTGTTTTTAGCATCCGTAGTGTCTTAGAAAAATAGAGGGCTGTGGGTAACCCTAGGCAATTAATAAAGTAAGTACATGTTCAGCACAGCTTTGTGGACTGAAGGGTCTGTGCTTTGCTGTAGGTTTTCTATGTTTCTTTGGTATTTTAGAAATCTCAATACCAAGTAAGTAGTGGAAGGAACAATTTACTTCATAAGTAAATACTGTATCCTTAATATTGTTTTGGTATCTTTCTGCAATTCATTTGTATTTATTTGTTGAAGTAGCTCACTGACAACTGGTGTTTATAAAGGTGGAAGGAAAATTGCGGTGGTGTTTTTTCAAAAAGAATTTCTAACTTTTGTTGACCTCCCTCCACTTCCACAAAGTTGGGCGTTGACAGTTAAACCTGTGCAGAATTGCTAATGGACTTCTACAAATGCTATTTTGGAAGTCCAGTGTAACAAGACTTCCTCCTTTTAGACTTCCTTTCTTACAGGAGAGGTGTTTGCCATTAAGTTGAAAGTCCTGTGGATATAATTTCCTTACAAGTTTAAATTCTGTTTGCCCTGTCATGCTAGTAAATCTTTGTGTCATAATATAGAATTATTCAGAGAATTGCTTATATAAATAGTTTGATTTGAAGTTGATTATATTCCATAAAACAATTAATTACATAATTTAAAAAAATTGAGCATACAGCATCATTGTATTTGAAAAGACTTTTTCACATTTATTTACAAGAAATTAAATTCTGTATTGTTCAGCACACTTGGTGACACCTTGTGGATTCCTCATTAAAACTGCCAGATGATAGCATGTGACGATAGCATGTAAAAGCGATGCCATAATCCAGGATAAAGATCTCAATCTGCCTGGACTACTGCAAAAGATGTGCTAATTTCCAGTACTATTTAATTTGCAATTTTGTACACGTAGCAATAATTATTGGTTACGTTGTTTGTGAATCAAGTTGCTGTTATAGTCATTGAACACTACAGCAAAAAACAAGCCCTTCAGCCCATCTAATCTGTTCCAAACCATTCATCTACCTAGTCCCTTTGGCCTGCACCTGGGCCATAGTCCTCCATGTACCTCCCATTCATGTACTGATCCAAATTTCTCTTAAATGTTGAAATTGAACCCACATCTGCCACTTTCACTGACAACTCGTACCACACTCTCATCACCCTGTAATTGAAGAAATTCCCCTTCTTGTTCCTCATAAACATTCCATCTTTCACCCTTAACCCATGACCTTTAGCTGTAGTTTCACCCAACCGTGGTGGAAAAAGCCTGTTAGCATTTACCCTATCGGCATCCCTCATAATTTTGTATACCTCCCATTCCAGGTAATAAAATTCTAACCTATTCACCCTTTCCCTATAACTTCAGTCCCCAAATCCTTACAAAGTCTTTGCAAATTTTCTCAGCACTCTTTCAATCCTATTACATCTTTCCTGTAGGGTAGGTGACCAAAAACTGCACACAATACTCCAAGTTAGGCCTCATCAATGTCTTATACAATTTCATCGTAATATCCCATCTCCTGGACTTAGTAGAATGATAAATGAAGGCCATTGTGCCAAAAACTTTCGTTATAACCCTATCTACTCTATCCACTTTGAAGAAATTATGGATCCTGCACCTATTTTCTATGTTTCCATCTGTGTTCCCAGATCCTTCTTTTCTATCGCACTCCTCACGAACATAATTCAGTCTGAATGTATGTACGTGTGAAGGTAGAATTCAAGTGAGTTTGAAGAGATTTCTGTAAGCATGAACAAGAAAGCTAAAATGAATCCTGCTTGATTTGACTTGAAAATTGGGCAAAATGTACATAATTCCATATGTTCTCTGATACCAGTCACAACTTGGATTTCAGATGAAGGATAACATTGTTCAATCTGCTCAGGCCTTCAGGTTGAAGTAAGCTTGGTGGTAATCATCGTGGCAAAAATTCAGTGGTCTAAAGTGTCTGGTTTAACTGATTTGGTTTTATTTGTAGATGAAGGCAAGGATTCTTCAGTCTTATATAAATGATCTTGGCAACCAAAACAAAATCTTGGTTCAGACAATCGAAGACCTTGAAAAAGAAGCAAATGAAAAGATTGTGAATCTGGATACCAGACTGCAGAGAGATGACCAACTATTAAATGTAAGATTATGTGTATATTCTTATTTCTTAGCTGTTGAAATTTGGGTCTGATAATTTGAAAATGCTTGGCGGGCTCTGTTGAAGTAATTGATGCTTGATTCTTGATTATTGTAGTCTGGGTAATGTTACTGGGTGGAATGTGAATGATTCCTTTAAACATAGATAGACGTGTACAACATATCCATTCCATAGCAGTCTGAACTTTTAGACCAACAATTTCTATTCTTACCCTAATAGAATACCAAACATTTCACATTTTAATGCTTTCTTGGGAACAAAGCATTGTAATTTGTACATATTAAGTACTGGAGGTAATAAATTTCTCAAACTTCATAAAACCTGTATAATTTCTTTGCCTTTAGTTTCACAGATTTCTGTCTGAAAGCAATGTGTTCAACATTGCTGGTCTTGGATTTAATGCATTTAATTCTATATCCGGTTTGAAAATAAATGCACATAAAATGACTATTCCACTCAGTCCAATAATCATTTTTTTTTATGGGGTAGTTGGTGCAGAAGAAAGTGATTAATATATTAATTTTTCCAATTTGTCTATGCTTGGGCACTGTGGTTTTCATTGGAGAAACATTAATTGAGGGGAATAAGCTGCTTCCTAGCTAGAGTATTTGAAATTCATAGGAGAAGGGAAACTAGAAGCCATTCAGATACATATACACCAAAATGTCATTTACATTTTCTTAAATTTTCTACTAACCTGAAATCCTTTCTTAAGCTCCTGATAAAGAAGGACTTTATATTTTGTAAAGTAAATGACAACTATTCTTTTGAGGATTGGAAAATTTATTGGGAACTTTTTGGAGATTGGAGATGACATTTGAAAATAAATTTGTCAAAAACAAGTTTATGGATCAGATACAGGCATTGTTTCAAAGGTTTCTAGAAAGAGTCTATTGTTTTCCCTTGTGTGTCTACTATTTCCTATAGATAAGATATGATCTGAAATATGCTGAAGAGGAGGGAAACAAATTCAGTCAGGGCTTTCAAAAAGGTAATGGATAAGCATTGAGGGGAAAAATAATTTACAGGCTAATGGCATATGAGCAAAGCTATGACCCTGTGAGAGTTATTAATTGAGGTACAAGTGCGGGCTCAATGGGCAGAATGCTGTCCTGTGTTGCGATAATACAGTGATTTCTGCATCTGGGATCCTGAATATTATAAAAAGCAATTTTATATTATTGGCAAGAACATATTTAAGATAATATGGCTGACTTTAAGGAGGGTGTCAAGGCCTTGGAGAATGTGAAAGCATTTGCCGTTGGGAAGTAATTTATAAGCATTGCTAATGAGTCACTCATTAGTATTTGAATTTGTGCCAGTAATGGTGATGGAACTGAATGGTAGAAACTTTTAAAGGGAATCTAGATTAACATTTGTAAAATAAAGAAGTTTGGCAATACACTGCTTTAGTTCCGCACATGATTATTAATTATGGGCAGGGGCTGTGTCAGGGTATTGAGGTTGTTAGTCTGTTTTACAGGATTCATTAAATGCGGATACAAAACTATAAACATTAATCAAAAAGATTAATGGAATATTTGCTTTGATCAGTTCCCATCTGAAATGTTGTATTCGTTTTAGGTTTGGGACCTCAAGAAATTAATGGTCTTCAAAGAATGCAATGATCTGTGATTGTGTTGTTAATATCTAAATATTGTTAACATTGGTATACTTCTCTTCAGAATGGTGAACGGGATCTTTATCATTTATGTGGTAAAAGGTTATGTGGTAGACCCACTTAAAACCAGATGTTTAACATTTCACTTGAAATAGGGTGTGTCGGTACATTATTCTCTTGGTGCTCATGTCAGTAGGTTTTCAATGGGTCTACCAGATTACCTTTCAACATTACATGGATTAACAGTGCTGCTGCAATCGAGATGTAGGTCCCTGCCCTGCTGTTTACGTATGTTAGTATATTATTTCTGCTAGGTTGGATGACTAGTTATTAAGGTATATATTGCATTGGATAGGTATTTGAGATTCCTATTTCAGCAAAGCAAACTTCTTAATGGCCAGACATTTTAATTCCCATTCCCAGATCATCATGTTGCCATCTCTTTTGCCAAGAGGAAGTCACCATCAGTGGAGGAGCAACACCTTATATTCCATCTGGTTGCCTCCAACCTGATGGTGATAACAGATCCGTCCTTTCAGTAATTTTCCTTTCCCCCCTCCTCCCCTCTTCTGTTCCCTTTTATCTCTTCTCACCTGCCTATCACTTCCTCCTGGGTCTCTTCTTCCTTTCCTTTCTCCTTTTATCCACTCTCCTCTCCTATCAGATTCCTTCATCTCCAGCCCTTTGCAACATACACAAAATGCTGAAGGAACTCAGTGGGTCGGGCAGCATCTGTGGAAAGGAATAAACAGTCAATGTTTTGGGATGGAAACCTTCATTTGGACTGGGAAAAAGGATGAGAAGTCAGAGTAAGAAGGTGGGAGGGGGAGGGAAAAGTACTAGGTGATTGGTGAAAGTGGGAAGAGGAGTGGGTGAAGTAAAGAGCTGGGAAGTTGATTGGTGAAAGGAGGATGGGAAATCTGATACAAGAGGGTAGAAGACCATGGAAGATGAGGAAGGAGGAGGAGCACCAGAGGGAAGTGATGGACAAGCAAGGAAAAAAGTGGCAGATGGAATATAACCATATAACAATCACAGCATGGAAACAGGCCATCTTGGCCCTCCTAGTCCGTGCTGAACCCTTAATCTCACCTAGTCCCACCTACCCGCACTCAGCCCATAACCCTCCACTCCTTTCCTGTCCATATACCTATCCAATTTTACCTTAAATGACACAACTGAACTGGTCTCTACTACTTCTACAGGAAGCTCATTCCACACAGCTATCACTGAGTAAAGAAATACCCCCTCGTGTTTCCCTTAAACTTCTGCCCCCTAACTCTCAAATCATGTCCTCTAGTTTGAATCTCCCCTACTCTCAATGGAAACAGCCTGTTCACGTCAACTCTATCTATCCCTCTCAAAATTTTAAATATCAAATCCCCCCTCAACCTTCTACGCTCCAATGAATAGAGACCTAACTTGTTCAACCTTTCTCTGTAACTTAAGTGCTGAAACCCAAGTAACATCCTAGTAAATCGTCTCTGCACTCTCTCTAATTTATTGATATCTTTCCTACAATTCAGTGACCAGAACTGCACACAATATTCCAAATTTGGCCTTACCAATGCCTTGTACAACTTTAGCATTACATCCCAACTTCTGTACTCAATGCTTTGATTTATAAAGGCCAGCATTCCAAAAGCCCTCTTCACCACCCTATCTACATGAGACTCCACTTTCAGGGAACTATGCACAGTTATTCCTAGATCTCTCTGTTCCTCTGCATTCTTCAATGCCCTACCATTTACTCTGTATGTTCTATTTGGATTATTCCTGCCAAAATGTAGAACCTCACACTTCTCAGCATTAAACTCCATCTGCCAACATTCAGCCCATTCTTCTAACCGGCATAAATCTCCCTGCAGGCTTTGAAAATCCACCTCATTATCCACAACACCTCCTACCTTAGTATCATCGGCATACTTACTAATCCAATTTACCACCCCATCATCCAGATCATTTATGTATATTACAAACAACATTGGGCCCAAAACAGATCCCTGAGGCACCCCGCTAGTCACCGGCCTCCATCCCGATAAATAATTATCCACCACTACTCTCTGGCATCTCCCATCTAGCCACTGTTGAATCCATTTTATTACTCCAGCATTAATACCTAACGACTGAACCTTCTTAACTAACCTTCCATGTGGAACCATGTGTAGTCCATATAGACTACATCCACTGCCTTACCCTTGTCAACATTCCTCGTAACTTCTTCAAAAAATTCAATAAGGTTTGTCAAACATGACCTTCCACGCACAAATCCATGCTGGCTACTTCTAATCAGATCCTGTCTATCCAGATAATTATAAATACTATCTCTAAGAATACTTTCCATTAATTTACCCACCACTGATGTCAAACTGACAGGTCTATAATTGCTAGGCTTCCTTCTAGAACCCTTTTTAAACAATGGAACCACATGAGCAATACGCCAATCCTCCGGCACAATCCCCGTTTCTAATGACATATTAAAGATCTCCGTCAGAGCTCCTGCTATTTCTACACAAGCTTCCCTCAAGGTCCTGGGGAATATCCTGTCAGGACCCGAAGATTTATCCACTTTTAAATTTCTTAAAAGCGCCAGTACCTCCACCTCTTTAATTGTCATAGGTTCCATAACTTCCTTACTTGTTTCCCACACCTTAGACAATTCAATATCCTTCTCCTTAGTGAATACCGAAGAGAAGAAATCATTCAAAATCTCTCCCATCTCCTTCGGTTCATAGCTGACCACTCTGATTCTCTAAGGGGCCAATTTTATCCCTCACTAGTCTCTTGCTTTTAATATAACTGTAGAAACCTTTCGGATTTACTTTCACCTTATTTGCCAAACCAACCTCGTATCTTCTTTTAGCTTTTCTAATCTCTTTCTTAAGATTCCTTTTACATTCTTTATATTCCTCGAGCAATTCCTTTACTCCATGCTGCCTATATCTATTGTAGACAACCCTCTTTTTCTGAACCAAATTTCTAATATCCCTTGAAAACCATGGTGCTCTCAAACCTTTAACCTTTCCTTTCACCCTAACAGGAACATAAAGATTCTGTACCCTCATAATTTCACCCTTAAATGACCTCCATTTCTCTATTACATCCTTCCCATAAAACAACTTGACCCAATCCACTCTCTCTAAATCCCTTCGCATCCCCTCAAAGTTAGCCTTTCTCCAATCAAAAATCTCAACTCTAGGTCCAGTCCTGTCCTTCTCCATAATTATATTGAAGCTAATGCTATTGTGATCACTGGACCCGAAGTGACACATACATCTGTCAGCTGACCTATCGCATTCCCTAACAGGAGATCCAACACTGCCCCATCTCTAGTCGGTACTTCTATGTATTGTTGCAAAAAACTATCCTGCACACATTTCACAAACTCTAAACCATCCAGCCCTTTTACAGAATGAGCTTCCCAGTCTACGTGTGGAAAATTAAAATCTCCCACAATCACCACCTTGTGTTTACTACAATTATCTGCTATCTCCTTACACATTTGCTCTTCCAACTCACGCGCCCCATTAGGTGGCCTATAATACACTCCTATCAGTGTTACTGCACCTTTCCCATTCTTCAATTCCACCCAAATGGCCTCCCTAGAGGAGCTCTCTAATCTATCCTTCCAAAGCACCGCCATAAGATTTTCTCGGACAAGCAATGCAACACCTCCTCCTCTGGCCCCTCCTACTCTAACACACCTGAAACAACTAAATCCAGGAATATTTAGTTGCCAATCACACCCTTCCTGCAACCATGTTTCACTAATAGCTACAACATCATAATTCCAGGTATCAATCCACGCTTTAAGCTCATCCACCTTTCTTACAATGCTCCTAGCATTAAAATAGATACATTTAAGATACTCTCCATCTCCTCCTCTCTTTCCATCCCTAACAAAGCATTCAAATTTATTATCCTTTTCTTTCTTCTCCCCTACATCTTCGGGCTGAGCGCATCCCTTCTCCATCACCTGCCTTTCCTCCCTCACACACTGTCTATTTACTTGCTCCACTGGTGAACTAACCTCCTCTCCCATAGTCTCCTCAAATAGTCTCCCGCCCCCCCATCTTATTAGTTTAAAGTCCGCCCTGTAGCCCTAGCAAACCTCCCCGCTAGGATATTGGTCCCCCCACGATTCAAGTGTAACCCGTCCTTCTTGAACAGGTCGCTCCTGCCCCAGAAGAGGTCCCAGTGATCCAGAAACTTGAATCCCTGCCCCCTGCTCCAATCCCACAGCCACGCATTCATCCTTCACCTAATTCTATTCCTACTCTCACTGTCTCGTGGCACAGGCAGTAATCCCGAGATTACTACCTTTGCGGTCCTTCTTCTTAACTGCCTTCCTAACTCCCTATACTCTCGTTTCAGGACCTCTTCCCCTTTCCTTCCTATGTCATTGGTACCTACATGTACCACGACCTCTGGCTCTTCACCCTCCCACTTCAGGATATCTTGGACGCTATCAGAAACGTCCCGAACCCTGGCACCAGGGAGGCAAATTACTATCCGGGACTCCCGGTCACCTCCACAGAAACGCCTGTCTGAGCCCCTGACTATTGAGTCCCCTATTACTATGGACCTCTTTCTTCTAACCCTACCCTTCTGAGCTACAGGGCCGTCCTCTGTGCCGGAGGCTCGGCCACTGTCACTCCCACCAGGTAGGCTGTCCCCCCCAACAGTACTCAAACATGAGTACTTATTGTCAAGGGGTACAGCCACTGGGGTACTCTCTAGTACCTGCCTCTTCCCCTTCCTGACTGTAACCCACCTATCTGCCTCCCGTGGTCCGGAGTGACCACCTGCCTGTAACTCCTCTCTATCACCTCCTCACTCTCCCTGACCAGGCGAAGGTCATCGAGCTGCAGCTCCAGTTCCCTAACTCAGTCCCTCAGGAGCTGCAGTTCGGCGCACCTGGCGCAGATGTGGACGTCCGGGAGGCTCGGAGACTCCAGGATCTCCCACATCCGACACCGAGAACAACAAGCTGCCCTCACACTCATACCTCCCAAATAACTGACAATAACAAGAACTAAAAGATAAGCCTACTCTGCCCTCTTCCGCCTAAGCCCTCTGAGCCCAAGCCCTACACTCTGCGTCCGGCTCACTCCGCTGCCCGCAAATGAAGCTGCCCGCTTCTTAAGGCGGCGTTCTTTATATATCTTCCCTCCTTCCTGAGCCTCCTTCACGCGCCTGCGCAGTCCTACCTCTCAGAACTCCGATCTGAGAAGCAATTGGACAATTTGAAAATGGCCGCCGCCGCACTTCCTCTCAAGCCTCGCTGTCCTCTTCCAAAAGAGAACTACCTCACTCAGTATCTCCTTTATATATCTTCCCTCCTTCCCGGGCCTCCTTCACGCGCCTGCGCAGTCCCGCCTCTCAGAAATATGGAATTGTCTCTCTAACCTTAGTGTGGCCCCATTACGATAGAAGAAGGTACCATGGAGGTGACATGTTAGAATAGGAATGGGAAGCAGAATTGAGATGGTTGGCTACTGGGAGATCCTGCTTTTTCTGGCCGACAGAGTAGGTGCTCAGTGAAGCAGTTTCTCAATCTATATCAGGTCTCACCGATACACAGGAGGCCACACCAGGAGCACTGGATGTAGTAGGCGACCCCAGCGGACTCAGATGAAGTGTCACCTCACCTGAAAGAACTGTTGGGGGCGTGAATGAGGGAGGAGGTGTAGGAGCAGGTGTAGCACTTGTTTTGCTTGCCAGGAGGAAGATCAGTAGGGAAGGTTGATACAGGAGTCGCACAGGGAGTGATCCCTGTAGAAAGTGAAAGTTGGGGGGTGAGGGGAGGGAAGGATGTGTATGGTGGTGGGATCCCATTGAAGTTGGTGGAACTTAGGAGAATTATGTTCTGGACACAGAGACTAATTGGGTTGCAGGTGAGGACAAGAGGAACCCAATCCCTGGTATTGCAGCAGAAGGATGGGATGAGGGCAGATGTGTGCGAAATGTAAGAGATGCAGGTGATGGCGACGTGGGTGGTGGAGGAAGGAAGGCCCTTTCCTTTGAAGGAAGAGGACATCTCTTACTTCTGGAATGAAAAGCCCCATCCTGAGAACAGATGCGGTGAAGATGGAGGAACTGAGAGAAGGGGATGGCATTTTTACAAGTGACATAGTAGGAAGAGGAATTGATCAGCTGGCTGCGAGAATCTGGTTTTATAAAAGATATCGGTGGACAGACTGTCAACAGAGATAGAGAAATCAAGAAAGGGGTGTCGGAAATGGACCAAGCCCTTTACCTTTCCCACCCAGCTGGCTTCACCTATCACTTTCTAACTAGCCTCCTTCCCCTCCCTCAACTGGTGACTTCCTCTTTCTATTTCCATAAGACATAGGAGCAGAATTAGGCCATTCAGACCATTAAGTCTGCTCAGCTGTTCCATCGTGGCTGTTCCTGGATCCCACTCAACCTTATACACCTGCCTTCTCGCCATATTTTTTGATGCCCTGACTGATCAAAAAACGATCAACTTCTGCCTTAAATATACGCATGGACTTTGCCTCTACCACAACCTGTGGCAGAGCATTCCACAGATTTACTGCTCTCTGGCCTCTCTGACTAAAGAAATTCCTCCTTCCCTCTGTTCTAAAGGATTGCCCCTCAATTTTAAGGCTATGTCCTCTAGTTCTGGATACCCCACCACAGGAAACATCCTCTCCACATCTACTCTATCTAGACCTTTCAACATTCTATAGGTTTCAATGAGATATTCCCCCCCCACCCCAAATTCTTCAAAATTTCAGTGAGTACAGGCATTAAGCTGCCAAATGCTCCTCATATGTTAACCCCTTCATTCCCGGATTAATTCTCATGAACTTTCTCTGGATTCTCTCTAATGATAATACATCCTTTCTGAGATATGGGGCCCAAGACTGTTGACAATACATTGAGCCTTTATAAGACAATGTTATCTCCTTGCTTTTATATTCTATTCTCCTTGAAGTAAATGTCAACGTTGCGTTTATCTTTTCTACCACAGACTCAACCTGTAAATTAACCTTCTGGGAGTCTTGCACGAGGACTTCTAAGTCCCTCTGCACCTCTGATGTTTGAACCTTCTCCCCATTTAGATAATAGTCTGCACTATTGTTCCGTTTACCAAAATGCATCGTCATACATTTCGTAACACTGTATTCCATCTGCCACTTTTTGCCCACTCTTCCAATTTGACTTAAGTTCTGCTGCAATCGCATTGCTTCCTTGGCACTACCTACACCCTCCATCTATCTCTATTATCTGTAAACTTTGCCACAAAGCCATCAATTCTATTATCTAAATCATTGACAAACAATGTGAAAAGTAGCAGTTTCCATACTGACCCCTGAGGATCACCACTAGTCACCAGGAGCTAACCAGAAAAGGCCCCTTTTATTCCCACTCCCTGCCTCCTGCCTGTAAGCCATTCCTCTATCCATGCCAGTATCTTTCTTGTAATGCCATAGGATTTTATCTTGTTAACCAGCCTCATGCACCTTATTAAATGCATTCTGAAAATCCAAGTAAATGACATCCACTGCCTCTCCTGTGTCTACCTTGCTTGTTACTTTCTTGAAGAACTCTAACAGATTTGTCAGGCAAGATTTCCTTTGACAGAAACCATGCTGATTTTGACTCATTTTATCATTGGTCTCCAAGTACTTCAAAACCTCATTGTTAATAATAAACTCCACCACTTTCCCAACAACTGAGGTTAAGGCTAATTGGCCTGTAATTTCATTTCTTTTGCCTTCCTCCCTTCTTAAAGAGTGGAGTGACACTTGGAGTCTTCCAGTCCTCTGGGACCATGCCAGAATCAAGTGATTCTTGACCAATGCATCTGTTATCTCTTCAACAACCTCTCTCAGAAGTCTGGGATGTAGTCCATCTGCCCCAGGTGACTTATGCCTGTGAGTTTGCCTAGCACTTTTTCCTTTGTAATAGCTATGGCACTTCCTCCTGCTACCTGACACTCACAGACCTCTGGCACACTGCTAGTGTCTTCCACAGTGAAGACAGATGCAAAGTACTCATTAAGTTCTTTTGCCACTTCTTTGTTCCCTATTACTATCTCACCAGCATCATTTCCCTGTGGTCTAACATCAACTCTCACCTCCCTTTTACTCTTTAAATTACTGAAAAAAAATACTGGTATCCTGCTTTATTTCAGGAAAAGATATCTGGTATTCTCCTTTATTTCAGTCCTGAAGAAGGGTCTCTCCCTGAAGCATTGAATATTTGTTCATTTCCATAGATGCTCCCTGATCTACTGAGTTCCTCCAATGTTTTGTGTGTGAAACTAAAATACGGTTTACGATATTTTTTATTTGACAGGAACAACAATTAAAATGGGAAGCATCCAAAGAAGAAATTGATCGTCTACGTGGAGAAAACATGAATGTAAAAATTGATCTCAACACTCTGGTTTGTGCTATACAGCAAGCTGAAAAATCACAGAAATTTGATGTAGGTGATCTCTTTTTTTATAATACCCTTAGAGCGTAAATATGTACAGTGCATAGTTCACTATTTTAATGCTTCTTTGCTATTGCAGTCCAGAGTTGTTGTTATTGCCCTATACAATCCAGGTAGTTCAGTAACCTCTCAGCCTCAAATATTTAGCTACTTTTCATTGAAGTATATTTTGATCTCCTGCCTCACTTGTTCTGTGGTGTTCATGACTGAAAGGTGGTATTTCAGTCTATGCTATGGAGTCTCAATCTTTGGCTAGTTAAGTGCTTAGCAGGCTTTCAGTCAAACTGCACATATGCATTCATTTAAATTGGGTATACAGCCAATGCTTGTGATTTTTGTGTTGGTCTTACCCCAAAATAAATTATTTCATATTAATTCCTGTAATCATTTCTGATGACTGAAATCCATTTCCACTATGTGCTCCGTGATATTCTGAAGACTTTGTTCGCATTGTCAATTTGTCAAACCTAATTGTATTGTTATCATAGTATTGTATACCAAGAACAACCATGAATTTTCATAATAACTTTTGGGATATACTCCCAGTCATCTTTGCCTCCAATTTAAGAAAGTTTACAGTATTTCACCTGAATATTCCTTTCTAAACCTTTCATTATTTCACTTTTATTACCTTTTGAATACTAACAATATTCCAAAGCATTAACACCCCTCAGTTTTGTACCTTCCTTGGAATGAACCTAAAGTCCCTGACCTTTTAGCAACTGCACTTTTTTTAATATGACAACAACTAAGAATGGACCACTTGCCCTCATTCTTTCCTTCCCTTCTAGCCCCCATCACCAAAGCATCTCCACCATTCATAGATAATGTCTGATCTCATGGTAACCTCAACACCATTTCAATCGTCCATGCTCCCAATGACCTTTTGTCCTCATTAGCTCTCCCACCTTTCAGTAGCACCTTTAGGAATTTATCTAGTATGCCTTTTCATAACTATTCAAAAATACTATTTCCACTGCTGTTTGAGAAAGGCAATTCTAAAGATTCACAGCCTTCTTGAGAGAAAAAAAATCAATTGATCTGTCTAAAGCAGCCAGTCCTTATTTTCTTAAACTGTGACCTCTGGTTCTAGATTTTCTTGAAAGAGAAAATATTTGTAGTGTTCTTGCTTGGGTGTAACAGAACGCCGAACTAAACACCGAGTTAAACCTTTGTCAATGACGACAGGATCACAGTAAGATTAACCATTTACTGTTCACTCTTCCACATTAACGTATGGTGAAAACTGTTGATAAAACAATACAAGATTTGTACAGCATTTGTTTCCTTCTTGATATTACATTTATATTGTAAAGACTTGCAAAAGTAAAACTACAACTACTACATTACATTAAAGTGCAGCATACAGTCAGAATCTACCTACGCCATTGACTGCTTTAAATACACTTCAACGCAAACTATCCGCAACTCTTTAACTAACGAAAACATAAACCTTATCGACCGTTGTTACTTTTAACAGGATCGGCGTTGACATTTTAATTCAACATATTGATTATCTCATGACTTACAGCGTTGCTCTCACTATGTTCCTAGTGCGTAGAAAGAAAACTTTGCTGCTGCTTGCGCTCGCACATGTCTCGATCCCCACCTTCCCATTTCTCCAAACCGGTATTTTCCCACAGGATGCGGCGAAACCAGATGTGACATCATCGCATGCCGCGATATTATCACAGAAAACGAATTTACTTTAAACAATCCTAACTTTAACTAGAATGCTAACAAATGAATTACTAAGTAAAAATATCATAAACTAAATAACTGCCATAAAGGCAACACAATATTCTTTTCACATTCTCTATGTGAAGACTCCTGAGGATCTTGTGCATAGTCAATTCTTCCAGTTCTTTTAAACATTGGCAGATTTGAGTCTAACCTTTCCAAACATTCCCATGCCAGGTATCAGTCTAAGTTAATTACAGTGCACTAATATCCTCTTTTTAAATAAGGAGATCTGTCCTAAACATTGAAAACAAAACCTTCCTATTTTTGCATTAACTTGTTCTGTAACTTGTTAAGTCTGTTTTACAAGTTATGAGCCCATGGTTTTGCAGGACATACTCTACCATGGATAAAGCAATGGCTGATTTGCAGGAGGCAAAATGTGGGAATAAATGGAGACTTTTCTGGTTAGCTGCCAGTGACCAGTGGTGTTCCACAAGGGTCTGTGTTTGGCATCGATTCTTTTTATGATATATGTCAATGATTTGGATGACAAAATTGATAGCTTTGTTGCAGTTTGATACATAGCTAGGTGGAGGGGCAGGTAGTTTTGAGGAAGTAGAGAGGCAACAGAAGGACTTGCACAGATTCGGAGAATGGGAAAGAAGTGGCAGATAGAATACAGTGTCAGGAAGCGTATGCACTTTAGTAGAAGGAATGAAAGGGGTAACTATTTTCTAAATGGAGAGAAAATTCAAAAAAACAATTGAGGTGCAAAGGGACTTGGAAGTCCTCATGCACGATTCCTAAAGGGTCATTTTCAGGTTGAGTCTGGTGAGGAAGGCAAATGCAATGTTCACATTCTTTTCAAGAGGACTAGAATATAAAAGCAAGAATGTAATGTTGAGAGCTCACTTGGACTATTGTGAACAGTTTTGTGCCCCTTATCTTGGAAGGGACATGTTGAAACTGGAGAGGATTCAAAGAAGGTTCATGAAAATGATTCCAGGATTGAACAGCTTGTCATATAAAGAGTGTATGATGGCTCTGGGCTGTATTCACTAATTCAAAAGAGTGAGGGGTCTCCTCTTTGAAACCTATTGAATGGTGAAAGACCTTGATAGAGTGGTTCAGAGGACACAGCCTCAGAATAGAGGGGCATCCTTTTAGAATGGAGAGGAGGAGCCAAAGAGTGGTGAATCTGTGGAATTTGTTGCCATGGCGGAGGCCAAGTCTTTAATGTATCTTTAAGGCAGAGGTTGATTCTTGATTGTTCAGGGCATGAAGGGATACTGAGAGAAGGCAGGATGTTGGGGCTCAGAGGGAAAATGGATCAGCCATGATGAAATGGTGGAGCAGACTTGATAGGCCAAATGGCCTAATTCTGCTCTTGTGTCTCATGGTTTTAAATTTCCTTCAAAATGAAGGTGACGGAACTACTAACTAACACATACAAAATGCTGTAGGAACTTAGCAGAGTAGGCAGTCACTATGGAACAGAGTGAACTATGGACATTTCGGTCTGAAGGGTCTCAGCCCGAAATATTGTCTGTTTACTCTTTTCCATAGTACTGCCCGACCTGCTGAGTTCCTCTGGCATTTTGCATGTGTTGCTAGGATTTCCAGCATCTGCAGATTTTCTTGTGTTTGTGAGGACAGCTAATTATCTGCTGTACTTTTATAATTGCTCTTCATGAGCCTTGAAGAAATACACTCGGATCCCACAGCATCTTAGAGCTCTGCAATGTATCACCACTTAGATAATACAATAAAACCCCATTAATTGGATGTTCTTGGAACTCTGGTGGTGGCAGACTGTCAATTTTAACAGACTGTTGGATGTTAATCCAATTAATACTCCAACACACATTTTCTATTTGCACATTTTTTAAAAAGATTATTGGTATAATGTATATATTATACATTATATATAATATATATTATATTATAAAAGATTATATATTGGTATAATGTTTTCCAGTACTTTCAGTAAGTTTAAAGGGACTGCAGGAAATAAGTCTGTATTGAGTTTAAAGGGAATGCCAGACTAGTGCCCCATTGAGGTATAGAATCATAGAACACTACAGGACGGAAACGGACCCTTCAGCCTATCTAGTCTGTGCTGACCCATTACTCTGCCTAGTCCCATTGATCTACACCAGAACCAAAAACGCCCTGTACTCCCATCCATGTACCTATCCAAATTTTGACCCCACATCCACCAGTTGCCCTGGCAGCTCATTCCACACTTTCACTAAGTTCAAGTTCAAGTTTATTGTCATCTGACTGTACATATAGAGACATAGAGAAGTACAGCACAGAAGCAGGCCCTTTGGCCCATTTAGCCTATGCCGAAATCATTTAAACTACCTACTCCCATCAACCTGTACTGGGACCATCACCCTCCCTATCCCTACTATCCATGCGCCTATCCAAACTTCTCTTAAACATTGAAATTGAGCTCGTGTGCACCTTTTGCGCTGGCAGCTCATTCCATACTCTCATGACCCTCTGAATGAAAAAATTTGCCCTCATGTTTCTTTTAAAGTTCTCACCTTTCACCCTTAACCCATGACCTCTGGTTGTAATCACACTAAATCTCAGTGGAAAAACCTGCTTGCATTTACCCTATCCATACCCCTCGTAATTTTGTATACCTCTATCAAATCTCCTCTCAATCTTCTACATTCTTAAGAGTACAGTCTTAAATTATTTAATCTTTCTTTATAACTTAAGTCTTCCAGATCCGGCAACATCCTTGTAAATTTTCTCTGTGCTCTTTCAACCTTGTTTACATCCTCCCTGTAAGGTAAGTAACTAAAACTGCACACAAAACTCCAAATTAGGCCTCACCAACCTCAACGTAACATCCCATCTTCTGTCCTCAATACATTGATTTATGTGGCCAAAGGGCCAAAAGCTTTCTTTATGACCCTATGTACCTGTGATACCACTTTCAATAGATTATGTAACTGTATTCCCAGATCCCTTTGTCATACCGTACTCCTCAGTGCCCTACCATTTACCGTGTAAGACTTACCCTGGTTGGTCCTGCTGAAGTGCAAAACATCACATTTGTCTGCATTAAATTCCATCTGCTAGTTTTCAGCTCATTTTTCTAGCTGATGCAGATCCCTCTGCAAGCCATGGTACCCTCCATTGTCCATTGCACCCTAAATTTTGGTGTCATCTGCAAATTTTGCTGATCCAGTTAACTACATTATCATACAGATATAGATGACAAACAACAAAGCACAGCACTAGACCCAGGCATCCAGTCAGAGAGGCCATCCTCTACTGATATTGATCTGGTATTGTCTCTTGTCACCCCTGATGGTTTTATTAAGCTGTACCTAGATTAGGGTCAAGGTTTGAAGGCCTCAGACCTGGACTTCATTAGGGAATGGATCTCTCTGTTCATCCATGGTTTCCAGTCAGGGAACACTTGAATGTCCCCTTTGGGACACAGTCCTCGACATACTTACTGATGAAATCTTTGACAACAGTAGCATATTCATTTTGTTTGGTCGCTGTGATATGGAGCAGTCACTTGACTTGATGCAGTCATGTAGAAGCTTATTTATTGCCTCTGACCAGTTTGGCTGTCTATATCACATCCATGTGGACGGTCCAATGAGAGGAGGGTCCTTATTGGACTTGTTGTTGGATAATGAGTCTCGCCAGGTGACTGATCTTTTAGTGGATGAACAGTTAGGGAACGGTCATCACAATTCCTTAACTTTTAGGCTAGCTATAGATAAAGAAGATTTAATTGGGACATCTTTTCTCTGGCAAGTCCACATTAGATGTGGAGGCTATTTAAAGAAAAATGGCTCTGAGTACAGTAAGGATATCTTCCTGTTAGAAGCAAAGATGGGGGTGGAAAGATAAGTGAACCTTGAATGCCCAAGAGATGATGAATTTAGTCAAGAAGAAAAAGGAAAATTATGTAAAACTTCAGAAGTCAGGATCCAATGAAGCACATGAGTATAAAGAAGCCAGAAAAGAACTAAAGAAGAGAATTAGGGAATTCAGGAAGGACCATGAAAAATCCTTGGCAAGTAGGATTACATACTACATACATGTGTGCATAAACGGAGTAAATGGATAACTATGGAGAGGGTGGGATCAGTCAAGGATAAAGGAGGGAATATTTGCCTGGATGCAGAGAATGTGGGTGAGGTACTTAATGAGAACCTTGCTTCAGTATTACCAAGGGAAAGGATTTGGAAGACCAGGAGATCAGTGTTGTGTGTATAAATACCTTTGAGCATTTAGAGGCCAAGGAGAAGGAAGTTTTAGACCTCCTAAGGAGTATTAAGGTGAATAAGTCTGCAGGGCCTGATGGGATTTACCCCATGTTTTTGAAGAAGGCAAGAGACCTCTCTAGCCACAGGTAAAGTCCCAGAGGTCTGACGAGTGGCTAATGTTGTACCTCTTTTTAAGAAGAGGGCAAGGGAAAATCCTGGAAACTATAGACTGGTGAGTCTCACGCCAGTTGTAGGGAAATTGCTGGAGAAAGCTCTTAGGGGTAGGATGTATGAGCATTTGAAAACCCATGGCCTAATTAAGGAGAGCCAGCACAGCTTTGTGTGTGGCAGGTCGTGCCTTAACAACTTGATTGAGCTTTTTGACAAGGGACAAAAGAGATTGAAGGTAGAGCAGAGGATTTTAGGAAGGTGTTTACAAAGTCCCTCATGGGAGGCTAATCCAGAAGATAAAGATGAATGGGATCCATGGCAAATTGGCTGTTTGGTTCAGAACTGTGTTGCACGTAGAAGACAGAGGATAGGGATTGAAGGGACTTACATGAGCTGGCGGTCTGTAATTGGTGGAGTTCTGCAGGGATCTGTGCTTGGACTTCTGTTGTTGTAATGTACTGTATATAAATTTCCTGGGTTAGTAAATTTGCAGATGATATCAAGATTGGTGGAGTTGTGGATAGTGTAGAAAACTGCCAAAGAATATAGCACGATATGGACCAGTTGCAAATATAGGCTGAGAAATGACAGATGGAGTTTAACCCAGATAAATGTGAGGTGTTGCATTTCAGTAGGACAGTTGGAAGGAGGCAGTACACTGTTAAGGGAAAGGTGATTAACAGTGTTACTGAGCAGAGAGATCTTGGGATCCAAGTTCATTGCTCCTTGAAAGTGGCTACACAGGTTGATAGGTGGGTTAAAAAGGCTTATAGAATGATTGCTTTTATTAGTTGAAGCATTGAGTTCCAAGGTCAGGAGGTTTTGTTGCATCTTTATAAAACACTGGATAGGCCGCATCTGGAGTATTGTGTGCAGTTTGGTTGCCCCACTGTAGGAAGTATGTTGAGGCTTTGGAGAGGGTTTTGAAGAAGTTCACCAGATGCTGTTTGATTCAGAGGGCTTGTGCTATCAGGAGATGCTGGATAAACGTGGGCTGTTTTCTCTGAAGTGTCGGAGGCTGAGGGGAGATCTGATAGGGGTTTACTAGACCATGATAGGCATAGATAGAGTGGCCAGAGAGTATCTGTTTCCCAGGGTTAAAATGTCTAATACCAGAAGGCATGCATTAAAGGTGAGAGGGGGTAGGTTTAAGGGGGATTTGCAGGGTAAGTTGTGGATGCCTGGAATGTGCTGCTGATTATTAGATCATAAGACATAGAAGCCGAATTAGGCCATTTGGCCTATTGAGTCTGGTCCACCATTCAATCATGGATGATCCTTTCTCCCTCTCCTCAACCCCATTCCTCGGCCTTCTCCCTGTAACCTTTGATGCCGTGTCCAATCGAGAACCTACTCATCTCTGCCTTAAGTATACCTAACGACCTGGTCTCCACAGCTACATGTTGTTACAGATTGGTCAAAGTCACCACCCTATGGCTAAAGCAATTTCTCCACATCTCTGTTTTAAATGGACATCCTTCTATCCTGAGGCTGTGTCCTCTTTTCCTAGACTCCCTGACCAGTCAGGGACAAGAGGGTGTACCTGCCTGTAAGGTGAGTAGTGCTGGAGGAGCCTCAGCCCTTGAGCTTGACAAACAGGTTTCAGATTCTTGCTCTCTGTGGATGAAAGTGGGGATTATACGAAGGGTGAACAACCTAACTGGCATCGTAGTTCAGGGAGCCATTCAAGAGGGGGGAGAGAAGAGAAATGTGGTAATTGGGGATGGTATTGTCAGAGAATAGACGAGAGTTCTCTGTCACAAGTATAGAGCATCCTGAAGGCTGTGTTGCCTGTCTGGTGTCTGGGTTCGCGACATTTTATCTAACCTGCAGAGGAATTTGCATGGGAGAGGAAAGATTAAGTTGTCATGCTCCATGTGGGTACTAGTGACATAGGTGGAATGAAGAAAGAGATTCTGCTGAGGGAATTTGAGCAGCCAGGGACTAAATTAAAAAACAGAAGCAAAAAGATGGTAACCTCTGGATTACTACCTGAGCCATTTTTTAAATTGGCATAGGGTCAAGAATGTTAGTTAAATGCATGGCTCAAGGATTGGTGTGGGAGAAGTGGGTTTGAATTCATGGGAAATTGGCACCGGTATTGCGGAAGTGGGGAGCAGTACCAATGGGGTGGGCTCCACCCAAACCATGATGGGACTTGTATCCTTGCGAATTGCATAACTAGAGCTGTGGATAGGGCTTTAAACTAAATAGTAGGGGATTGGGTTCAACAGATGGTAGAAGTATGGATAAAGTAAAAAAAAAGTATGGATCAAAATAAAATAAAAGCAAAAGATAGAAAAGAGAAAAGAGTGAAGATAACTCAAGTACAAAAGAGTAAAAGATTTCAAGATTTTTAAAGCACAGTGAATGTAAGGGCACTTTATTTGAATGCCCATAGTATTCGCAACAAGGTCAGTGAACTTATGGAACAAATCAGTACAAAGGGGTATGATTTAGTGGGCATTTCAGAGATGTGGTTGCGGGGTGGAGAGGACTGGGAATTAAATATCCAAGGATATCAGGTAATACAGATGGATAGGCAGGAAGGTAAGGGAGGTGGGGTAGCTCCCTTAATTAAAGATGAGATGAGGACAACAGTGAGAGATGATTTAAGATCTAAGGTGCAGAACATTGAATCAATCTGGGTAGAGGTTAGGAATAGTAAAGGGAAAAAAATCACTTGTGGGAGTTGTCTATCGGCCACCGAATAATAACATTATAGTGGTACAGCCAATAAACAGAGAAATATTTGAGGCATGTAAGAATGGAACAGCAGTTATCATGGGGCATTTTAACTTGCATGTAGATAGGGTGAATCAAGATGGTCGACGCAGACTTGAGGAGGACTTCATAGAATGCATCCAGGTTGGCTTTCTTGAATAGTTTGTTACTGAACCTACAAGGGAATGTGCTATCTTAGTTCTGGTTTTGTGCAATGAGACAGGTTAAAGTGATCTCAGTATGATTGAGTTTCTCGTTAAAATGGAGGGTGCAATAGTTCGATTGAAAACCAGTGTATTATGCCTAAACAATGGAGATTACAATGAGAAGAGGGAAGATTTGGCTAGTGTAGACTGGGAACACTGGCTATATCATAAGATGGTTGAAGAACAGTGGAAGACTTTCAAAAAGGCTTTTTCACAGTGCTCAACAAAAGTATATTCCAAGTAAAAGCAAGGACAGTAAGGGGATGGAAGAGCCAGCCTTGGATAACTAAGGAAATAAAAGAAGGCATCAAATTAATAGCTTGTGCATGCAAAGTCGCCAAGAGTAGTAGGAAACTGGAAGACCGGGTAAACTTTAAAAAGCAATAAACAATCACTAAGTGAGCAATAAAGGAAGGGTAGATAGATTATTCAGATTCAGATTCAGTTTCAGTTAAAAAATGAGACAACGTTCCTCCAGAATTGTATCACAAAAGCATATGACAAAACAGACTACACTAGAAAATCCGCATAACGTTTGGCTGTCCCCAATTCAGAGTCCGGAGAGGCTGCTGCATATTAATATTGCGCTACTGTCTTAGTGCGTTCCCTGGAAAGGAGCTCCAAATCCACCAGACAAACAAGACCGAAAACTAAAGCTACAAGACCTGCACAAAACCACATAATTACAACATATAGTTACAACAGTGCAAACAATAGCATAATTGATAAAAAAACAGACTATGGGCACAGTAAAAATAGTCCGAAGATGTTAAAGGACTATAAGTTCAAAAGAAACCACCACACAGTTTCCTCAAGTCCCCAGGGTCCCGACAGACTCACCATGCCATGCCGGCAGCAGAAGGGAATACCCCTGCTATGGACTTCCACGGCACCGCCCGACTCAGCCTCGCAGACGCAGCACACACTGAAAGCGACCTGACTGTAGCGGACTCCGAGTCTGTCGAACCTCCGAGCCGGCGACCATCCCCTCCGGCAGAGCTTCTCTGAGCACCATCCTTTGCCGAGCATATTAAGACGGCCCTGCCAATGGCCATCAGCAATGTGACCCCTGTGACCACTGTGAGGACTGGGGGCCCTTTCTTCCCAGCAGAGACCCAGACCTCACAGCAGCAGCAGCAATGAAGAAGGTCTTCCTGGAGATTTCTGGATGTTCCTCCATGCTCCCACGTCCGTTTTCAACCAATTATGATTGCGCACGCCACCCCACTTCACAAATAACAGATAATCTGCTCTGGAGTGGCAGCTGCAAGCTGCGTCGTGCCACCATCTTGGAATATTATTATGTAAGTAAACTAGCACAAAATATAAAAACAGTAGAAGTTTTTATAATAATGTAAAATGGAAAAGGGTGGCTAAAGTGAACGTAGGTTCCTTGGAGAACAAGAAGGGGGAATTGATATTGGATAATGAGGAAATCACCAAGGCTTTGAATGACTATTTTCTGTTGGTCTTCACAGTAGAGGACATATCTAACATGCCAAAGAGAGATGGTATGGATGTGATGGGAGGTGAGGACCTTGATACAATAGCTATCACTAAAGAGGTAGTGCTGAGCAAACTGTGGGCTTGAAGTTAGATAAGTCCCCTGGTCCTGTTGGAATGAGGCCCAGGGTACTGAAGGAAATGGCAGAAGTTATAGTAGAGTCTTTGGTGATAATTTACCAAAGTTCTCTAGAATCTGGGCAGGTCCAGGCATATTGGAAGATGGCGAATGTCACACCACTGTTCAAAAAAAGGTGTAGGCAAAAGGCAAGTTAACTACAGGCCAGTTAGTTTAACATCTGTAGTTGGGGAAAAATGCTTGAAATAATGAGGCATCCGGAAAGAAATGGATCCATCAGGCAGATGCAGCATGGACTCAGCAAAGGCAGGTCCTATTTGACACACTTACTGGAGTTCTTTGAGGATATAATGAGTGTAGTCAATAGAGGGGAACAGATAGACATTATTTACTTGGATTTCCAGAAGGCAATTGATAAGGTGCCATATAAAAGACATTCACAAGATAAGGATACATGAATTTGGAGGTGATGTATTAGCACGGATAGAGGATTGGTTAACCAATAGAAAGCAGGGAGTTGGAATACATGGGTGTTACTCTGGTTGGCATTCACTGGTGAGCAGAGTGCTGCAGGAGTCGTTGCTGGGCCAGCAACTGTTCATGATATACATTAACAACCTGGAAGAGGGAACCGAGTGTAGTGCATCTAAGTTTGCTGATGACACTAAATTGAGTGGAAAAGCAAATTGCAGAAGATATGAAGTGTCTGCAAAGAGACATAGATAGGTTAAGTGAATGGGCAAGGGTCTGGTAGATGGAGTACAATGGTGGTAAGTGCAAGGTTATCCATTTTAGAAGGAAAAATGGAAGATCAGATTATTTGAATGGTAAAAAATTGCAGCATGCTTCTGTGCAGAGAGACTTGGGACTGCTTGTGCATGAATCACAAAAAGTTGGTTTGCAGGTGCAGCAGGCTATCATGAAGGCAAATAGCGTTATGGCCTTCATTGTTAGAAGGATTAGATTTAAGAACAGGGAGGTTATACAGCAACTGTACACGGTACTGGTGAGTACACCTGCAGTACTGTGTGCAGTTCTGGTCTCCTTACTTGAGGAAGGATATTTTGGCTTTGGAGGTGGTGCAAAGGAGTTTCACGAGGTTGATTCCAGAGATGAAGGGTTTAGATTGTGTGGAGAGATTGAGTCACCAGGGATTGTACTCGCTGGAATTCAGAAGAATTAGATGAAATCTTAGAGAAACATAAAATTATGAAAGGGATATGTAAGGTAGAGGCAGGAAAGTTATTTCCTATGCAAACACGAGGAAATCTGCAGATGCTGGAAATTCAAGTAACACACGCAAAAAGCTGGTGGAACGCAGCAGGCCAGGCAGTATCTATAGGAAGAAGTACAGTTGACGTTTCGGGCCGAGACGCTTTGAAAGAAAAGATAGTAAGAGATTTGAAAGTAAGAGGGGGAGGGGAAATCCAAAATGATAGGAGAAGACAGGAGGGGGGTGGGGTGATGCTAAGAACTGCAAAGGTGGTTGGCAAAAGGGATGCACAGCTGGAAAGGATCATGGGATGGGAAGCCTAAGGAGAAAGAAAGGGGGAGGGGAGCATCAGAGGGAGATGGAGAACAGGCAAAGAGTGATAGGCAGAGAGAGGGAAAAAATGGAAGGGAGGGAAAATAAGTAAATCAGGGATGGGGTAAGAAGGGGAGGAGGGGCATTAACAGAAGTTAGAGAAATCAGTATTCATGCCAGCAGGTTGGAGGCTACCCAGACGGAATATAAGGTGTTGTTCCTCCAATCTGAGTGTGGCTTCAGACCAGTTATTTCCACTGGTAGGTGAGAATATAACTAGGGGACATAGCTTCAATATTCAGGGGAGTAGATTTAAGACTGATTTGTGGAGGAACTACTTTTTCCAGAGAGTGATGAATCTGTGGAATTCTGTGTCCAATGGAGGCTACCTCAGTAAATGTACTTAAGACAAGGTTGGATGGATTTTTGCAAAGTAGGGGAATTTAAGGGTTACAGTGTAAAAGCAAGTAGTTGGAGATGAGACCATGGCCAGATCCGCCGTGATCTTATTGAATGGTTGAGCTGGCTCAACGGGCCAGATGGCCTACTCCTACCCCTGTTTATGTTCTTATAAGAAACATCCTTTCCACGTCTACTCTGTCTAGGTCTTTTAACATACCTTATCATCCCTCTTAATTCCAGCAACTGCAGACCCATGGCCATCAAGTATTCCTCATATGATAACCCTTTAATTCCCGGAATCATCCTTGTGAACTGCCTTTGACCCTCTTCAATGTCAGCATATCTTTTCTTAGATGAGAAGCCCAAAGGTGAAGGTGAAGGGCCCACAAGTACCCGATAAAGCCTCAGCACCTACATCATTGCTCCTGTATTCTGGACTTCTTTAAATGAATGCTAACATTGCATTTGTATTCCTCACCGTTAACTCAACCTGCAAGTTAACCTTTAGGGTGTTTTGTACAAGGACTCCCAAGTCCCTTTGCATCTCAGATTTTTGGATTTTCTCCCCATTTAGAAAATAGTCTGCACGTTTATTTTTACTACTGAAGTGCATGATCATGCATTTTCCAACATTGTATTTCACTTGCCACTTTCTTTCCCTTTCTCCTAATCTGTCTAAGTAGTAAGTATGGTGGTAAAGGCAAATACATTAAAAGTTTTTAAGAGACATCTGGTTTGTCATGTGGATGTAAGGAAAATGGAGAGATATGGGCAACGTGTAGGTAGGAGGGATTAGTGTTTGGGTGTTTTTGATTGCTTTTTAGCTGGTTCTGCACAACATTGTGTTCCTGTGCTGTATTCTTCTATATTCTATGTTCTGCCTTCATGTTTCAGTTTCTGAACTAGGCTTTATATGGAGTAGGGCTTTTAGGGAAGCACAATAGCACAGATTGTTGGGCTGCTGCTTCATAGCTCCAGGGATCTGTGTTAAATCCTGACATCTGGAATTTACATATTTCACTTTTGAACCCATGGACTTGCTGTGGGTGATGTGGTTTCCTTCCAAAATGTGTGTGACTTGGCCACTGTATATTTGTGAGTGTTAGAATTTGGGGGAGTTGATGAGAATACTGTTACTAATATGAATGAATGTTTGATGGTTGGCGTGGATGCACTGGGTGAAGGGCAATCTTTATAGACTAGTGAAGAGAAGTGAGTAGAATTTCTAATGTCCTTTAAGTTTAGATATAAAAATAGTATGTTTCCTGGTGGTTGCAGGTGTAACAGAAAGCACATGGGCAAATGTTGGCCTGGAAGTTTGCAATAATAAATGTTGTTGAAGGTTTGCTCGATACAACAACGTTGATAAAAGTATTGTACTTGCCTGAATTATGCTGCTGAATGTCAGTATTTTAAAATCTCCCTTTTTGACCATTATTGATCATGATCAAGTTGAAATTCAAGTATATTTTCATTTATTTGTATGCACGTGTACTGCTAAACAAAACAACGTTCCTCCAGATCAATGTACACAACACAGTGCATGTAAATTGCATACAAAGCATAAAGGAATATTACCATAAATAAATTAACACATAATAAAATACATTCCATAAAATTGACATTTAGCATGAGGCGCATTACAACACAAGTTAGAAAGTATACAATATAATGCTATGGGTAGTGATATGGCAAATACTCATATAAAAACATGATAATGCAAATAGAATGCTTTTCAGTTCTTAGTGGGGAAATTTTCAGATTCATTAATTTGTCCACCTAACATTTATTATCCAGTCAACATAATTAAACTCTGAATATCTCTTTAAATTTTTCTTCTTTCTACTTTTGGAATCTTGCTCTTCCTAAATTGACTGTCATATTTCCTTAATTTACAAAAGTGACTTGACTTTTAAAACCAATTTTGCTGTAAATTATTTCAAAAAAGGTCTTGATGTCATGGAATGTAAAATGTGTATGTGAAGTTTCTGTTTTTCTGTTTTGTCATCTGTAGGCTAAATTTACCTGGTCCATTTCCGATACCTCCCTCCCATTTCTTAATCTTTCTGTCTCCATCTCTGGAGACGGCTTATCTACTGATATCTACTATAAGCCTACAGACTCTCACAGCTACCTGGACTATTCCTCTTCCCACCCTGTCTCTTGCAAAAATGCTATCCCCTTCTCATAATTCCTCTGTCTCTGCCGCATCTGCTCTCAGGATGAGGCTTTTCATTCCAGGATGAAGGAGATGTCTTCCTTTTTTAAACAAAGGGACTTCCCTTCTTCCACCATCAACTCTGCTCTCAAATGCATTTCTCCCATTTCCCGCACATCTGCCCTCACCCCATCTGCCTGCCGCCCCACTCAGGATAGGGTTTCCCTTGTCCTCACCTACCACCCCACCAGCCTCCAGGTCCAACGTATAATTCTCCGTAACTTCTGCCATCTCCAACGGGATCCCACTACCAAGCACAGCTTTCCCTCCCCTCCTCTTTCTGCTTTCTGCAGGGATCTACGCGACTCCCTTATCCACTCGTTCCCCCCCCCCCCCCCATCCCTACCCACCGATCTCCCTTCTGGTACTTATCCTTGTAAGCGGAACAAGTGCTACACCTGCCCTTACACTTCCTCCATCACCACCATTCAGGGCCCCAGACAGTCCTTCCAGGTGAGGCGACATTTCACCTGTGAGTCGGCTGGTGTGGTATACTGTGTCTGGTGCTCCCGGTGTGGCTTTTTATATGTTGGTGAGACCCGACGCAGACTGGGAGACCGTTTCGCTGAATACCTACACTCGGTCTGCCAGAAAAAGCAGGATCTCCCAGTGGCCACACTTTAATTCCACGTCCCATTCCCATTCTGATATGTCTATTCATGGCCTCCTCTACTGTCAAAATGAATCCAAACTCAGGTTGGAGGAACAACACCTTATATACCAGCTGGGTAGCCTCCAACCTGATGGCATGAACATTGACTTATCTAACTTCCGTTAATGCCCTTCCTCCCCTTCTTACCCCATCCCTGACATATTTAGTTGTTTGCCTGTTCTCCATCTCCCTCTGGTGCTTCCCTCCTTTTTTTCTCCCGATGCCTCCCGTCCCATGATCCTTTCCCTTCTCCAGCCCAGTATCTCTTCCACCAATCACCTTTCCAGCTCTTAGCTTCATCCCACCCACTCCGGTCTTCTCCTATCATTTTGCATTTCCCCCTCCCCCACTACCTTCAAATCTCGTACTATCTTTCCTTTCAGTTAGTCCTGACGAAGGGTCTCGGCCCGAAACGTTGACAGTGCTTCTCCTATAGATGCTACCTGGCCTGCTGTGTTCCACCAGCATTTTGTGTGTGTTGTTGTTTGAACATCCTTGTAAATCTTCTCTGCACCCTTTCTATAGTTTCCATATCTTTCCTGTAGTGAGTTGACCAGAACTGAGCACAGTACTCCAAGTGGGGTCTGAACAGGGTCCTATGTAGCTGCAACATTACTTCTTGGCTCCTAAATTCAATCCCGTGGTTGATGAAGGTCAATGCACCGTATGCCTTCTTAATCACACAGTCAACCTGTGCAGCAACTTTGAGTGTCCTATGAACTTGGACCCCAAGATTCCCCTGATTCTTCACACTGCCAAGAGTCTTACCATTAATGCTATATTCTGTCATCATATTTGACCTACTGTGATGAACTACATATACCTGTCTGGACATGCCCCCTGCTGACTGCTCCTGTGGCTCCTCCCACAGACCCTGGTATAAAGGCGATTGAGGCCTGAGCCCGGCCTCATTCTCCAGGATGTAGTATGGTGGTCAGCTACTGCTTGTTCTTTCTTCCAGTCAATAAAAGCCAATATCTCGACTTCACGTCTCAGAGAGAGTTATTGATGGTGCATCACCTACCAAAATGAACCACCTCACAATTATCTGGGTTGAACTCCAACTGCCACTTCTCAGTCAGTTTTGCATCCTATTGATGTTCCGCTGTAACTTTTGACACTATCCACAACACCCCCAACATTTGTGTTATCAGTAATTTACTAACCCATCCCTCCAATTCCTCATCCAAGTCATTTATAAAAATCATGAAGAGAAGGGGTCCCAGAATAGATCCCTGAGACACACCACTGGCCATTGACTTCCATGCAGAATATGTCCTGTTTGCATCCATTCTTTGCCGTCTGTGGGCAAGCCAAATCTGGATCCACAAAGCAATCCCTTGGATCCCATGCTTCCTTACTTTCTCAATAAGCTCAAGCTTTTCAGTCTGCTGTAACTCATCTGTACAATCGCCAAGATCCTTTTCTGTAGTGAATAGTGAAGCAAAGTATTCATTAAGTACCTCAGCTACCTCCTCCAGTTCCATACATACTTTTCCACTGTCACACTCAAATGGTCCTATTCTCTCACGTCTTATCCTCTCGCTCATCACGTACTTGTAGAATGCCTTGGGGTTTTCTTCAATCCTGCTCACCAAGGCCTTCTCATGGACCCTTTTGGCTCTCCTAATTTCATTCTTAAGCTTTTTCCTGCTAGCCTTATAATCTTCTAGTTCTCTATCATTACCTAATTTTTTGAACCTTTTATAAGCTTTTACTTTCTTCTTGACTAGATTTTCAACAGCTTTTGTACATCACAGTTCCTGTATCCTACTATCCTTTCCTTGTCTCATTGGAATGTACCTATGCAGAACTTCATGCAAATATCTCCTGCAAATTTGCCACATTTCTGCTGTACATTTCCCTGAGAATGTCTGTTCCCAATTTATGCTTCTAAGTCCTACCTGATAGCCTCATATTTCCCCTTACTCCAATTAAATGCTTTTGTAACTTGGCCCTCCCCAGTGCTATAGTAAAGGAGATAGAATTGTGAACACAATCTCCAAAATGCTCTCCCACTGAGAGACCTGACTCCTGACCAGGTTCATTTCCCAATACCAGATCAATTGCAGCCTCTCTTCTTGTAGGCTTATCTACATACTGTGTCAAGAAACCTTCCTGAACACACCTAACAAACACACCATCTAAACCCCTTGCTCTAGGGAGATGTCAATCAATATTTGGGAAATTTAAATCCGCCACGACAACCCTGTTATTATTACACCTTTCTAGAATCTGTCTCCCTATCTGCTGCTCGATGTCCCTGTTACTATTGGGTGGTCTATAAAAAAACACCCAGTAGGGTTATTGACCCCTTCCTATTTCTAACTTACCCTTACAGAGACTCCGTAGACAATCCCTCCATGTCTTCCTCCTTTTCTGCAGCCGTGGTCAGCAGTGCCACGCCTCTGCCTCTTTTACCTCCCTCCCTGTCCTTTCTGAAAAATCTAAAGCCTGGCAGTCTAAGTAACTATTTCTGCCCTTGAGCCATCCAAGTCTCTGTAATAGCCACATCATAGCTCCAAGTACTGATCCATACTCTTAAGCTCATCCGCTTTGTTCATGATGCTTCTTGCATCAAAATAGACACATCTCAAGCTATCGGTCTGAGTGTATCCCTTCCTTATCACCTGCCTATCCTCCTTCTCACACTGTCTCCAAGCTTTCTCTATATGTGAGCCAACTGCCCCTTCCTTTGTCTCTTCAGTTCAGTTCCCACCCCTCCAGCAATTCTAGTTTAAACTCTCTGCAATAGCCTTAGCAAGCTTCCGTGCCAGGATATTGGTCTCTCTCAGATTCAACGCAGCCTGTCTTTTTGTACAAGTCACACTTGATCCAAAAGAGGTCCCAATGATCCAGAAATCTGAATCCCTGCTGCCTTCTCCAATCCTTCAGCCACGCATTTAAACTTCACTTCATTCTATTCCTATATTCACTGTCGCATGGCACAGGCAGTAATCTCGACATTACTGCCTTTGATGTCCTGCTTCTCAACTTCCTTCCTAACTCCCTGTAGTCTGTTTTCAGGACCTCCTCCCTTTTCCTATCTATGTCATTGGTACCAATATGTACCACGACCTCTGGCTGTTCACCTTCCCATTTCAGGATATCGTGGTCGCGATCAGAAACATCCTGGACCCTGGCACCTGGGAGACAAACTACCATCCGCGTTTCTTTCCTCCGTCCACAGAATCGCCTGTCTGAACTCCTAACTATAGAGTCCCCTATCACTCTTGCCTTCTTCCTTTCCCTACCCTTCTGAACCACAGGGCCAGACTCTGTGCTTCCCCCAGGTAGGCTCTTCCCCACCCCCAACAGTACTCAAACAGGAGTACTTATTGTTAAGGGGGACAGCCACAGGGGTACTCTATGGTATCTGACTTTTGCCGTTCCTATCATTGAAACATCCGGGAGTAAAGGAGTTAATATATAAGCAGCGTTTGGCAGATTTGGTCCTGTGCTCACTGGAATTTAGAAGAATATGTGGGGATCTCATTGAAACCTACCAAATGTTGTATGGACTAGATATGTTGGATGCGGAGAGGATGTTTCTTATAATGGGTACATCCAGAACTAGATGGCACAACCTCACAATTGAGGGGTGATCCTTTAGAACAGAGGTAAAGAGGAATTTTTTTTAGCCAGAGAGTAGTAAATCTGTGGATTGCTCTGCCACAGACTGTGGTGGAGGCCAAGCCTGTGGGTATATTTAAGGCGGAAGTTAATAGTTTCCTGATTGGTCAGGGCATCAAAGGAGATGGCGAGAAGGCATGGTATGGGGTTGAGTGGGATCTGGATGGAATGGCAGAGCAGACTTGATGGGCTGAATGACTTAATTCTGCTCCTATGTTTTATGGTCTTATGATCTAAGGAGCACAGGCATTAGCAGAACATTGCATTTGCAATGGCTATAGGATTGAGTTTGACAGAACAACTCTACTGTGTTTCACCAAAGTCTTTTGGGACCGCTTGGTTAAGGAAGCCAATGAAATAAAACACGAGGAAAAGAATTTGAATAAAGATGAAGGTCTAGCTCCTAAGTATGAGCTAGAGTTTGATTTTAAACCAGTTTGGACAGTGGAGACATGCCCAGGCATGCAAAGGTATTTATCCCTCATTAAGAAGGTAGAGTTTGTCATCGAAATGTTGGTTAAAATTGGTACCTGTGTCCAGCTGAAATCCCGGGAAGAGTTTATTCATCATATATACCGGGAAAGCACTAACTCCTTTTTCATACCTAATGTTGTTCCATTGTTTTAAGTTCTAAGAATAAGCCAGGAAATTATAGGCAGATGAGGCTGACATCAGTAAGTGGGAAAGTTATTGGAAAGTATTCTGAGGGACCAGACTTATCAATGTTTGGATAGACAGGAACTGCTTAAGGATAGTCAACATGGCTTTGTAAATTTTACATTGTGTCCAACCAATCTTGTAGAGATTTTTTTTGAGGCTGTTGCCAGGAAAGTTGATGAAGGCAAGGCAGTGGATGTTGCCTACATGCATTTCGGTAAGACCTTTGACAAGGTCCTGCTTGGGAGTTTGGTCATGAAGGTTCAGTCACTTGGCATTCAAGATGAGGTAGTATATTGAATTAGTCATTGGATTCATGGGAGAAGCCAGAGGGTGGTAGTAGATGGTTGCATCTGTGACTGAAAGCCTGCAGCTAGTGGAGTGCTACGGGGATCAATGTTAAGTCTCTTGTTGCTTGTCATCAATATCAATGATCTGGATGATAATGTAGTTAACTGGATCAGCAAATTTGCAGATGACTCTAAGATTCAGGGTATAGCGGACAATGAGAAAGACTATCAAAGTTTGCAGTAGAATCAGGACCAGCTGGAAAAATGGGCGGAAAATGGTGGATGGGATTTAATGCGGACAAGTGTGAGATGTTGCACTTTGGGCAAACCAACGTAGGGTAGGTCTTACATGGTGAAGGGTCGGGCACTGGGGAGTGTGGTAGAACAGATGGATCTAGAAATGCAGATGTCACAGGTAGAAAGGGTTGTAATGAAAGCTTTTGGTACATTGACCTTCATAAATCCGTGTATTGAGTACAGGAGTTGGGATGTTGAAATTGTACGAGACATTGGTGAGGCCTAATTTGGAGTAATGTGTGCGGTTTTGTTTACCTACGTACATGAAACGTGTAAATTAGATTGAAAGAGTACGGAGAAAATTTACAAGGGTGTTGCAAGGATCTGAGGAACTGAGTTATAGTGAAAGGTTGAATAGGTTAGGACTTTATTCCCTAGAATGTAGAAGAATGAGGGGAGATTTGACAGAGGTATGCAAAATTATGAGGGATGTAGATAGCGTAAATACAGCAGGCTTTTTCTACTGTGGTTGGGTGAGTCTACAACTAGAGGTAATCGGTTAAGGGTGTAATGTGAAATGTCTAAGGGGTCAAATGTCTTGAGGGGGATCTTCTTCTCTCAGTGGGTGGTGAGTGTGGAATGAGTTGTCAGCTGAAGTGGTGGATGTGAGTTTCATTTCAACATTATATTGAAATTTGGATAAGTATGGAGGGCTATGGTCTAGGTGTTGGTTGTTGGGATTTGGCAGATTCGTGATTCAGCATGGACTATATAGGCCAAAAGGCCTGATTCTGTGTTTATAGTGTTCTCTGACCTATGACTCTTACGTGTGGCACTGCAGACCTGTCTGAGAAACAGTAGCACCTCTAACTAAACTACTCCAGGGTGAATCTTGTATGACCTTGGCATCCACCTCGCATTGACTGGGCATGTTCTTCCAACAAGTAAATGTACAGGCCTATCTGCCTAATAAAACAATGAATGATTTTGTAGATGGTACATTTGGATGCTGTTTACTCATAGTAACTTGGTGTTTCAGTGTTTAATATTGCTTCTTCTAGGATCAATTAGCTCCATAATGGATGATTATGTGACGGGTGGCAAAGTGGTTAAGGCGTTGGACTAGTGATCTGAAGGTTGTGAGTTTGAGCCCCAGCCGAGGCTGCGTGTTGTGTCCTTGAGCAATGTTCTTAACCACACATTGCGCCAGCCCACCCAGCGGAAAATGGGCACTGGCAAAATGCTGGAGGTTAATCTCGCAATAGACTGCCGTCCTATCCGGGGGGGGTTGGGGGGGGGGTGGGGGAAGCCTCGTACTCTCAGTTGCTTCATGCAACCGGCTTAAACACTGGCCTGATGAGCCTATAAGGCTTGGGACAGACTTTAACTTTTAATAATGGATGATTCAAAAATAGGTTAATGAGCTGATGTAAGGTAGGGTAATGCCTTTTGAAGTTAATGGCAGATTTTACTGAATGTTGTGCCAAGAATCCCTAATAACATAGTAGCCAAGAAAAAACTATTTGGAACACTCACTGCAGGCTGGAGTCGTGCCTGGTGCAAAGGAAGATGGTTGTAATTGTGGAAGACATGTCAAGTCATCTCAGCTTCAGAGCAGTGTTCTAGGCTCTGCTGCAAATTCCCCACCTGCTGCAAATTCCCTTTCCAGTTGGACACAATCCTGACTTGGAAATATATTGCAAATCCTTCATTGTCATCAAGTTAAAATTCAGGGGCTTCTTTACTGACAGCACGGGATATATCATTAACACAGCCTGTGCTGGTTTAAGTCAATGTCTCACCATCACCTTCTCAAGAATAATTATAGATGGAGTAAATGCTGGTCCTGCTTGATATCTACATGTAACCGTGCATGTACTTCATTTGTCATGTCAGTGGCATTTTCTTGTGAATGACATCAAGTTCTATAAGCATTTAGTTAAATTAACAGGAAGTTGTGATCCACCATTAAAGAAATAAGAGTTTAGCTATGAATGGTTTGAACTTCCTTACCAGTCTAATCGAATAGAATTGGGTGGACCAGAGAAATAATTGATGAAAATGAGCAGATGCTTTGTGAAACAGAACTCAATTTTCTTGAATTTTAGTAGCATTAAATAAAATAATTTTGCTGGAAGCTAACTAAGCTGCTGGTGTGAAATAAAGTTGATGATTTTGTTGACTGTGGCTCTTTGGAAAGAGTCTTCAGTTTCTTTTTATTAGATGTACCAGTGGAAGCATGTTTTAAAAATGTTATTTAGTTAAAATTAACTTTCTAAACTTTACGCTAATTAAACTAGAAAACTAGTTCAGATTAGATTCTTAGGTTGCCTCTACTTTTGAAATTAGTTTATATGTAGATGGAGTAATAAACATTTAGATTAAAATAAGTACTTTTTCTGTGAGGTTCATATTCACACTGCTACCACCTTCTTGCACTCAATAGTTTTTTGTTGCATTGAAAAATATATTCTGTAATGCCAACTAGTTTCTGGAATAGATTGAAAGGAAGTTAAATCCATTTAAGAATAATGAATATTCAAACATGAGATTTGTTTAGAGCAATAAATTTATGACAATATGAAAAATTGTAAATATTGCAGATTAAATTTACTTGAGGCCGCCCAGTGGCCAGATTGTGCAAGTATGTTGAAAATCATCCCATGAGCCACCTAGTGACTCTGACTTGTAATTGTGTCAATTTACAGGAGCATTAATTGGGAAATATTTGTATCAATTTACTATGGGAAAGGTTGATGCAAGTATGAAGGAAAAATGACTAATAAAATAATACTAGATAGGATGTAATTTTTGACAGTCTATTTGAGGGAATATCAAATCTCCATTGAATGTGCTTGCTATACATTGGCTCAGATACTTAAAAGATCTTGCTCTGACATGAATTATTCACTCTGATGCACTTCAGCCGCCTTTGTGCATTTGCTGATTTGCATTAATGATCACCTAATCCTGAGTTTGTATATGTACAGATCAAATAATCTGATACTTATTCCTAAGATAACTTGCAAATGCTTCTTCCCATCCTGAAAATTAAATCCTATTTTCTACAACATTCAGCTGTTGAAGAACTCAGGGAATCTATTCCTGGCTATTATAACTATCTTCTCAAATGAACTCGATAGAAGGTTGAATTAGTTGTGCTTTGATATGCAATAGCGTTTTGAGTTTAAGCAGAGAATAGATACTTGCAATGTAGTCTAATATATCTATAGGTATTATCAGAAACTGAGAGGCTGATTCATGCTTTTTTCCACGGTTGGAATTTGTGGGGCCACTTAAAAGTCCACTCAAAATTTAAGATAGTAAACCTAACTGCTATTTGTTGAAGGTTATGTCATTTGGATGAAACTGGTTATGACTAAATGTCATACATGAAGAAGATCAAGCTGTGGATCCATCTAAATATGTCTGCATCTGACTGATGACAATAAAATTCTCACCTTACCACATTTAATTGTAATCGATAATGAGTTAACAGCTAGCAGAGAAAAAAAACATGAATATCACAGTTGTCAGCTTTGTGAAAACCCAGCATAAGTGACAGTGTTTAACAGTTATTTCCCACTCTTATTTGTATCTGGGTTCCCACAGTCATACTCGATATGGTCCAGCTAATTTTGTTCACTCTAGTCTAATTAACTTCCTTTTGTTCATTGTATAATTTTCAAGTATAAATTCTAAGCATACACTATCTTTTTAAATCCATCAAAATTCAAGGCCATGGCATAAGGTTTTTACAGAAACATGTTTTAGAAACAAAAATGTCTGCAGATGCTGGAAATCCAAGCAACACATACATAAAATGCTGGAAGAACTCAGCAGGCCAGATAGCATCTCTGCAAAAGAGTAAACAGTCAATGTTTCGGACCAAGACCCTTCATCAGGACTGGAGAAAAAAAGAAGAGAAGTCAGAGTAAGAAGGTGGGGGAGGGGAGGAAGAAATGCAAATGCTGGTGATCGGTGAAACCAGGAGTTGGGGAGGGGTGAAGTAAAGAGCTGTGTTGATTAGTGAAGGAGATAAAGGGCTGGGGAAGGAGGAATCTGATAGGAGTGGACAGAAGGCCATGGAAGAAGGGAGGGGAAAGTACCAGAGGGAGGTAATAGGCCAGTAAGGAGATAAGTTGGAAGAGTGAAACAGGAATGGGGAATTCTGAAGGGGGGGAGGGGGTGCTGACATTACCAGAAGTTTGAGAAATCGATCTTCATGTTAACAGGTTGGAGGCTACCCACACGAAATATCGGTGTTGCTTCTCTAACCTGAGTGTGGCCTCATTGCATAGTAGTAGTCAAGGCCATGGACTGACATATTGGAATGGGAAGTGGAATTAACATGGGTGGCCACTGGGAGACCCTGCTTTTTTTGGTGGACAGTGCATAGTGCTCGCCAAAGTGGTCTCCCAATCTAAGTTGGATCTCAAGAGGCCACACCGAGAACACCAGATACAGTAGATGACTCCAACAGACTCACAGGTGAAGTGTCACATTACCTTGAAGGACTGTTTGGGGTCTTGAATGGTAGTGAGGGAGGAGGTGTAAGGGTAGGTGTAACACTTGTTCCGCTTGTAAGGGTCAGTGCCAGGAGAGAGATCATTGGGGAGGAATGAATGGACAAGGGAGTCACATTGGGAACAATCTCTGCAGAGGGCAGCAAGTTGTGAGGGGGAGAGGAAAGATCTGATTGGTGGTGGGATCCTGTTGGAGATGGCAGAAGTTATGGAGAATTATGTGCTGGATGTGGAGGCTGGTGGGGTGATATGTGAAGACAGGAACAACCCTATCTCTGGTATAGTGGCGGGAGCATGGGGTGAGGGTAGACGTGCAAAATGGAAGAGGTGCGGTTGAGGGTATTGTTGATGGTAGAGGAAAGAAAGACTCTTTCTTTGAAGAAGGTGGACATCTGCTTAGTTCTGGAATGAAAAGCCTCATCCTGAGAGCAGATGTGGCTGAGTGGATGAATTGAGAGAAAGGGATGGCTTTTTTTATAACCGGGTGGGAAGAGGTATAGTCCAGATAGCAGTGAAGGTCAGTGGGTTTATAAAAGATATTAGTAGATAAGCTGTCTCCAGAGATGGAGACAGAGAGATCAAGAAAGGGGAAGGAGATGTTGGAAATGGACCAGGTAAATTTGAGGACAGGGTGGAAGTTGGAGGCAAAGTTGATGAAGACGACGGACTTGGCATGGGTGCAGGAAGCAACACCAAGTCAGTTGTTGATGTAACATAGGAAAAGTTGGGGAGTGATACCAATGTAGACTTGGAATAAAGACTGTTTCTTGCAGTTGTCAAAAAGGCAGGTATAGCTGGGACCCACGCGAGTACCCATGGTTACAGCTTTTGTTTGCAGGAAGTGGGAGGAGCTGAAGGAGAAGTTATTGGTAATGAGGACCAGTTCCACCAGATGGAGGATAGTGGTGGTGGAGTGGAACTGGTTGGGTCTGGTGTCCAGAAAGAAACAGAGGGTTTTGAGGCCTTCCTGATAGGGGATGGAGGCGTATAGGGACTGGGCATCCTTAGTGAAAATAAGATGATCGGGGCCAGGGAACTTGAAATTATTGAAAAGTTAAAGAGCGTGTGAAATGTCACAAATGTAGGTAGGAAGGGACTGAACCAGCGGAGATAAAATTGAGTTGAGTTATGCAGATATAAGTTCAGTGGGGCAGGAAAAACAGAATTAATAGGTTTACCTGGACAGGCAGGCTTGTGGATCTTGGGGAGGTATTAGCTATGGGAGGTGCGTGGTGAGATAACCAACATTGATGGCAGTGCAGTCCACATTCTGAATCTGTTCGGGATCATTTTAGGAATATTGTTTAGGAGGAAAGGATGTGAAAGGTTAAGACAGGAACATGAAGGTCTTAAGGACATGGCAGTTAATATGCATAGGCACAGTTGATGGAGTGACTAAATTTAAGCAAAATGCCAAATTAGAAGGCTTATAAGGTTGGATAATATTATAGACATGGGAAGAGAGGAAATGAAAAAATGAGAATGAGAATTTTCAAATTAATGCATTGCTCAATCAGAAGCCAGTATATGTCAGGAAACACCCAGGGTGGTTAAACAGACTCTGAGTATTTTGGATCAGAGTGTGTACAGGGAAGAAGCCTGGTTAAAGATGCTTTGGATTGACAAGTATATTTACAGCAAAGATATGAAGGTTGCAGCAACAGATGAAGTCAGGCTAGGCTGAGATTATAGGTGGTCTTAGCAGTGGTATTAGTATGTAGTCCAAAGATCAACTGTGGGTGAAATGTGATATCGAAGCAGTAAATAATCTGCTTCAGTTTCAGACAACTGAAAGGGAATAGTCTGGCCCATTGACTAATGGTGGTCAAAGACTATTACTAAAGTCCTGAATCTACATCTGTGATACTTCACACACTCTTGATCTCTTCAATGATTTCAAGTTCTTTGGCCCCGATCATCTTATTTTTACTAAGGATGCCCAGTCCCTATACACCTCCATCCCCTATCAGGAAGGCCTCAAAGTTCTCTGTTTCTTTTTGGACACCAGGCCCAACCAGTTCCGCTCCATCACCATTATCCTTCGTCTGGTGGAACTGGTCTCATCATCAAAAATTTCTCCTTCAGCTTCTTCCACTTCCTTGAAACAAAAAGTGTAGCCATGAGTACTTACATAGGTCCCAGCTATGTTTGCCTTTTTGTCAGCTACATGAAACAGTCTATGTTACAAGCCTACACTGGTATCACTCTGCAACATTTCCTACATTGACAACTGAATTGGTGCTGCTTCTTGCACCCATGCCGAGCTCATCAACTTCATCAACTTTGCCTCCAACTTCCACCCTGTCCTCAAATTTACCTGGTCCATTTCCAACACTTCCTTCCCCTTTGTCGATCTCTCCTCTGGAGACTGATGTCTATTTTAGTCGATTAACTCTCACTGCGACCTGGACTATACCTCTTCCCACCCTGTTACTTGTAAAAATGCCATCCACTTCTCTCAATTTCTTCATCTCCACTGCATCTGATCTCAGGATGAGACCTTTCATTTCAGAACAAAGGAGATCTCCTCCTTCAAAGAACGGGGCTTTCCTTCCTCCAGCATCAACGTGCCCTCAACTGTATCTCTTCCATTTCATACACGTTTAGTCTCGCCCCATCCTCCCTCTACCCTACCAGGGATAGGGTTACTCTTGTCCTCACCTACCATCCCACCACCTCTTTGTCCAGCACATAATTCTCCATAAATTCTGCAACCTCCAACAGATACTACCATCAAGCACAGATTTTCCTCTCTCCCACTCCCTTGTCCATTCATCCAACCTCACTGATTTTCCTCCTTACACTTACCCTTGCAAGCTGAACAAATGCTACACTTGACCTGACACCTCTCTGCCATTTAGGGCCCCAAATAGACCTTCCAGGTGAGGTGACACTTCATCTGTGATTCTGTTAGGGGTCATCTACTGTAGTTAGTACTCCTGGTGTGGCTTCCTTTGTATCAGTGAGGCCCAACACAGATTGGGAATCCGCTTCACTGAGCACCTACGCTTCGTCCACCAGAAAAAGTGGGATCTCTCAGTGGTCACTCATTTTAATTTCACTTCCTATTCCCATTCTGACATGTCAATCCAAGGCTTCCTCTACTGTCATGATGAGGCCATTCTCTGGTTGGAGGAGCAAAACCCTATATTCCGTCTGGGCAGCCTTCAACCTGATGGCATGAACATCGAATTCTCGAACTTCCAGTATTGGCCTGTCCTCTACACCATTCCCCATTCCCTTTTTCCTCTTTCACATTATCTCCTTGCCTGCCCATCATCTCCCTCCAGTGCTTCCCCCCACCCCCTTTTCTTTCTTCCATGGCCTTCTGTCTTCTATTAGATTCCCTCTTCTCCAGCCTTGTATCTCTCTTGCCAATCAATTTCCCAGCTCTTTACTTTCCCCTTCCCCCCCCTCACAGTTTCACGTATTACCTGGTGTTTCTCCCTCCCCTTCCCTCACCTTCTAACTCTGACTCCTCATCTTGCTGAAGGGTCTTGTTAGATGATCTTGATAAATGTAAATTAATGAAATTAGTGGTCTAGTGATAAATCTTAATTAGGTGTAATGGTGTCGACATGAGAAAAGGAGTAAGTACGGTACTCAAAATTCCTTCACCAGGTAAACACAGAATATTCTTTATAATTGGGGCATCAGGTATGCATCCGTGCTGAATATTATGTTGAATATTCAACATCAGTATTAGCTTCTTCCCAAAATACCCCATTTGGCCATCTACTCAGTACAAAAAAAAGAGACCTACATCGAATCTGTATTTGAAGCAGAGTTCCTATATTTTTTCTATATACAGTATATCTGACCTGAATCAGGCAGATATAAACCAGTCCAATCCTTTCAGTCTCTGGTAAAGACTTGGGTAAAGTGCTGAGCCTTTAATTAAAAAAATACAATATCTGCCCCAATTCCAAGGACAAATATTTTTTAATAATACCTGACTTGATTGGAACCTGTTTGGTTTGGGTGGCCAGGCTTCTCTTTGTTAAATTTGCAAGTTGAAAAGTTGTCTTCTTCCAGCCATAAAAAGCAGAAAAAAATCTAACTCAATGTTATTAAGAACTTTCACAAGCAAAAGCAAATCTGCAGATGCTGAAAATCCAAGCAACACACACAAAATGTTGGAGATACTCGGCATGCCAGGGAGCATCTATGGAAAGGAGTATAGTGGACGTTTGCAGCCGAGACCCTTCATCAGGACCACAAGCAAAAGAAAGTCGGCAGATGCTGGAAATCACAAGCAAAAGAAAATCTGCAGATGCTGGAAATCATCTGATGAAGGATCACGATGATGGATCTCAGCCCGAAACATTGACTATACTCATTTCTATTGATGTTGTCTGGCCTGCTGAGTACCTACCGCATTTTGTGTATTAAGAACATTGCCACTACAAATCACACAGCAGGGTAAACCTGGAAGTTCAAAGAGCAGAAGTGGGAACAAGTCCACAGTAAGGCATTATTTGTCTGAAGACGATGTCGATGAACCTCAATAAAACTGAAGTCTGTAGTATAAAGACTTTCAACTACACTTGTGTTGCTGAGTCCCCTCTATTAGAGATTTGCTGACTTCTGATGCTTTAACATTCTTTCAACATTTCCAAAGGTTAAATTGAAGGTAAATAATTTTCTCCTGTGGGTGGACATAGCTGAAATGAGTCTCAAGTTCAATGTCAGAGTAATTTTGTTTATTCAGTTATTTTCTCTCATCTGTCAATGGTTTCAATACGGAAGTTTAATTAGAATATTGTGATTTCAGTATTTTCTGCCTACAAGACACTTCGTTTTATCACTTTGACTCAGGCAAAATTATGAGTTAGAAATTGTACCATGTCTGAAGAAAGACATGTTCACTAACATTGTATGGTGGTGGGGAAACTGGTTTAGTCTGAGGGTTGCTGGAAGTAATTCTTTTGTGCGTATAGCCAAGAAAAAGGCTTTGCCTATGTTATGAGCACAAATGCCTTTCATCTGCTAGCTAATACTTAGGTTGCAGTTTGCAAAGTGTGTGAGGATCATTGGGAGGAAACAGACAAACATAGGTTTGGAAAGATGCAGAGGATTCAATGAAGGTTCATTTGGAGAGGAATTCTGGGTGAAAATCAGTGGCGGGGTGGTCAGAAAGATGCTTGGGACCCTGAAGAGACACTGGGAAGGTTGCGTGGTGTTGGGGGTATAAGTTGAATAAAAGTGAGCACTAATCACCATTGAAAGGATGACTACTTCATTTCAAAGCTCAGGTACCTTGGCAATGAAGGTAGTGGATTAGTTATGTTTAAGCTCCCTTTAACAGTGAACAAAGCCTCAAGGCTTTGGTGCATGTGCTCCAAGTATTTGTGGATCTCTTGTATGTAGAAAAATCATGCTCAGAATGAGAACTGCAATGTATTTTATTGGTTCTTGAGGTATTTCTGTATAAATGATCTGTGTACCTGGTTGGCCTGAGTCTAATTTAAGAAAGTGTGCTAATTTCGATTGGATTTTTTTGATAATATTAATTTGGGTGGTACTCAAAAGTATTTCTTAATGTGATAGACTATTCAAGCCATCTTTCACCAAAATATCAAACATAAGACTAATGGCCCATTGTTTTTACTAATTTATTTTTAGTAGCTCAATAAATATGCATTTATCTGTTGAAAGTTAGCTATATCTCTATGGTTACTCTATAGTTAGGGGGTCAGACAGGCAATTCTGTGGATGCAGGAAAGAAACACGGATGGTAGTTTGCCTCCCAGATGCTAGGGTCTGGGATGTTTTTGATCATGTTCATGACATCCTGAAGTGAGAAGGAGAACAGCCAGAGTTGTGGTACATATTAGTACCAATGACATAGGTATGAAAAGGGAGGAGGTCCTGAAAACAGACTACAGGGAGTGAGGAAGGAAGTTGAGAAGCAGAACCTCAAAGGTAGTAATCTTGGGATTACTGCCTGTGCCACATGACAGTGAGTATAGGAATAGAATGAGGTGGAGGATAAATGTGTGGCTGAGGGATTGAAGCAGGGGGCAGGGATTCAGATTTCTGGATCATTGGGACCTCTTTAGGAGCAGTTGTGACCTGTATGAAAAGGACAGGTTGTGCTTGAATCCAAGGGGGACCTGGCGGGGAGGTTTGCTAAGGTTATTGGGGAGAGTTTAAAGCAGAATTGCCAGGGGGTGGGAACTGAACTGAAGAGATGGAGGAAGAGGTGCTTGGCTCACAAATAGAGAAAGCTTGTAGACAGTGCGAGAGGGAAGATAGGCAGGTGATAGAGAAGGGACGTGCTCAGACTGATGGTTTGAGATGTGTCTATTTTAATGCAAGAAGCATCATGAACAAAGTGGATGAGCTTACAGCATGGATCAGTACTTGGACGGCTCAGGGGCAGGAATGGTTACTTAGAGTGTCAGGCTTTAGATTTTTCAAAAAGGACAGGGAGGGAGGCAAAAGAGGTGGGGGCATGGCACTGCTGGTCAGAGATAGTGTCACGGCTGCAGAAAAGGAGGAAGTCGTGGAGGGTTTGTCTATGGAGTCTCTGTGGTTAGAAGTTAGGAACAGGAAGGGGCCAATAACTCTATTGGGTGTTTTTTATAGACCACCCAGTAGTAACAAGGACATCTAGGAGCAGATAAGGAGACAGATTCTGGAAAGGTGTAATAAAACCAGGGTAGTCACGGTTGGAGATTTTAATTTTCCAAATATTGTCTGGCACCTCCCTAGAGCAAGGGGTTTAGATGGTGTGGAGTTTGTTAGGTGCATTCAGGAAGGTTTCTTGATACAATATGTAGATAAGCCTACAAGAGGAGAGGCTGCACTTGATCTGGTATTGGTAAATGAATCTGGTCAGGTGTCAGATCTCTCAGTGGGAGAGCATTTTGGAGATAGTAATCACAATTCTATCTTCTTTACCATAACATTGGAGAAGGATAGGAAAGGACAAGTTATGAAAGCATTTAATTGGAGTAAGGGGAAATATGAAGCTATCAGGCTGGACTTGGAAGTATAAATGGGTAACAGACATTCTCAGGGAAATGTACGGCAGAAATGTGGCAAATTTTCAGGAGATATCTTCATGAAGTTCTGCATAGGTACATTCCAATGAGACAAGGAAAGGATAGTAGGGTACAGGAACTATGGTGTACAAAGGCTGTTGAAACTCTAATCAAGAAGAAAAGAAAAGCTTATAAAAGGTTCAAAAATTAGGTAATGATAAAGATCTAGAAAATTATAAAGCTAGCAGGAAGGAGTTTAAGAATAAAATTAGGAGAGCCAAAAGGGGCTATGTGAAGGCCTTGGCAGACAGGATTAAGGAAAATCCCAAGGCATTCTACAAGTATGTGAAGAGCAAGTGGATAAGACGTGAGAGAATTGCATCAATCAAGTTTGACAGTGGAAAAGTGTGCATGGTACCAGAGGAGATTGCAGAGGTACTTAATGAATACTTTGCTTCAGTATTCATTATGGAAAAGGATCTTGGCAATTGTAGGGATGACTTACAGCGGACTGAAAAGCTTGAGCATATAAATATTAAGAAAGAGGATGTGCTGGAGTTTTTGGAAAGCATCAAGTTGGATAAGTCATCGGGACCAGATGACATGTATCCCAGGCTACTGTGGGAGGTGAGTGAGGAGGTTGCTAAGCCTGTGGCAAAAACCTTTGCACCATCAATGGGCACAGGAATTGTTCTGGAGGATTGGAGGGTTGTGGATGTTGTTCTCGTTTTCAAGAAAGGGAGTAGAGATAGCCCAGGAAATTATAAACCAGTGAGTCTTACTTCCGTGGTTGGTAAGTTGATGGAAAACATCCTGAGAGGCAGGATTTATGAACATTTGGAGAGGTATAATTATATGATTAGGAATAGGCAGCATGGCTTTGTGAAAGGCAGGTTGTGCCTTACAAGCCTGATGGAATTTTTGAGTATGTGGCTAAACACATTGATGATGGTAGAGCAGTACATGTAGTGTATATGGATTTCAGCAAGGCATTTGATAAGGTATCCCATGCAAGGCTTATTGAGAAAGTAAAGAGCTTTGTGGATCCTGAATTGGCATGTCCACAGAAGGCAAAAAGTGGTTGTAGACGGGTCGTATTCTGCATGGAGGTCGGTGACCAGTGATGTGCCTCAGGGATCTGTTCTGGGACCCCCTACTCTTAGTGATTTTTATAAAGGACCTGGATGAGGAAGTGGAGGGATGTGTTAGTAAATTTGCTGATGACACAAAGGTTGGGTGTGTTGTGGATAGTGTGGAGGGCTGATGTTACAGTGGGACATCAATAGGATGCAAAACTGGGCTGAGAAGTAGCAGATGAAATTCATCCCAGGTAAGTGTGAGGTGATTCATTTTGGTAGGTCAAATATGATGGTAGAATATAGTATTAATGGTAAGACTCAGCAGTGTGGAGGTTCAGAAGGATCTTGGAGTCCGAGTCCGTAGGACACTCAAAGCTACTGTGTGGGTTGACTCTGTGGTTAAGAAGGCATACGGTTCATTGTCCTTCATCAGTTGTGGTATTGAGTTCAAGAGCTGAGAGGTAATGTTGCAGCTATATAGCACCCTGGTCAGACCCTACTTGGAGTGTTGTGCTCAGTTCTGGTCGCCTCACTACAGGAAGGATGTGGTGCAGAGGAGATTTACAAGGATGTTGCCCGGATTGGGGAGCATGCCTTACAAGGATAGTTTGAGTGAATTTGGCCTTTTCTCCTTGGAGCAACGGAGAATGAGAGGTGACCTGATAGACGTGTACAGAATGATGATGATTTGATCAAATTGATCATGTGGACAGTGAGAGGATTTTTCCCAGGGCTGAAATGACTAACACGAGAGGGCACAGTTTCAAGATGCTTGGAAGTAGGTACAGAGGAGATGTCAGGGGTAAGTTTTTTACAGGAGAGAGTGGTGAGTGCACGGAATGGGCTGCTCGTTATGGTGGTGGAGGCGGATACGATAGGTTCTTTTAAGAGACTCCTGGATAGGTACATGGAGTTTAGAAAAATAGAGTGCTATGGGTAACCCTAGGTAATATCTAAAGTAAGTACATGTTCGGCACAACATTGTGGGCCGTAGGGCCTGTATAGTGCTGTATTCCATCTATCTATATCATAGCTCAACTACTTTTGGCAACACTAATTACAACTGTAACCCTCTCTTCTGGGCTCGTATTCAGTCTTGACTGGTTAGCTTGGAATCTCATGTGGATAGAGTGGTGAAGAAAACTTTTGGTATGCTGGCCTTTATAAATCAGAGCATTGAGTATAGGAGTTGGGATGTAATGTTAAAATTGTACAAGGCATTGGTGAGGCCAAATTTGAAGTATTGTGTACAGTTCTGGTCACCGAATTATAGGAAAGATGTCAACAAAATAGAGAGAGTACAGAGGAGATTTACTAGAATGTTACTTGGGTTTCAGCACCTAAGTTACAGGGAAAGGTTGAACAAGCTAGGTCTTTATTCTTTGGAGCGTAGAAGGTTGAGGGGTGATTTGATAGAGGTATTTAAAATTATGAGGGGGATAGATAGAGTTGACGTGGATAGGCTTTTTCCATTGAGAGTAGGAGAGATTCAAACAAGAGGACATGAGTTGAGGTTTAAGGGGCAAAAGTTTAGGGGTAACACGAGGGGGAACTTCTTTACTCAGAGAGTGGTAGCTGCGTGGAATGAGCTTCCAGTAAAAGTGGTAGAGGCAGGTTTGATTGTGTCATTTAAAAAAAAATTGAATAGGTATATGGACAGGAAAGTAATGGAGGCTTATGGGCTGAGGCAGATAGGTGGGACTAGGTGAGAGTAAGCATTCGGCATGGACTAGAAGGGCTGAGATGGCCTGTTTCTGTGCTGTAATTGTTATATGGTACTCTGCTAACAGCCACATGATTCAGCGGTGAGAAGGCCACCTTTTATAACTTATGTATATATATATGTATATAGGGTTGGTATGATTTGGGGTTCTACCAAACAGGAACATTGTCATGTTCCAATTAAAAGAACCTAAAGAACCTTGATTTGAGCAAGTGCTGTGTAAGTATTACCCGTAGACATGTAGCGGTAGCCTGGAAATGACGGATCATACGCCAGCATAAAATAATAAAAGTATATTTACCAAATTTTCAATATTAACTAACAGTTACAGAAAAAGAAAAGAAAAATAAAATGGCCCATTACAGTTAAACCAGTCCATTGTACACATAAATATTTGAGCACATTCTGGAGTTGTTAGGGATATATCTGTTACTCACGTACTAGACCCACAGTCTGCGTGAAAGCACCCACCACATTCTGATTATCCCTGGAAGACAAATTTGAACAAACTGGCTATCTCTCAGGAGTACTGGCCCTTCCTCCTGTACCATTAATTGGCAAAAAACACTTCTTGCAATGGGGATGCCTTCCTACGGCATTCTGCGGCACCTATGCACCGCTCCACAGTTCCCGCCTGAAGACCCTAAATCATACTACTGTCCTTCAGAAAACTCTTCCTCACAGCTCTGTGAAACCTTCTCTCACATCCTATGATCCAGATTGGCTGACACACAGTGAACATGGCTCCTTATCTTTAGTGAAGCTAAACACACTTTCCAGCATGGCACACTGCTTTTACAGAAAACTGCTAAAATCAACTACCTCATAGCACACCAGAAGAAATCTTAGCCAGGGACTTACACACTTGTGGCAATGGTAATTCATTTGCTGAAACAGAAGATGTAGAATAACAAACAAAGAAATGTTGGAAGAACCCAGAGGGTCAAACAGTAGTCAAGCAACAATTTGTAAGTTCTGATGAAGAAACTTCAACTCAAAAAATTAATTATTTTCTCATTCCACTGATACTGAATGACTCTTCCTGCAATCCCAACATCTGCAGTTTTATTTGCTTTCCAAGATATAGGCTAACTTGTACTTTAAATTCAGATTTTAATGATGTTGCCATATGTACACCTGAAGGATGCGTGTTTAACCCATTACTCTACTCATGACAGTGTGGCCAGGCACAGCTCAAACCTCACCTCTAAGTTCATCGGAGGTATTATTGTTGTTTGTAGGATCTCTGATGGTATGAAGATACGTATAGGAGTACGATAGATTAATGTTTTAATTGTGTTGCAACAACAACCTAGCACCCAGCATTAGTAAGACCAAGGAATTGATTGTTTACTTTAGGAGAAGTTGGAAGAACACACATCAGTCTTCATTGAGGGGTCATTGGTGGAAAGGGTTAATAGCTTCAAGCTCCTTTGCATCAACATCCTGATCCCATTGATGCAGTCATAAAGAAAGTGTTTGTGAATATTTGATGTCACCGAAGACTCTAGCAAATTTCTGCAGATGTACAGTGGAGAACTTTCTGACTGATTGCCTGGTACAGAGGCTCCAACATGCAGGATCAAAAGAGGAAGCAGATGGTTAGGCAGCTCCATCATGGGCACTGACCTCCCCAGCATCCAGGACACCTTCAAAAGGTAATGCCCCAAATAAGAGGCATCGATCTTTAAGGACTCCCATCATGCAGGACATGCTGTCTTCTCATTGCTGCTGTCAAGGAGAAAGTACAGGAGCCTGAAGACATACACTCAATGTTTCCCTTATGCTATCAGATGTCTGAATGAACAATGAACCATGAATCCTCCCTTTGTATTTTTCCCTCTCCTTTTAGCACTACTTATTTAATTTAATTTTCCATCTTTTTTTTAATATATACTATCTTTTGTAATTTATGGTTTTAATTATTATGTATTGAAATGTACTACTGCTGCAAAACAAATTTCATGACATATGCCAATGATTAAACCTGATTCTGGTTCTGACCCCTCCCCACCAGTGAGGACATCTTCCAGAGGCAGTCCCTCAATGAAGCAGCATCCGTCATTAAGGACCCTCACCATCCGAGTCATGCCCTTGTCTCATTACTACCATTGGGCAGGATGTAAAGGAGAATAAAGATCTATGCTCAATTTTTCAGGAACGGCTTCTTCCCCTGTGCCATCAGATTTATGAACAGTCCATGAACCCATGAATACTACCTTGTTTTACTTTTACAGTATTTATTTTTGTAACTTATAACAAATTTTTATGTCTTGCACTGTACTTCCACAAAAAAAATCTCAACATGTGTCAGTGATAATAAAACTGATTCTGATACTAATAAGTGGCAGGCACATTAATTGGGAAGTTAACAAAATAGCATTTTAAAAAATTATCTATTCTTCTTTACTTTGTGAAGACAGAGATGTCTGACATTTTTCTTTCTACAGTTGCTGTTAGTGCCATTGTGTGATCATAGAATATGTATTGTTTTGTGGTATGACGGGTTCGTGCAAGTTTTTGTATTGTTCTGTTGCTGTTGAATACTCCATCTAGTGGCTGGGACAGGAAATGGGCAGTATGTGAAAACAGGTGATTCGATTTTAGTGAAGTTACATTTTAAAGTTTATTTCCATATTTCCCTAATATTTCCATTCTTTCCCTAATACAAGTTAAACCAAATGTATCAAGTATGACAGAGGAATCAGGAACACTAAAATTTTCAGATGAGAATTTACAGCAGATGCAGTTTTTAATTATTTCGTGTGATTCAAGGGATTTCTTAATGGAGGATTAAAATCCTACAAATAGAGATCAAGGCAAATCCAGATTCTGCAGAGAGTAAGATATTAACATATAGGTGAAGTTAGTTTTGGTGTTGTATGTCATAGCTGGTAAGTTTGTTTTCATCTATAATGCAGAGGCTTTATGAATTAATGTCTAATCTGCAAGCCTGTAAAACATGTTGCTTAAAGTTTGGAAATCAGTCAGTCATTTTCATTTTATTTGTTAGGTATTAGTCTTAAACATGAAGAATATGATCACTCAGTTGGTGTAAAATTGTTGGCTATTGCTGGTGATTCCAACCACAACTGCTGGCAATTTGCTTCTTGGCCATAAATTTAAGGTTTCTGTGCATGTGCCGTCAAATGTGGAAATCTTGGACTTATCAGAGCACCAAGCCAGCTACTTTGGGTCACTGCTGCCCTAAGCAGTGGAGCCCAGTCTTGCAGAGATTCCCCAGAATTTGTATTGTATCATATACCAGATCAGACCTGCTGCAAAATCTGCATTAACTTCAGTATGGATTGTATGGCTGTGGATGCAACAAAGAGAGAAGAGTGTCCTATTTTAAAAATTATTTAACTTTAATATACTTTTTAACCTTTGAAATTAGAAATGTAATAGGTTTGGATTGTAAAGTAGGAATCTAAGCTTTTGAAGGTGGGGGTTCCTTCCTGGTTCTTCCACTGCATATTCTATACTGGAATGTGGGATGTTCTAGGCTCCCTGCATCCATGCCAGTTAACTACAAACCTAGAGAGATCATGAGCAGTCAAAAACTTGGACTTATTCTCGAACATTTTCTCCAGATAGATGACACTTGGAGTTAAAATTTGTGTCATACAATAGAAGACATAGAGCACAGAAACAGTTCTGGCCCACCATTCCTTGCTGATTGTCAGAGTAAGTTCAACATAATCGTTTACCAGGATGTATTGGTTTTATTAAGTCATCTGCAATAATGATTTTTTTCCTTCTAGCTTGTAGCTTTTTCAAATAAAAGTAATAATAACCATTTTAACATTGACATTCTTACAGATAGATTGTTCCATTTTTATCATCTTTCTGAATTGAAACTTGTCATGATTATTTTTTTCCCAAATTGCTCAGAAGTCAGTGGGGTAAGGATGTATTAATAATGTTATTGCTCATGCTGATTATTCAAAGGCTGTAATGAGCCCAGATGGAAGATAAGACACTTCAAGCTTACATTGGGCCTCATTGGAACAATGTTAGAAGCCCCAATCAAGTAGATCAGAGCAGGAATAAAAAGGTGAATTCAAGTGATAGGCAATAAGAAGCTCAAGAAATTCAACAATTTCATTTAAATCCCTTGCTGTTTGTACCAGAACTGACTAGTTTTGTGTAAGTTATCCATTTGTAATGTTTACTCATTTTTTTTCTTTCCCTATTATTTCACGCTATTAATTAATAGTTGACGAAAATGATTCCAGAATTGAAAAACTTATCATATGAAGAGCGTTTGATGGCTCTGGGCCTGTATTCACTGGAATTCAGAAGAATGAGGGGTGACCTTATTGAAACCTATTGAATAGTGAAAGGCCTTGACAAAGTGGATGTGGGTAGCATGTTTCCAATGGTGACCAGAGGACACAGCCACAGATTAGAGAAACGTCCTTTTAGAACAGAGATGAGGAAGAATTTCTTAAGCCAGAGAGTGGTGAATCTGTGGAATTCTTTACCACAGGCAGATGGAGGGGCCAAGTCTTTATATATAAAGCAAAGCTTGATAGGTGCTGATTTGTCAGAGCATGGAAGGATACGGAGAGAATGTAGGAGAGCTGAGGGTGAACCTGCAGGTTTAAAAGTAGATGATATGTAATATGATTGTAAGGAAGGAGAAGCCAATGATTGAGTACAACTGCAGACTAAGCAAAAAGTTAAGTTGTATCACAGAGGCAAATTTCATAAAGGTGAAAAATGCAGGACTAAAGGTGTTGCATTTAAATGCACTTTGCATTTGGAATAGGGTGGATGAACTTGTGGTACAATTAGAGATTGGTTGGTATGATGTTGTGGGCATCACTGAGTCGTGGCTGAAAGAAGGTCATGGGAGTTTAATATCGAAGAATATACTTTGAATCGAAAGGACAGGCAGGAAGGTGTAGGCGATAATGTGGCTCTATTGGTAAGAAATGGAATTCCATCTTTAGAAGCAGATGACATAGGGTCAGAGAATGTCGAAACTTTGTGGGTGGAGCTAAGAACCTGCAAGGGTAAAAGAACCATTATGGATATCATATATTGGCCTCCAAGTAGTAGCCAAGATGTAGGGTTGAGATTGCAAAGGGAGCTGGGAAAGGCATGTAATAAGGGTAATGCCACAATTGTTATGGGGGACTTCAGTATGCAAGGGGATTGGTGTCAGATCGCAAGAAGGGGAATTTGTTGAATGCTTTCAAAATGGCTTTTTAGAGCAGCTTGTGCTTGAGCCTACTAGGGGAAAGGCTAACTTAGATTGTTGTGTTGTGTAATAACCCAGATTTTATTGGTCAGTTTAATGTAAAGGAATCCTTAGGAGGCAATGATCACAATATGATTGAATTCATACTGCAATCTGAAAGGGAGAAGCATATGTCACATGTGTCAGTATTGCAATGGAATAAAGGGAATTACAGAGGCATGAGAAAGCAGCTTGCCCAGGTGGATTGGAGGGAGATACTGGTGGGGATGATAGCAGAGCAGAGTTGGTTAAGTTTCTGGGAATAGTTCACAAAGTGCAGGATAGATATGTCCCATAGAGGAAGTAGTTCTCAAATGGCAGGGGTAAGCAACTGTGGCCGACGAGGGAAGTTATGGACTGCATAAAAACCAATAAAGGGTATAAAAGAAAGCAAAAGTGATGAAGTTGGATGATTGGGAATAGAATATAAAAACAAGGAGAACAAGCTGATCTTAATAAGACAATAGGCAGGTCGCAGTATTGTTAACAGTTTTGGGCCCCCTTATTCTCAGAAAAGATGTATTGTTATTGGAGAGCGTCTAGAGGAGGTTCACAAGGTTGATTCTGGGAATGAGGGGGTTAACATATGAGGAGCATTTGGCAGCTTTGGGCCAGTATTCTCTGGAATTTAGAAGAATGTGGGGGTGGTGGGGGCGGGGGAATCTCATTAAAATCTAACGAATGTTGAAAGGACTAGTACTAGAGGGCACAGCCTCATAATTGAGGGGTGACCTTTTAGAAGAAAAGTAAGGAGGAATATTTTTTATCAAAGAGTGGTGAATCTGTGGAAAGCTCTGCCACAGACTGCGGTGGAGGCCAAGTCCGTGGGTATATTCAAAGCGGAAGTTGATAGGTTCTTGATTGGTTGGAGCATCAAGGGGTATGATGAGAGAACAGGTGTATGGGATTGAATGGGATCTGGGATCAGCTGTGATGAAATGGCAGAGTGGACTTGTTGGGCTGAATGGCCTAATTTTGCTGCTATGTCTCATAGTGTTATGGTCTTATTGGGGCTGAGACGAAGATTGGATCAGCCATGATGAAATGTTGGAGCAGATGCGATGGACCAAATGGCCTAATTCTGCTTCTGTATCTTATGATCTTAGCTGTTGGTATTTGGTTCAAGATAAAATAGATTAAATAGCTTGCCAAATTGAAATGAACCATGAATAAGTATTTCAGTACATCAATTTCTACAGTCTGCTTCAAAGTCTGGTAGTTCTCAAGAAATGATGAGAATGAAGAAATGTATTGATATATAGAGACTTTCTTTCTAATTGCTTAGTAACTTTAAAATTCCTAAAAGAATGCATCAATGTGAGATCTTTTAATTCAAAGTTGATTTTTTATTTACACGGAGTGGTGGATGCCTGGATTGTACTGCCAGTGTGGTGGTGGAGACAGATAAATCAGAGGTGTTTAAGAGACTCTGAGTAGATACATGGATATGTAGAGAATAGAGGTATATGGCCTTTGTACAGACACAAAGGATTAGTATAACTTAGCATCATTAGCTTAGTTAGCTTGGTACAACTTCATGAGCTAAAGGGCCAGTTCATGTCCTGTTCTGTATTGTTCAATGTTCTAAGTTCTAAACACCTTTATAACTATGATAATAGTTCTGGTTCAATGGCCTGACTAGATTTCTAGTCATTATCTCACTTCTGGGGTAAGTAATATTTTGCATGCGTGCAACATAATTTTCTTGTTATCAATATATAGATAAATAAATTTCCATTTATTGTTATTTGTTTCTTGATTTATTCCCCCTGAAATGTGACTTCTGTTCTAACTTTTTGAAATCCTTGACTGATCAAAATGGAGAAGGAATATCCAGGAAGGGACTGTAACCACCTATTTCTTTGTTGGAGGCACAGGCCAGTCTGAAAATGGCAGAAGGAGTACACTACCTCCCATAGTACACATTTGCTTGTTTATTAAACATTAGCTGTGTACTTGTGGCAAAGTTGCAGATCCCACATAGCCCTCCTCAGCCAGTTGAGAATTCACAGAAGAGTGATACAAGAAATCATTGTTGACTCCAAGGAATCAGTCAACCCCTTGTTGACTGAAGGAAAAGACCATTAGCTTGACCATAATCTTTTGTAGTCTTGCATTCTTTGTGATAGTTTGAAGATTTTAAATTACAAAACATAGTATAAGAACAGTGACATTTGTGAACTCTGCAACATCTTGAATTGATTCAGTAGATGTTGGTGTCAATGTATTGCTATATGTATTGTTTATTGTAATGTTATATGTTCATATTTATCAGAATTGGCAATCAGCACATTTTTGATTTTAAAATGTATTAATATGTTCTTTAAAATTACTAATCTCCTTTTGCATTTTCTATTTAAAAAAACAAGAATTTCTCTGTAATGTTGTTTTCCATTTTCATTTGGAACATGTACCTTCCTAACTTTATCCACCATCATAATGATGAGAAAAATTGTGATTTCCATATTGAAATACCATAACCCAGTGGTCCCCAACCACCACTGCCATGGCCCAACCTTTTCTATAGTTATTGTTAAGTATATGTAGAATAGCCATAGAAGTATTTTCTAGTCAGTTTTCAATTGTTGTTTGAAAAGAGCTAATCTATGTATTTAATCACAGCACTGTTGACAGGTGGCATTTTTTTGGTTACAGAGTTAGTGCCAGGAAAATTCCCATCTTCACCCCTTATACTGAGGTGAATTATTAAAACTGCTATGACAATGGTCTTCCCTGTACTTAAAAATTTGGTTGGTTTCCCTCGATGAAATAACTTTCAACCTATCAGTCCAGGTTGAATTTGTTTTCATCTGTTTGAGTTCAGTTGGGTTTTGTGGAGTGGTATAAAAATACTGGTTTAGATTTGCTTCATGATGAGATAAACTAAAGCTATCATTTAGTCCTGGGGTTGTATATATGAGGACATTCATATAGTATGCACTATCACAACCATGAATTTAGGCAAAACTAACACCTGATGTTTGAAGTTTGACTAATGCTGTAACATTTTGAAGAATATGTATGATCAAAGTAATGAACAAAATAATACAAGGAAGATAGTGGCATAGATCGTGTGGATAGAATAGATCTTGTGGAATGCCCTGCCAGAGGAGGTAGTAGAGGCACAGACACTGGGGCATTTAAGAAATTTTTGGATAGGAAAATAGATGATAGAAGAATAGAGAATTATGTAGAAGGGAAGAGTTAAATTGATTTTAGAGCAGGTTAAAAGAATGGCGCAACATCGTGTGCCAAAGGACTTGTACCATGTTATCATGTTCTATACTGTGGCTTGGCTAACTTGTGGATCAGTGTAAATTTTGAACTATTTATGTGAAATGAAATTGAGGAATAAAACATGAGTAAGTTGGTTTGGTTCATTGTAACAGTAACATTTTTATTTAGCTGTGTTACAATGTATTTTTGTTTTGACAAATAAGAATAAAAAATGTAATGAATTTAATATCTTAAAAAAGAAGCACTAATTCTCAAAATTCAATTTAGAAGTTCATCTTAGACATGCAGTTCTATCCAGCAGTCTGCTGCAGTGGGATTTGAATTTTCATGTAACTGACAAAATTGTTAATCATTGCTGTGCATTCTGCTTCTTATAAACTGACAGAGCTGTGTTTACCCTTCTTAATAGCTTCCTTTATTGTTGCTAATTGATTTGCTTCATTATCATATTAAACCTTGATAATATGCCATTAGTGTAGTGGAATGCAGTAAATGAGCTGTTTGATGCTGGAGCTTAATGAACTAATTAGACTAATTAAAATCAATATGTGTGCAAATATCTAACCAGGAGTTCTGAATGCTACTTCTATCTGTGGAAGTCACCAACTAAGTAACTGTGATCTAACACTGATTTATGAGTGCCTGATGATCATTAGTTGGAATAAATTGCTTGTAGTAGCAGAAGCAGTATTATTTCAAGTAGATGATACTAAGTGCATTGTTAGGTCAGCAAACAGGGCAGGCTTACACATGTTGTAGATTGTCACCTTAAGCCCCAGTTCGTATATCAGACTGCTGATGTGAACAATAACTTCACACTTGTACTATGTTATTAAATGGCATGAATGAAATTGGTTCTTGATTGTATTTCACTAGTTGAACAAATGTTAAACATCAGACTGTTGTTTGCTCCAAATTAATATAATAGAGAAAAACAAATCTAAAAACATCATTGACAAGTTACTCTTTACAATGTTTCTAAATGCTACTAACAAATCCCACACGTGTTTGATGCATTCACATTTGCTTTGCTTTAGTGGAAGTTTTGGTGCTTTGTAAATGAGCTCCATGCACATTTAATACTACATCGAAATGTTAAATTCTGTAATTTGTTATTATTTTAGTAGTGGGTCATTTCACAAAGTGCTTAGAATTTGGGGAAGAAAATCAATAGAACAGAAGAAATGGATGTAAAAGAAATGTGCTTTTTGTGTAGCCTATGGAGGAATTTTGGTAAAGAGTTTTTCTGCATCCAGAAATGTCTGAAGGCATAACCATCAATGCTAAATGAGTACACAGAAGTGATTATTTAGAACAAAAGGAAGAAATAAGATTTGTAGTTTGATACAGCAAGATTCTGGAAATATGTTGGGATGAGGTTGTGGAAGGATTTGGAAATTGGGACAAGACTTTCAGAATCAGATAATCTGGCCTGGATGGGAATTGGGATGAGATCATTCAGAAATTTTGTAATGAGATAGGAAGCAGGTGCAAGTTTTGGGGGCAGAGAGAGGGAGAATACTGAATTTGAGATGATGACAAACGGAGAAATATATTCAATGTAACGTGCAAAAGAATGAACATCAAAGTTCGAAGTAAATTTATTAGCAAAGCATATGTGTATATGTGTATATCTATCTATATATATGTGTGTGTGTGTATACCGTATATGTACAACCCTGAGATTCATTTACTTGTAGGCATACTCAGTAAATCCAAGAAACATTAGAAAGACCACACCCAACAGGAAGGACAAACAACCAATGTGTAAAAGACAACAAACTGTACAAATATAAAAGAAAAAAAGAAATAATAAAAATAAATAAATAAGCAACAACTATTGAGAGCATGAGATGAGGAGTCTTTGAAGGTGAGTTCAGTGATTAGGCGAGTGAAGTTATCCCTTCTGTTTCAAAAGCCTGATGGTTGAGGGGTAATAACTGTTCCTGGACCTGCTAGTGTGGGTCCGAAGGATAGATTTAGGTTTAAAATGTAATTTGGGGCTAAGCAGGATCTGTTCATTTTCTTCCAAGATTTTATTGGAAGAAATATCAGAAAACAAAAGCATATCCCAATTAGCAACAGTAACATTTATATAGTCTGCAGTGGAGGGTTTATGTTAACTTAGTCATCACTATGCTTTTTAAGTGTAAATGGTTATTTCTAATAAACTACTGATGACAAAGTTTGGTGGTCTTTGGTAGAACTTTTTTCTGGTTCATTGGCCTTATGTGTTCATGTAAAAGGTTTCAATCCAAGACCGTGCAGACACAGCAGGCATTGCGCTCTACAACAGACTTTCCCATAGTGCACACTCTATTTACATTGTCATCAAGACAGATGGATGCCATTGTAAGATTTCATAAGTTCATAAAATTGGTAAAATGTTTGACACGTTGATATAAATTTTATAACTGGGATTAGGTAAAACAGATGTGAGAAGATGACTTCCATCCCCCCTTTATTTGTACTTACTATCTTGCAACTGTCTCTCAGTTGTAAAATTCAAGAAGATAACTGATTAATTACAGGCAAATAGTTAACTTGTTTTTTTCCCTTTGCACAATTTCATATATTTGGTGGAAGAGAGCAGGATAGCAAACTATGTTGATAGACTTTTTTATACTAAGATTTGGGTTAGAGGCTCAGTAACTATTACCCTGTTCCTGACAGATATAAATCGAATTTGTGTTATCTCATCAAGTACCTTTTTAATGTCAATACAAAACATGGAAACTGGCATAAGTTGGCAGTAAAAATGAGTAAATACTGAAAACAGGGGATAAATTTATACCAGGACAGTGTTAGGAGTATGTTGATTTTGCAGGCTTGTCTTCTTCTCCAGAGCCGAGAAGAATTAATCATGAAGAATGGACTTCAAATATTCTTTGAGATCCTTTCTTCAGTTCTTTGTTTTACTGCATGAAGCATGAACATATTATTCTTTTATCAGTGCAGTTATATGAGTTTAGAAATTAGGATTTTTCACAATTCTAGCTATTTCAATCACAATTTTTGATCAGATATTGTGGCACTCCAATTATTGTCCTTCATGTACTGTGAACTGTTAACTTTTATTATGTTTGTAGATCATTGTAGTGCCATGCTTTTGAGTTATTGGATGCTATCATCTAAGATCACCTTGGTGGATGAAACTTCTAATCCCTACTTTAAGACATAGACCAGTTTGGATCTTTTGACACTTGATGTTGCCATGGTATTCAGCCATTTTATTTAGTCTGTTCTTGTCATAGTGATGGGTTTTAACATCTGATCTTATAACACTGTTTAATGAGAGGTTTTTACATCTGTACTTATACAAGTGTTTATTAATGATGCACTATACTTTTGAGTTGAACTATATTAAATGGCAGGATGTACAGGCTTAGAAATATAAATTGTGTAGGCCAGTTATTGGCTTGTTGTGTACAGTGTGCAATAAAGGTTGGCATTATTTATCATCCCCAGAGCTTGTGTACTGGATGTCCAAGCCTGTTTTAAGTGTATCATGAAGAAGGTAAGCCAAATAGAACTTGATCTATTTCCTTCAGTGATTTCTGACTTCCTTTTGTTAATAGGTGTTTTACTTCGTCATCCTTATTCTATGTTAGAGTTCCATGAATATTCTGCAAATAATATTGTTTTAAAGGAAACCAACAACATTTCTTTTACCACGTTTCTTTTCTTATGCTCTTCAGTTTTCCAGTCTTAACTTGAGAAGTATTCAGCTGGAGAAAGTTGCAAGTCCAGCATTTCATAGTTCAATCATGTAAGTGTAGAGCTATATAAATTTAGTCTAACGTCAGTTGTTTTTGTTAGTGTTACTAAGTACTCTAAGATTGAATTGAAGTAACTTAACCTTTGCTTTGGTATACTATAGGCCCAACCAGCAATCTTTAATAGACTGTAGGAGGCTGCTCTACAAAAGGCTAATATGCAGTTTTTAACTTTGTGACCCAATGTGTTCCTGCAGAGTCTACAAATAAATCCTGTCTCACTGCTGGCTCATTTGGTTCTCCATTTAGGACTTTTTTTCCTCCTACCCCTAGACCTGATCTTTGTCTTCCTCTGACTAGTTCAATATTCAGTTGAGCCACATCATGTGTTTTTAACCTTAAAGCTACAGGAGGGCATCAGTTTGGTATATAATGTTTGGTGCATTAAAGCTGATCTGTCACCAAAAAAATGTTTTGGTCAAAAGTCATTTTTTTCCTTCCAATAACTTGTGCTTCCAGAAAGAGCCACACACTCCATTGTAATCTTGTAAATATTTTTTGTACCTCCCTGTTTTAAATGATTCAGGCTTAGGTGGTCTGGTTGTAGATTTGAACATGAAAGGATCGCTGCTGTGGTTATATTCCCTACTTGCATTTGCATAGGATCAGTTTACATAGGATTACATAGGACTGCATTTACATAGGATCAGTTAGTGTAACAACAGGCAATGAATATGAAACTTCTTGAAGTATTTGTTGTGGGCTTAAAATCATTGGAGTTCTCTCTGTTGTTCAGCCTTCCTCAGCTGGAAAAAATTGACATCTGCTGGTTTGGCACTTGACTGAATAGTTGTCAGCAGCAGGGTAGCTGCATACAGTAGCAGTTGGCTAGATGGCTGCATGCCAGCTTGTACCATCTGTGCACCTGACATTTCCTTCTAATTAACAGAAGGGTTAATTGTTCTGGCAGCCTCAAATGTAGTGTCTAACATTACCCAAGGGAGAAATGTACAAGTGCAGGAGTGGCAGGGGATTGGAGATGGCGGACCTAACATGCCATTTTCAAACAATAGTTAACAGCAACTGGTTTTACTGGCCAGGCATTTGCAATAAGGTTGAACATTTTCTTGATGAATTATCCCAGGCTTAGATAGATATAGAGAGAATTGTGCTAGCAAGGGAAAGACCACTGCTCGAGGCAATTATGGAGGAACAATTTGCATCCTATTACTGTATATTCCAACCTAATTTTGTTAGGTTGTGTTAATAGGATAGTATGACAGACAGAAAGCCCAGCATCAAGTGTATTGTCAATAAAGGTTTTGGGCTTCCTCTTTGTGTCAGTAGCAAATAATAATTATTTAGGTACAGATGTAGAAAGTGACAGTACAAACATTTGTTAGCCAGATAATCTAATTTTATAAAGCTATAATTTGTGAGGTTTGTTTCAGATAATAGTCAGTGTGGTAATGATGCAAAATTCACTGCAATTAAAATATGAAATAGTCTGAAATGAACAAAATATATATTAAGGTATTGGCATTCTCTCAATTATTATGCTCTCAGGTTTGAATTCTATGAGCTTGCTTTTTTGATTAAACCAAGATATTAAAATAAAGTTTACTTTTTAAATAGAATTTTAATGCTTAATTATGTAGTTACAATTACTAATTACAATTATAGATACATCAATTTATGCTTTGTTAATATGTTAGCTGGTGTTAGTTATATTACCAGTACCAGAGAGATGCTATAAATTGGAAATACATTAACATAATTAGTGTAAGTGCAATTAAAAAAGGAAGTATGATCATCAAAATAATGCAGGAGATGATTAATAATCAGTAATGTATTTGTGTTATACTTTATTTCTTTAAATACTTATAAATAAATTAGGGAAACTCTTTATTTTATGTTGACTATGAACTACAGCTATATATTTTTACCTAGCAGGAAAAAATCAGAAATCTCAAAGCCCCTTCTGGGAGCAATATTTCATTTGGAAACTAATGATGTGATGGGTAGAAGTCTTCATGAGGAATTAAAAGATGCATGGTGTGAAAGTGAACAAAGTGAGCTTGAGGTATGTTTATTTTTCTTCTTTCACTGATAATATGTGTAGCAGAAGAGAATGGGAACACAGTAGGCCAGTCAGTCTTTGTGGAGAGAATAATCAAGTGAAAGTACTTTGCATGAAGGTTTTTTCTCATTGAGGGCCTGTATCCAAATGTTAGCCCAAAACTTGCTTCCTCTACTGACCTACATAATTAGTATGACTTTACCATTTCCAGATGCAACAGTTTTGATATTGCCGCAAGCCATACCAATTCCAAATGCCAAAGCCCTCTGTGATAGCAGGGTATCATGCAGTGTAATATTGCATGGTGGACAGGCCTGTTCAAGCTTTGCATGTATATCAGCAAAATTTTAACCTGCAAATCTTGCTCTAAACTGTCAAGGGATTTGAAAGCTTCTGAATTACCTTGACATTCAATACAATGAAAAAATATAAAAACCAAAAAAAACCCAGTGAAATGCTCTAAACTTCAAAGTTGAAAATAAAATTTATTATCATAATATATACATGCCACCACATACAGGTTCTTTTTCTGTGGGGATACTTAGCAAATCTATAGAACAGTAACTATAAACAAGCTGTGTAAATGCAGATAGTCAATAAATAATGAGCATGTAACAACATGACAGAAGAGTCCTTAAGTGAGTGTAGCTATCCCCTTTTGTCCAAGAGCCTGATGGTTGAGGAGTTGTAACTGTTCTTGAACCTGGTGGTGTGAGTCTTGAGGCGCCTGTACATTATACCTGTTGGTACCAGTGAGAAAAGAGCATGGCCTGGGTGGTGAGGATCTTCGATGAATGCTGCTTTTCTACAGCAATGTTTCATGTTGATGTGTTCAATGGTTAAAGTGCTCAAAGTGATTTTAAATTAATGTAATGAACTAAAAAATAAATTGTCTAATATTTAGGCAATTTCCTTGCAGCTGTCCTCTCCATTGAGTTTAATAATTTGCAGTTCCTCTAACTTGGCACTAGTTTAGCAGGCAGATACTACATTGTAAGTGTTGGGGAACTGCAGCAGGTTGTTGCGTTACTGCTGAATTTCATGAGGAGTCCCAATGATGGAGCACAGTCAGCAAAAATATTTATATATTTTTTATTTATTGAGATACAGTGCAGAGTTGGCCCTTCGAGCCATGTCGCCCAACAACCTCCGATTTAACCCTAGCTTAATCACAAAGCAATTTGCAATGACCAATTAACCTATCAACCAATACGTCTTGGGACTGTGGAAGGAAATTGGAGCGCCCCAATGAAACCCACATGGTTATGGGGAGAACATTCAAATTCCTTACAGGCAACAGCAGGAATTGAAACTGAGTTGCCTGTACCATAAAGCAATGTGCTAACCACTTTGCTACTGTACTGTCCCAATTGATGGACAGCTCACAAATTTGGGATATTTCTGTTTATGAGGCAGTGTAAATTTTCTGCCACTTATGGAAGTAGTTTGACATGGAACTGTTAGCATTTCTCACCAAGTTTATTAATTTATCTACTTGTTACTTTTAATATATTGTAGAAGTTCATGTGAATTTACATCTGTTATTTTTTGCATTATTATTTAAGCTTCAATGCATCTCTTTCTCTCTTATAGTTCCCTGATATTCAGCATTTTCCTATAAAACACCTAATATAAATAATCACAAACAAGAGAAAATCTGCAGATGCTGGAACTCCAAGCAACACATTGAAGTAATTTCTCCGCATCTCAGTTCTAAAAGGATGTCCTTCAAACCTGAAGTCATGCCCTCTTGTCCTAGAATTCCCTATCATGGTTAACAACTTTGCCAAATCTAATCAGTTCAGGCCTTTTAACATTCGAAATGTTCCTATGAGATTCCCCCCCCCCCCCCCCCTCACCATTCTCCTGAATTCCAGGAATACAGCCCAAGAGCTGCCAGACGTTCCTCATACAGTAACCCTTTAATTCCTGGAATCATTCTCGTGAATCTTCTCTGAACCCTCTCCAATTTCAGATTATCCTTTCTAAAATAAGGATCCCAAAACTACAGACAATACCCCAAATGTGGTCTCACGAGTGCTTATAGAACCTCAACATCACATCCCTGCTCTTATATTCTATACCTCTGGAAATGAATGCCATCATTGCATTTGTCTTCTTCACAACCGACTCAACCTGGAGTTTGACCTTTAGGGTATCTTGCACAATGACTCCCAAGTCCCTTTGCATCTCCGCATTTTGAATTCTCTCCCCATCTAAAGAATAGTCTGCCTGTTTATTTCTTCCATCATAGTACATGACCATGCACTTTCCCACATTGTATTTCATTTGCCACTTTTTTTGCCCATTCCCCTAAACTATCTAAGTCTCTCTGCAGGTTCTCTGTTTACTCAACACTACTCGCTCCTCCACCTATCTTTGTATCATTGGCAAATTTAGCCACAAATCCATTAATACCATAGTCCATATCATTGACATACATTGTGAAAAGCAGCAGACCCAACACCGACCCTCTGTGGAACTCGACTGGTAACCGGCAGCCCCCCAGGATAGGATCCCTTTATTCCCACTCTCTGTTTTCTGCCGACCAGCCAATGCTCCACCCACACTAGTAACTTCCCTGTAATTTCATGGGCTCTTATCTTGCTAAGCAGCCTCATGTGTGGCACCTTGTCAAAGGCCTTCTGAAAATCCAAGTACACCACCTCTACTGTATCTCCTTTGTCAACCCTGCTAGTAATTTCCTCAGAGAATTGCTTTAGGTTTGTCAGGCAGGATTTTCCTTTCAGGAAACCATGCGGGCTTTGGCCTGTCTTGTCATGTGTACTCTGTAATCTCATCCCTATCAATCGATTCCAACAACTTCTCAACCACTGATGTCAGGCTAACAGGTCTATAGTTCCCTTTCTGCTGCCTCTCACCCTTGTTAAATAGTGGAGTAACATTTGCAATTTTTCAGTCATCTGGTACAATGCCAGAATCTATCAATTCTTGAAAGATCATCATTAATGCCTCCGCAATCTCTCCAACTACTTCCTTCAGAACCCAAGGATGAATTCCATCAGGTCCAGATTTATTCACCCTCAGAAAATTAGGGTTCCTGAGCACCTTCTCAGTCATAACTTTCACTGCACAAACTTCATTTCCCTGACACTCTTGAATGTCCGGTATACTGCAGACATCTTCCATTGTGAGGACTGATGCAAAATATGCATTCAGTTCCTCTGCCATCTCTGCATCTCTCATTACAACATCTCCAGTGTTACTTTGTATTGGTCCTATAATCTACCCTTGACTCTCTTTTACCCTTTATATACTGAAAAATGCTTTTGGTGTCTTTGATATTAGCTGCTAGCTTCCTCTCATAATTGATCTTTTCCTTCCAAATGACCTTCTTAGTTTCCTTCTGCAAGTTTTTAAAAGCTCTCCAATCCTCTATCTTTCCACTAGCTCTGGCGTCCTTCTATGTCCTCTCTTTTGCTTTTACTTTGGCTCTGATTTCACTTGTCAGCCATGGTAGTGTCCTTCTTCCTTTTGAAAGTGTCTTCTTATTTCAAACATATGTCTTGTACTTCCCTCATTTTTCACAGAAACTCCAGCCATTGCTGCTCTGCTAATATAAATAATGCAATATTAGTAACATGTTACATATTGAATTTTACATAATAAAGTAAATCACTAAGAATGTATTGACAGTGTTGTGTAAAGAGTATGGCCAGGTCACTGACCTTTCAGTGGGTGAGGGCTAGGGAACAATGACCAAAAATCTTCAAGTTTTAACATGGCTATCAATGATGACAAGTATGAACCTTGTCAGTCAGTATTAAATTGGAGCAGCGCCAAGTCCAAGAGCATTAGGCAGGATCTAGGGAGAGTTAATTAGAACAGCTGTTTTTGAGTAAGTCCACATCCAACATGGTAGCATAGTAGCGCGATGTTATTGCAGCTCAGGGTGTTAGAGTTTGGAGTTCAATCCTGGCGTCCTCTGTCAGATCACAGACAAGAGAAAATCTACAGATGCTGGAAATTCGAGCAACACACACAAAATGCTGGAGGAACTCAGCAGGCCAAGCAGCACCTATAGAAAAAAGTACAGTCGACATTTGAGGTCAAAACAGTTAGGAAGAATGAACACCGATTTCTCAAACTTTCAGTAATGTCACCCCCTTCACCATTTCCCATCCCCTTTTCCCTCCCTCATGTTATCTCCTTGCCCGTCCATCGCCTCCCTCTGGTGCTCCTCCCCCCCTTTTTTCTTTCTTCCATGGCCTTCTGTCACTTTTACGAATCAACTTACTAGCTCTTTGCTTCATTCCTCCCCCTCCAACTTTCACCTATCGCCTGGTGTTTCCATCTCCCCTCCCCCCACCTTTCAAGTCTACTCCTCAGCTTTCTTTCTTCAGTCCTACCGAAAGGTTTTGGTGTGAAATGTCGACAGTACTTTTTTCTATAGATGCTGCCGGGCCTGCTGATTTCCTGCAGCATTTTGTGTGTGGTCCTCTGTCAGATGTTTGTACAATCCCCTCCAACCCCCGCCACCTCGTGGAATGTGTGGGTTTTCTTTGGGTACTCCAGTTTCCTCCCAAAGACGTATCAGGTTAACTCAGAATTTTTGGGAATTGCTGGGTGGCATGTATCAAAAGGCCAGAGGGGCCTATTCCATGCTGTATCTCCAAGTAAATAACTTAGACATAAAAATCATAAATGGGTTTCAGTAGCATTATCACAGCAAATATAAAATTTAAATTCTTATTTTAAAGGTAGTCATGACAGTTGTTCCGAACAGTGAAAATTCGCTCTTCAGTACTTTAATATCACCATTCTTGAACTAGATATTGCAGTCAATATTCTTGAAAAAAATATTTACAATAAACCTGAGCTTTTTCTTATTCATCTATTCAAAATAGTAGTGATTTTAATAGTGCTTGCATTTTTATGAGTGTCTCTGTTGAAACATCATTAATATACTGTACATTTTCTAATAAATCAACAATTTTTGCAGATTCTCATCAGTGTAAGCATTATTTTCACAGATCTTTTAAAGCAATAACCAAAATATTGTTATAGGTACACAGTGCCTATAAAAATTATTCACTCCCCTTAGATGTTCTCATGTTTTATTGTTTTACAACATTGAATCACAGTGGATTTAATTTGACTGTTTTTACACTGATCAACAGAAAAGGAATTTTTTGTGTAAAACTGAAAACAAATCTCTACCAAGTCATCTAAATTAATTACAAATATAAAACATAAAATAATTATTGCATAAGTATTTGCACCCTTCAAGTCAGTATTTAGTAGATACACCTTTGGTAGCAATTACAGCCTTGAGTCTGTGTGGATACTGTAGGTCTCTATCAGCTTTGTACATCTGGACAGTGTAATTTTTTCCCCCAACCTTATTTACCAAACTGCTCAAGTTCTGTCAGATTGCATGGGGATCATGAATGAAGAGACCTTTTCAAATCCAGCCACAAATTCTCAATTGGATTGAGGTCTGGACTCTGACTTGCCACTCCAGGATATTAATTTTGTTGTTGTTAAGCCTATGAAGCTTTGACTTTATGTTTGGAGTCATTATCTTGCTGGAAAACAAATCTTCCAACTCGTAGTTCCCTTGCAGACTGCATCAGGTTTTCCTCTAGGATTTCCCTGTATTTTGCTGCATTCATTTTACCCTTTACCTTCACAAGCCTTCCAGGGCCTGCTACAGAGAAGCATCCCTTAGCATGAGGCAGTCTTCACCATGCTTTATAGTAGGGATGGTGTGCTTTTCATGCTGTGCGGTGTATAGCTTATGCCAAACATAACATTTAGTCTGATGGGCGAAACGCTCAATTTTGGTTTCATCAGTCCATACAACATTCTTCTAGCTGATATCAGAGTCTCCCACATGCCTTCTGGCAAACTGTAGCAGAAATTTCATTTGAGCATTTTCCAACAGAGGCTTTCCCTTTGCCGCTCTCCCATAAAGCTGTGACTAGTGAAACACCCGGGCAACAGTTGTTGTATATGCAGTCTCTCCCACCTTATCCACTGAAGCTTGTAACTCAGCCAGATTTGACATAGGCCTCTTGGTAGCCTCCCTCACTAGTCCCCTTCCTTCACAGTCACTCAGTTTTTGAGGATGCCCTGTTCTAGGGTGATTTACAGCTGTGCCATATTCTTTCCATTTCTTGGCAATTGCATTAACTGTACTCCAAGGGATATTCAGTGACTTTGAAATTTTCTTGTATCCATCTCCTGACTTGTGCTTTTTAATAACCTTTTTGTGGAGTTGCTTGGAGTGTTCTTTTATCTTCATGGTGTAATTTTTGCCAGGATACTGATTCATCAGCAGTTTGACCTTCCAAATACAGGTGTATTTTTACTACAATCAATTGAAACACCTTGACTGCAATGGTCTCCAAACCATTTAACAAATTATGTGACTTCTAAAACCAATTGGCTAAACCGTGATGATTTGGTGCATCATATTAAAGGGGGGGGGGTGAATACTTATGCAATCAATTATTTTGTGTTTTATATTTGTAATTAATTTTAGATCACTTTTTAGAGATCTGTTTTCACTTTGACACAGAAGTATCTTTTTCTGTTCATCAGTATCAAAAAAGCCAAGTTAAATCAATGTTGTAAAACAATAAAACATAAAAAGTTCTGGGTGGGGGGAGGTGGGGAATATTTTTTATAGGCACTGTATGTGATTTGGTGTAGTGTTAGTAGTTGATGATCTGTAGTATTTTTATAACTTGGTGCTTTAGGATGAAATTATTATCATTAACATTTTAAATTTCCAATTCACAAAACAAATGGTACTAAAAACATCATAAGGTCAAAACAAAGTGACAATATATCATTCTGTATGCATTTAACTTTCATCTGAGGACAGTCCAGTCCTGGGTGACACTGGCTGACCTGGGTGTCAGCACTTGTTCTTTTTTGGCAAGTTGTCGACCTAAGGGAAAGCTTTAGTTTTGTATTAAGTGAGGAGAAATGGCAACTTCATTTCTCTTTATTCAGACAAGCTCACTTCATGATGAGGATGAATATCTTATCACTTGTGTCAGAGATTTGTATGACGCTTATTAATGATGGAAGATGCGGGAACTTGGTCTTTCTTGTCTACAGTATTGATTGCCTTGTACTGTGTAGCTGCTGACTAAGATGGATGGACACATGTGGCACAGTACCATAAAGTTTCCTGTGATCAACTAATATTGCAATGCTGACATCCATCAGATACTCTGCTTTGATAACTATCTTTTTAAAATATATTTTGTTGCTGTGATCCCAGCATCTAAACCTTTTGACACATCATGTATTGCTATTTTTATGATACTTTCACGTTCTGTTAAGTAAGGGCTGTTCTTGAGTTTTGAGAATGTTAATATTGTTGCTTCATCCATATTTTGCCCTTAGTGAATATATCAATTGGGACTGTAAGATGTAACAAGATTATTTGGAAGGCATAATAATTTGTTTTTCTACTTTGCTCATTCTGACCAGATGATCAGAGCCTGTTAAAATATTGGATGTTGAAGAGTTTTATTAGTTTTAGATTCAATATAACAGATCAGTGAATCCATCTTATGAGTTAGAGACTCATTTATTTACCATATCCATATAGTATTCGTCTATTTTTTTTGTCAAAAATTGAATCCATTTTACTTAGGTTATGGATGAGGACTACCTATCACCTCACCTCTATATCCTCACATGTGACTGCCTATAACCTCACAGTATACCCTCACAGGTGGCTGCCTATCAGCTCACAGTATGCCTTCACAGGTGATGGCCTATCACCTCGCCTCTATATCTGCACAGGTGACTGCCTATCACCACACAGTATATCCTCACATGTGACTGCCTATCACCTCACAGGTGACTGCTTGTCACCTCCTGTTGATGAGAAGTATAATTTAATTAATGTGAATTAATTGGCCCTGGGTGCCATCAGACCATGGGTGCCACTGTCACGAAATCTGGCTCAAATGACCTCATGAAGCTCTTGACCTCAGAACTCACCAACGCCAACTGTGGTTCCACCAACCCAACAGACTGCAAATTACGTGGCCCATAGCTTCGGTTCCAGCCCCAAATTTGGCTCCAGACCCAAACCTTTCTTGCTTCTGCTAGGCTGCTGGGCTCCTCTTCCTTCACTAATACTCCCAACCCCGGGTCTCTCAGGCTCCCTGTCACCTCTTGGGCCTTCAGAGCCTCCATCTTCTTCCCACCCTACCTTTCCTGAAGGTCCTAATCCTCCCCTCTTCTCTGACGCCACCAACGCTGTCCTCCGCCCCCCGCCTCCCTGATCCCAGCTCTAATCCCTGCCCTGTTCTCATCATTCCCTTTTGATTTTCCCCTCTCTTTAAGGTGGAACGTTCTGACTTCAGCAGGGGCCTTACCTCTTATTCCCTTCATTTGTACCTCAGTGAGTACAGTGCCTGTCACGATGCTGAGCTCCTCTTCCATCACTTCTATCTCCAAGCCCACTTCTTTGGCAAGGATTCCCAACTGATGTCCCCCTTCTTTCATTTCCAACCCTCATCCTCAACTTGTACATCTTGGTCTGGTTTTCTGCCTGATCTGGATCTTTCTATCTTTAATTGCTGATGAGACATCAACTGGCTCGACATTAGCACTCCTCTCTCCTCTTTGAACTTTACTCCCTCTGATCACACTGCTCACTCTTTCCTCATCAATCCCAACCTCACCATCAAACCTGCAGGCAAAGTGGGTGCTGTTGTACTGTGGTGGACTGACCTCTACCTTGCTAAGACCAGGCAGCAACTTGCAGAAACATCCTCTTGTTTAGCCCTTGAACAAGACGCCACTGAAGACCATCAGGCCATTGTCTCCTGCACCATCACCAACCTCATCAACTCTGGAATTCTCCCATTCACTGCCACCAACCTCATAGTTCCCTTACCTTGCATTGCTTGTTTCTACCTCCTACCCAGTAACCACAAGATCCATTGTTTCTGCCTGCTCCTGTCCCACTGAACTTTTGTCCACGTACCTCAACTCCATTTTATCCCCCTTGGTGGTTCATTCTCTTCCAACCTACATCCATGACATTTCACATACTCTCAAGCAACTTCCAAATCCTTATCACCGATCACTTTATTTCCACCACGTATGTCCTGTCCCTATACATTTATAATCCCCATTTTAAAAAACCCTTAAAAGCTCTCCAGTTCTTTCTTGACACCAGACCCAACCAGTTCCCCTCCATCACCATCCTTCTCTGTCTGGTGAAACTGGTACTCACCCTCAACAATTTCTTTGACTCCTCCTACTTTCTCCAAACTCAAGGTGCAGCCATGGGCACCCGCTTGGGCCCCAGTGAAACCCTGCCTTTTCATTGGTTATGTTGAGCAGTCCATGTTCCAAGCTTTCCCTGACAATTATCCCCAACTCTTCCTGCGCTACATTGTGACTGCATTGGTACTTCTTCATGCACCCATGCTGATCTTGTCAATTTCATCAATTTTGCCTCCAGCTTCCATCCTGCCCTTAAATTCACTTGGTCAACTTCTGACACCTCTTTCCCTTTTATTGATCTCTGTGTCTCCATCTTTGGAGACCAGCTGTCCACAGATAACTTTTATAAACCTACTGATATCCCACGGATATCTTGACTGTACCTCTCCCACATGTAAAAATGACATTCAGTTCTTTGATCTCTGCTGCATTGGTTTCTAGGATGAGTCTTTCCAGAACAACAGGGATATTCTCCTTTTCCCACCATTGATGCTGCCCTCATGCTCATTTCCTCCATTTCCTGGACATCCGTGTCATTCCCATCTGGAAGACTTTAAGAGTGATAGAGTTCTTCTTGTCCTCACCTACCACCCCATGAGCCTCCCCATCTAGTATATCATTCTCTGCAATTTCTGTCATCTTCAACAGGACTCTACCACCGAGCACATCTTTACCTCTCTCCCACTCTCTACTTTCTGCAGGGATTGCTCCCTCAGTGATTCCCTTGTCCTTTTGTCCCTCCTCACTAATGTCCCTCCTTACGTTTATTCCTGCAAGCAGCTGAAATGCTATACCTGCTTTTCACTACCCCTCTCTCCTCCATTCAGGGCCCCAAACATGTCTTTCCAAGTGAGGCAACACTTTTGTTGCACATCTTTTGGGCTTGTCTACTGTGCCTGGTGCTCCCGATGCAACCTCTTCATTGTTGAGACCCGGGGTAGATTGGGGAATCACTTTGTTGAGTATATCCACTCCATCCACAAAAAGTGGGATTTCCCAGTGGCCAACCATTTCAATTCCTATCCCAGTTCCTGTTTTGACATGTCAGTCCATGGCCTTCACTTCTGCCACAATGAATCTCAGTTTGGAGGAGCAACATCTCATATTCCGTCTAGGTTGCTTCCAACCTAATGGCATACCATCAATTTGTCCAACTTCTAGTATTTTTTTCACCTCCCGCTTCCCTCTTCTTCAATACCCCACTTTGTCTTCTCACTTCTTTTCCTCACTTGCCTATCACCTCCCCCTGGTGCCCTTCCCTTTCTCCCACAGTTCACTCTCCCCTCCTATCAGATTCCTTCTTCTCAAGCCCTTTGCCTTTTCCACCCTTATACGTTTGTTTGGGATTACTCTTTAGGATAGTGGACTCACCAGGAAAGGTTGGAGCTCTTTTAACTAGAATTGTATTTAATCGAAGCAACATTTATCTTGAAAATCCATGGAAGAATGCACACTTTCACAATGTACAATATTTTGATTCAAGATTCTTTAGTGTCATTGCCTGTACGCAAGTATAAAGGAGAACAAAATGGTTGTTAATCTAGATCTGATGCAGTACTAACAAAAAACATAAAAGAAAGAACAAAATAATAATAATTAAAAACACAACGAATATCAATATAACAGATAGGTTATTTGCATACATTGTTCAGTATGTCCAGAAAGTAACGCTAGGCACAGGAATGTCTGTATGTAAGGTGACTGACATAAAATAATAAAGTAGTGGTGTTTGGGGGCATGGAGGTCTGGGTTAGTGTGTAGAGATGTTGAACAGGTTTACAGCTTGGGAAAAGTAGCTGTTTTTGAGTCTGGTGGTCCTGGTATCCTGAGTTGATAACTTAAATTTTGTTACTACTGTTATGTTTGCAGCTCCAAAACATAAAACTAATCTAAATAAAAACATGGAGACAGGAATAATTTGTTTAACTTGGTTTTTACTTTAAGCAAAGCATGCTTGTATGGCGTGGTGGCTTAATGACTTATGCCATTCATGTACTTTTACATATAACTGTAATTAATTACTGTATGTAAACAGCAAAGATTGCTTAATCAATATACTTAACAGTATTTCTTAAATATTACTGAAATATTAAATACACAACTACCATTCTTCAACTATATTTAGATTCCCTAATCCACCTAATCTACATGCGGCTGGTGAATTAGTAAGGCAGAATGTTAAATTACCTGTGGATTCTTTGAACTTCTATTCTTTGAAATAGAACAATAAGGAAACTAGACTCTTTATCTAGTCCACGATACTTTTTATCTCTAATTGTGTACTCACACGTTTACTCATTGTCTTTGGATATACATACATTCATCTCATTTTCACCTATCCATTCTAATCTTGTTTATTGACATATTATTGTGTAAATTAATTTCATAGTCATGCATTAATGCAGGGTTTCTCAACTGGAGTTCTGTGAGAGCTCACAATTTAAGTAATCGAAACATTGTTTTTTGAACTTTGCACGATGCTATTGCTCGCAGTGGTGGGCAGTGACCAAGCAGCTCCATTAGCAATCTTGTTAGCGGTCTCTCAGCCTAGTACGGCAGTATGCAGTAGGGCTGTGTCCATCCTCAGTTTTTGATATGAGGTAGTGGAGGCTGTTGATAATTGGTGAGTGTTGTGTTGGTGCATGGAGGGGAGGATGGAAGGCTGATAAGAGAGTGAAGTGTGTTTTCCGAGCATTGAATGGAATCACCCAACCTGGGCTGTGACATCAGCCTCTCCCTCCTGAGTTACCTCCCCGAAACAAGCAAAGGCCAAGATATATTTAATGTTTTGTCTTCATATTGAAAACAGAAGGTCTGTCTTGGAGGAACTGTGTTGACATCTGTACTGATGTCAATGGTTGACTCCATGAGAGATTTCATTTGTAAAAACAGAAAATCTTAATGTCACAACACACTGCTCTCTTCATGGAGAGATGCAGATGTCAAAAACTCTTAGAGATGAAATAAAGCAAGTTCTGGATGCTACAAAAATGGTTAACTTTATTAAACAAAGAGCAGTGCAGTCAGGAATGTTTAAAAAAACTGTGAAAACCTGGACAAAGAGCACAACAGTCTCCTGCTATAGACAGAAATCCAATGGTTTAGCAGGGAAGAGTTCTCAACAGGATGTTTGAGCTGGAAGTTGAATTGCAGGAGTACTTTCATAGAAAATAGTAGTCCAGATTTTGCTAAGTGTTTTGAAGATGAAGAATGGCTGCAGAAGCTAGCCTACTTAGCAGACATCTTGCATAATTTGAACCAGTTGAACGAGTCTTTGCAAAACCCTGGAGAAAATGTTTTGACTACAAGAGACATAGTTCTTGGATTTAGAAGGAAACTGGATCTTTGGAAAAATCATGTTGCAAAAGGAAATCTTAAAATGCTTCTACTGCTGCTTGATCTTGAGAGTGAGGAAAGGTACCAGAAAGTCTTGAGTCTTATTGAAAATCACCTGGAAGAACTGCAGAACTAAATTGAACAGTATTTTTCCTCCCTTTCAACACAAGTGCATGACTGGGTGAGGGACCCTTTCTCTGAATCTTCTGCTCTGTCTGAGAACTTGACTTTGAGAGATGAGGAAGAACTTTGTGAGCTGCAGTCTGATCATGCACTCAAAATGAGATTTACCAACCTGCCCTGGACAAGTTCTGGATTTCTGTGAAAGAAGAGTTTTCATAGGAAAGCAATGAAAATTTTGCTGCAGTTCTTGACTTCTTGTATATGTGAGCAAGCTTTTTCTTCTTTAACATGCATTAAGAGCAAAGATAGAAATTATTTCATTTCAGTTGAAGGTGAAATCCAAGTGTGCTTATCTGATGTTCAACCCAGAATTGAGTATTTGTACAGCAAAATGTAGTGCACAGGTCTCGCATGCTAGGCCTATATTTGAGCCTGATCATGTCACTTAGTAAGAAAATGTTTTGTTAAAGTCTTGTATAAAATTATGACATGTTATATTTTTATTCATATTGCTTTGGCTAATGATTTTTAGTAACTTTACTATTCAACATTGTCATTAAATTAAAATCAATTTACAACTTTTATTTAAATCAAACCTACTGAGCCTACTGTTAAAAAAATCCATTTTGACTTAAGCCAGATATTTAATAGAAATTTATTTTGCTTGGCTTATGAGTTTTTAAAATTTATAAAAGAGAAAGAAAGAGGTTAATGTCAAGAAAGGTAAACTAAGCTTAACTACAAACAAGAGAAAGTCTACCGATGCTGGAGATCCAAACAACACACACAAAATGCTGGAGGAACTCCAGGCAGCATCTATGGAAAAGAGTACAGTTGATGTTTCGGGCCGATACCCTTCATCAACCCCCTCAGTGCTAATCACTAAGCTTCAGAACCTGGGCCTCTGTACCTCCCTCTGCAGCTGGATCCTCGATTTCCTTAACAGGAGACCACAGTTATTGTGAATTGGTAATATCATCTTCTCCTTGATGATAATCATTTCAAGTGCACCTCAAGAATATGTGCTTAGCCCACTGCTCCACTCTCTCCATATTTATGACTGTGTGACAAAACACACCGTCTATAAATTTGCCAGTAATTCCACTGTTAGGCGAATCTCAACGTTATGAGGAGGTGTACAGGATCGAGTTAGATTGGCTGGTTGGATAGAGTCTCAACAACCCACACTCAATGTCAGCAAAACTATGGAATTGATTGTGGACTTCAGGAGAGAAGTTAGGGAGAATACATACCTGTAACATTAAGGCGTGAAAACAGTGAGGAGCTTTTAGTTGTTGGGCTCAATGCATTGATGCAATACTTATTTAGGAGTTTGAGGAGATTTGATACCAAAGTCGCCTATAAATTTTTGTAAGTGTACAGTGAAAAACATTCTGTCTGGTTGCATCACTGCAGAGTGTACAGGCTCCAATGCACAGGATCAGAAGAGGACCCAGCCAACTCCGTCATTGACATAACTCTTTCCACCATCTGGGAAATCTTCAGGAGGGAGTGTATCAAGGCAGTGGCATCTATCATTAAGGATCCTCACCATCTGGAAACCTGCCCTTATTACTGTACTGTCATCGAGGAGGTGGTACAGGAGCCTGAAGGCACAGCTTCTTCACTTCCGCCATCAAATTTATGAATTGTCCATGAAGCTATCAACACTACCTTGCCTTTCCTTTATTTTGCCTTAGTTATTTATTTTTGAATTAATATAATTTTTATGCTTTGTCCTGTACTACTGCAGCAAAGTTTCAGATATCAAGTTGTATAAGTCAATGATAAGAAACCTGATGGTGATTCTAATTTTGAAAATAAAATCAGATCAGTATTTAAATGGCTTGAGTCAAATGAGTGCTGATGCTCAGTAAGATCCATCTGGCTATCCTTTAAAGGAGAGCCACCAGTTAGTTAGGGAGGAAAATTGCAAGGGGAACTGTTGCTATAATCGACAATGTTTTTGTGAGACTTCACCTGGAGTCCAATGTGTAGTTTTGGTTTTCTGGTAGGTGGAATATCAAAGTGGCTCATGGTGTGCTTCTATTGCTTGGCTATTGGATGCATCAATATTAGTGCTGATCTCATTTTTAAAAAAACCTGTTGCATCTCTGTGGATCAACTTATCTTCACACTATCAGAACAAGATCATGGACAATGATAGGTATAGACAAAACTTAAGAGATTTTTCTGGTTTTGGGTACAGGTGAAGAAACTCACAACACCTGGTTCATACTAGGCAGGAGAATATGAAGGCAAACAATCTCGTGATCAGAGCACTCTGAAAAGTATTTCCTTCAGCCACGACTATGCAGAGATGCTGCTAACAAGCGGTATCACTATATGGTACAGAAACTGCACAGCAGGGGCAGGAAGGTTCTGTAATGGGTAGTCAGGGACATGCATACAGAAAGATGATGGCAAAGGGCAGTTACATCATGAAGATTTCACCCTCTGATCATGGACTGTTTGTCCCTTCCCATCAGGGAGGAGGCAATGCAGCATCCAAGTCAGGACCACCGACTTAAAAAATGGTACTTTCCCCCAGTTGTAAGGCTGATCGACACTTCCACTCACTAACCCACCTGTCCACGCCCCCGACCTATTACTTCCTGTCAGAATCATCTTATGCACAGGCACTCCTGTGCCTGTCATCACTTTATGGATGTGCAGTTGATCTATGTATATAAGTTATCTTTTGTATTTATATTTATTATGTTTTAATTATTATGTTCTTTATCTTATTCTTTTTTTGTGTTGCATCAGATCCAGAGTAACAATTATTTTGTTCTCCTTTATACTTGTGTACTGGAAATGACATTAAGCAATCTTAAATCTATAATATAGAAACAGTTCAGTGCCCACATAGAACAATTCTTATAATGTAAAGTCTTATTCCACTTTGTTCAGTCTTGCACTACCCATTGAACCCATAATTTTCAGGGTGGCTGGCAACTATTTTAACATTGAGGAATATGTGGATTCTGTGACCAGCTACATAGAGAAGAGTACTGAGGATGTTGCCACCACTTAACACATCCGTGTAAGGGCAAATCAGAAGCCATGACTTACTGCAGAGGTCCGTGCATGGCTGAGGGATTGCTATGCTGTGTTTAGATCCTGGGACATGACAGCTTTCAGTGAAGAAAGAACTGTGCTTTCCCACTCCATCATGAAGGTGAAATGGGAACATTCTCAGAGTATGTACAACCACTTCTGTTATACCAGAGACACGAGGCGCATGTGGCAGAGAATTCAGAGGATTACAGACTACAAGTCTAACCTATGTGTCAGCGACCAGAATGCCTCATTCCCCGACAGGCTAAATGTCCTATACGCCCAGTTTGATGCACAGAATAAAGTATTGGCAAGGAAGCTACACCCTCCCCCCAGGGGAGCAGACACTCTCTCTCTTTGAAGCTGAGATGAGAAAGACTCAGGCTAGGGTCAACTCACATAAAGCTGTGGGGCCCAGTATCTTACCAGGTTGGGTTCTGAAACACTGCGCAGCCCAGCTAATCGAGGTGCTGATGGATATATTCAGCATTTCTCTGGTGCAGTCCATTGTCTGCTTGGTTTTCAAGGCAACAACTGTCATTCCAGTGCCAAAGAAAGCAACAATAACCTGATTAAATGACTATCATCCAGTGACATCGACATCAACCATTATGGAATGCTTTGAGCGAGTAGTCATGGAGCATATTAAAGCCTTTCTTCTAGCTACACTGTACCTTTTCCAGTACACTTCTCACTCAGATTGAACCACTGACAATGCAATAGTCTCTGCTTTCCACACTGTCCTGTCCTATCTGGAAAATAGGGTCTCGAATGCCAGGCTGCTATTTATAGATTTCAGTTTGACATTTAAAACCATCATACTCCAGAAGCTTGTGGCCCCCACTGGGTCTCAGCACATCCCTCTGTAATTGGATCCTAGTTTTCTTTACAGAATGACCCCAGTCAGTCCGTGTGGGCAGTTATGTCTCTGGTCTCGTTACACTGAACACTGGTACTCCCCAGGGCTGTGTGCTCAGCATGCTACTGTTCACACTGCTGACTGTGTAACTTGATTCAATTCAAACCATATCATCAAGTTTGCGAATGATACAACTGTGGTTGGCCTCGTTAACAACAATGATGAGTTAGAGTACAGAAAGGAAGTGGAGTGGCTGGTGGACTGGTGTGAGAACAGCAGCAAACATTTAAATGCAGAGAAGACCAGGGAAATGATTGTGAACTTTAGAAAGGTGCAAATGAACAATCCCCCTCTGTGCATACATGGCTCCTCCATAGAGAGAATTAAGTGCACCGAGTTCCTGGGAGTTCACATCATGGACAACCTCATCTGGCCCCTCAATATCATCTCCTTGAAGAAGGAGGTACCATTTCCTGAGGAAATTGAGACAAATGAGACTCATCCCTAGCCCCCATCTTAAAAAAGTGTTCTGACAAGCTGCATCTCCACCTGGTATGGGAACACCAGAGCATCGGATTGGAAGTCCCTACAAAGGACTGTGAGAGGATCATGGGGGTCTCCTTATCTTCCATCAGGGACATTTATCAGGAGTGCTGCGTACACAGGGCCCTTAGTCTTCTGACCTCCCTGCTATATTTGAAATATCACCAGATAATTTCTACCATACTGAACAGTATTTAATTTATGTACTTTACTTTCTTTATCTCTGCATAATTCATTTATAGATGTAATTTTTACTTTTCCAAGTTATTGTGTTGTTATATGTACACTAATGTGCTTTCCACCCTGGTCTGGAGAAATGTCTTATTTGATGGTATACATGTATGTAGTTAGATGACAATAAACTTAACTTGACAATTATGACCTTTCCCTTTCATTGCCAGTGACCTCCCTCAATCACATCTCTGAACTTCAATTCACCTGTTCCTACAGTGGCCCTCTGCACCTGCTCTTCTCTTAACTGTAAATTATTCATCTTCTCATATCACAGTAATATTTCACATAACTACAACACAATTTCACCTTGCCATGAGCATCCTGAAAACTGTCCATTATTCTTAATAGACATCTTTCATGAAAAATAAGCTCACAGAAATAACCATAACCAGTGTAAGATTTCAAAGTGATTCAACTGGATGAGAGAACACATTAGAATCTGTTTATTTAAATAATGCGACAGTTGCGTAACACTGGGAGTGAAACAAAGCAGATGCATTGGAAGGAACTAAAGTATTAACAACCCAATGAGACCATATGGCTGTCAGCAGTGTATCAATGCATTTTCCATTGCTTCTTTTTTGACTGCCCTGAATCTTTATTTTAAATGGTCTTCCACTGAACAGAGACACAATCTTGTGATGTAGATATACAGTACAAACTGTTCTAAACTATAATCCTGAAGCAAACAGCCATTTGACATCTCTTTTCTTTTAACTATGGGATGCAGACTCTTTGACTGTCCATAAAACTGAATAACAAATTGTTATCAGTTATTTTTTCACTTCAGTACAGTTGGCCCTCCTTATCCGCGGGTTCTGCATGCGCTGATTCAACCAACTGCAGATTGGGAAAACCCGGAAGTTCTCTCTCCAGCACTTGTTGTTTGAGCATGTACAGACTTTTTTTTCTTGTCATTATTCCCTAAACACTACAGTATAACAACTATTTACATAGCATTTACATTGTATTAGGTATTATAAGTAATCTAGAGATGATTTCAAGTATACGGGAAGATGTGCATAGGTTACCGCGGATTGGGAATCGAAAAAAAAATGGGAGTTCTCTAAGTCGGAACAGGTACATCCAGTATTATTTAGTGTCAGTTAGTCAAACGTTTGTCTTAGTATACAGTAGTGGTTGCCAACCCGTGGATCACAATTAACTCATTGATCTTTGAGACTTTCCCAGTAGATCCCAAAAAAAATGGAAAACAAATACTGTTGAGAGATTGTTTCCAGGTTGCGGGGTTTTAGTTCCATTCTTTCTGCCTAGTGCGCATGTGTATAGCTCCCCTGCCAGGCACTACACAGTGTACTTCAGTGGTCCCCAACCACCAGGCCGCGAGGAAACGATATGAGTCAGCTGCACCTTTCCTCATTCCCTGTCACACCCACTGTTGAACTTGAAAGCACACAAGGCCATTAGTCGCCTAAATGCAGTGATACCCTCGCGCCAGTGATCACTGGTTGGCTCGGGTAACTGGCCAGTGAGAAGTGCTGTTGGTACTGGCATGGAGCATGGACAGATGGGTGCCGCCTCTAGACCTGTTTAGCACACCGAATGTTCGTGGGGAACCCGATGCTAAAATATTCGCAGATGACCTAATTCGGGCTCAGGGTTTCATAACTAGCAGAGCAGCTACCTTGCTGCGATCTACTGAAAGTCATCCCTCGAGCCAAACTTTTGTCGGCTGATAAATCCTGCCTATCTACAAGGGGGGGGGGGGGGGGCGGGCGGGTGCGTGCCCTGTCGCACTCCTTGCTCGGTCAGTCGCCCTCTCCAGACTGCGACTGCCGCGGCCCTGTTATGGGGACCTATGGCTGTTACCTTGTCCTCTCACCCCACCCACGACCAGCGGCACCTGGCCAAGGCATCTGGTGGCGGGCGCGCAGAGGCTGGAGTTCCAGCCCGGAGGCTGTCTAATGAGGCAATGAAGCACTTAAAACTGCTTCAGTACCCTGAATCCAAGCACTCTGCACTTAAAGACAAACCAGTTGAGTTTTTTGAGCGGAAAAAATGTGAGCAAGCAGGATAGAAGCAAGGGCTGAGAGCCACGTAAATTAAATTGTGGAATAGATTGGACGCAAGGAACCTGCTTTGAGTATCGCTGTATTCCGGGTGTGTTTAACACCCCTACCCCCCTCGGTCGCCCGGTCCGCAAGAATATTGTTAATACTAAACCGGTCTGCGGTGCAAAAAAGAGTGGTGACCCCTGGTGTACATACATTATTTCTACTTACGGGTTGCGGGTTTTACTTCTGGTCTTTTCTGCCCAGTGCGCATGCGTGTGACTAACCAATTTAGTAGGTCAATCTTGCCTTTCACTAAGGCTAAGGTAGGGGAGCTTGGGCTTAAAAAGGTTGGTGACCACTAGTATATAGTATATATTTTACCTTTCTATATATGTGCGTGTATATATATAAAAACACTTAAGAAATGTATGTATTTCAGTAATTAAACCACTGAGTTGCTTAGTAATAATTATATCTTTCATCGGGGCAGGGCCTTCACATGCTCCATTATTCTCACTTTATCCTGACTGTAGCCTAACGCTTTTCCAGTGACCGATGGTATTTCAGCTCTTTCAGATCGCTTTATTATTTCCACTTTATTTTCAATCGTGATCATTTTCCAGAACAGAAACACTGCAGGCGGCGGGTCCCGAGCTCTGCCAGGTCCTAAAGTCCACCACACTGAGACAGGTTAAATAAGCACTGGGGCTCCGCAGGGTCTTAAAGTCCACTGCACTGAGTTAGGTTAAATGAGCTTTGGAGCTCCGCCGGGTCCTAAAGTCCACCGACTTGAGCATCCGTGTTTTTTGGTATCCGTGGTGGTGGTGGGGGGGGCGGGGTCCCAGAACCAATCCCCCACGGATAAGGAGGGCTGACTGTATTTACATCTTATACATTCCAATTCTTGAAACTTCTTTGAAAACCATTATGAATAACAAAGTCTTTAGAATATTTAAATGACCCCTTCTGATTTAACAGTACATTTTATGACATTTTTCCTTTTAAGAAACCTATTCCATATTTGGCCAAACATCTAACATCTCATGAAATGATTGTTTGGTTTTTGAAGGATTTTTTTCTGTATCTGCTAAAGGGCAGAGTGGAGATAGCCAACTACGGGCAGAGATCCCTACTGCTGAAATCGTAAGTCCTATTAGCGTAACAATGTGGCCAGGACCATGGTGTTTTTAAAGTCTTGCAAGCATGTCCTAAAACATATTTCCCTTCCCTTTATCAATTACTTTTCACCATGCACATTACATACATGGCACTTGATAAATGTCTGCATCTTTTTAAAGTCCCTCATTAGTCTCTCCTTGCCCTTAGCAGAACTTGCTGACTACTTTCTTTGACCCAGAAGCACCACAAGTACCTTTGGAGCAGGGAAAAAAAAATGAGCAGTAGTTCATTGAACCAGATTCCAGCTCAGAGACAGGAACCTATATAGCAGAAAGGGTTTTATGGAGGGCATTGCACTGAGAAGATGAATTGTCATTAGTTGTCTGTTCTACTGGGATAAGTATAACATTTTCTCTATAATACTTGCCCCAGTCAATTTATTTGCATGTTGGTTACCTGGGCATTAGTAATATGCTCAGTCATGTAGTCTCCTTAACCAAATGAATGTCACCTAAGGTTGCACATACTTTGCCTTAACATTCCTGATATATAAGCAAAAATATATATTACAAAAAGGGATGCGTCATTTTTTTGCCTCAATCTTTCCTGATTTTCAATAATTAAAATAGACCTGGATAGAAATCTGTGCATTTTTAAAGTAGAAATTACAATTGAATTTAATGATTCTTAAGAATAAGTGTTTATATATCTTAATTATTTTTAACAAACAGATATTTACAGTACTGTGCAAAAGTCTTAGGCACATATAGCTAGGGTGCCTAAGATTTTTGCATAGTCTGTAAATTATGATTTTCCAGTTACAAAATAAATTTAATACTACTGAGCAAATACAAGGCTAAGTGCTCATATTTCTGTTTCCCAACCACCTTCCTATTTTAACCAATATATAGTACTGTGCAAAAGTCATAGAGAAGTACAGGATAGAAGCAGGCCTTTCAACTCATCTAGTCCATGTTGAAAGCATTTAAACTGCCTACTTCCATTGACCTGCACAGGGACCATAGCCCCCGATACCCCTACTATCCTTGCACCTATCCAAACTTTAATTGTTGAAATCAAGCTTGCATGCACCATGTGTGCTGGCAGCTCATCCCACATCCTTGCGACCCTCTGCTTGATGAAGTTTTCCCTCACATTCCCCTAAAATTTTTCACCTTTCACCCTTAACCCATGCGCTCTAGTTGGAGTCCCACCCAACCTCAGAGGAAAAAGCCTGCTTGCATTTACTCTATCTATACCCTTCATAATTTTGTATACCTTGATCAAGTCTCCTGTCAACCTTTTACATTCTATGGAAAAATGTCATGACCTATTCAATCTTTCCTTATAACTCAGGTCCTCCAGACCCGTCAACATTCTTGTAAATTTTCTGTGTACTCTTTCAATTTTATTTACATCTTTCCCATAGGTAGGTGACCAAAACTGCACACAGAACTCCAAATTAGGTCTTATTAATGTCTTGTGCAACTTCAATATCCCATTCTATCTCTTGTATTCATTACTTTGATTTATGAAGGCCAATATTGCAAAAGCTTTATTTACAACCCTGTCTACCTGTGACACCACTTTCAATGAATTCTGGACTTGTATTCACAGATTCTTTTGTTTGACCACAGTCCTCAGCGCCCTACCATTCACTGTGCAAGACCAACTCTGGTTGGTCCTACTGAAGTGCAGTACCTTGCACTTGTCCATATTAAATTCCACCTATCATTTTTCTAGCTGATTCAGATCCTTCTGCAAGCCATGATAGCCTTCCTCACTGTCCACTACACTCCCAATCTTGGTGTCATCCACAAATTTGTTGATCACATTATCTAGACTACATTATCATCCAGATCGTTGGTATAGATGACAAACAACAACAGACCCAGCACGGATCCCTAGTCACAGGCCTCCAGTTAGAGAGACAACTATTATTTCCACTCTCTGGTTTCTCCCACAAAGCCAATGTCTGATCTAATTTACTACCTCATCTTGAATGCCAAGCAACTGTACCTTCTTGACCAACTTCCCATGCAGGACCTTGTCAAAAGCCTTGCTGAAGTCCACGTAGGGAACATTGTCCACTTTCCTGGTAACTTCTGCAAAAAAATTCTAAGATTGGTTAGAATGATCTACCACATGCTAAACCATGCTGACGTCCCTTGATCAGTCCATGCCTATCCAAATAATATATCCACTCCCTCCCTTTAATGCCTTAATACCTTCCAAGAATTTTCCCACAACTGATGTCAGACTCACTGGCCCATAATTTTTTGGTTTATATGTTTAAAGCCTTTCTTAAACAGTGGAACAACATTGGCTATCCTCCAATCCTCTGGTAGATGCCCTGTCTCTAAGGATGCTTTAAATATCTCTGCTATGGTCCTGGCAATTCCTACACTTGCCTCTCTTAGGGTCCAAGGAACACCTTGTCAGGCCCTGGGGATTACTCCACCCTTATTTGCTTCAAGATAGCTCTCCTCATCCTCTGTAATCTGTACTGGGTCTATGAAGTTGATGCCATTTTGCCTCACTTCTGTTGATTCGATTTGCTTCTCCTGAGTATATACAGGTGCAAAAAATTTAAGATCTCTCCTATTTGTTTTGGATTACCATTCTGATTTTCCATAGAGCCTGTTTTGTCCCTTGCAATCCTTTTGCTGTTAACAATCTGTAGAAAACCCTTAGTATTCTCCTTCACCTTGTCTGCTAGAACTATTTCCTCCCTTCTTTTAGCGCCAATTTCTTTTTTTAGTATTCTCTTGCATTTCTTATACTCCATCAGCATCTCATTTGTTCCCACCTGCCTATATTTGCTATGCTCCTCTTTTTTTTTCCCCTCTCTTAATATCTCTTGAAAACCAAGGTTCTCTCCAATTGTTATCTGTACCTTTTATTCTGACAGGTACATACATGCTTTGTACTCTCAGAATTTCACTTTTAAAGACCCCCCACTTATCAAGTATGCCTTTGCCAGAAAACAGCCTGTTCCAATGCACACTTGCAAAATAATTTCTGCTACCCTCAAAGCTGACCTTTCTCCAATTCAGAATCTTAATCTGTGGACCAGACCTATCACTTTTACATATTTTCTTTAAAACAAATGGCATTGTGGTCACTACATGCAAAGTGTTCCCTTTCACATATTTCTGACACCTGCTCTGTCTCGTTCCCTAATAGCAGATCCAGTATCACCCACTCTTTCATTGGGGTGTCTATGTACTATAACACTTTCCTGAACACATTTGACAAATTCTATCCCATCTAGTCCTTTGACAGTATAGGAGTCCCAGTCAATATGTGGAAAGTTAAAATCACCTAATAAAACAACCTTATGTTTCTTGCAACAGTCTGTGATCTGTCTACAAATTTGTTCCTCTAAATTTTTCAGACTGTTGGGTGGTCAGCAGTATAGCTTTAGTAACATGGTCATGGTTCCACCTATAACACCTCACTAGATGAGTTCTCCTGTCTGTCCTGATGGAGCAGTGCCATGAAATTTTCCCTGGCTCATGATGCCACACCTCCTCCTTTAATGCCTCCCATTCTGTTATGTGTAAAACAATGGAACCCTAGAATATTGAGCTGCCAGTCAATATTCTCACTAATGGCTACAATATAATAATTCCAGGCGTTTATCTATGCCCTGAGCACATCCGCCTTTCCTACGGTACTTCTTGCAATGAAATATATGCAGCTGAGGACACCGATCGTACCATGCTTAACCTTTTGATTCTTGAGTTTTTACCAACATCTGTCTCTACAACCTCTCAACTAACTGTTCTGGTACTATGGTTCGCATACCCTTGCAACTCTAAACCCCACCGTGCAGCATTAGTAAACCTTCCTGCTAGGTTATTAGTCCCCTTCCAGTTCAAACAGTCTCCTCTGTGCAGGTCACACCTTCTCTGGAAGAGAGCCCAGTGATCCAAAAATCTGAAGCCCTCCCTTCTACACCAACTCCTTAGTCTTGCGGTTCTTCCTATTGCTGGCCTCAATAGCGTGTGGCACAGGTAGCAATCCTGAGATCATAAGCCTGGAAATCTTGCTCTTTAACTAAGCACCTATGAATCTCAACCCATGGTATTGAGTACAGAAGATGGGATGTTATGTTGAAGTTGTATAAGATGTTGGTGATGCACCATCAATAACTCACACTGAGACGTAAGGTGAGATATCGGCTTTCATTGACTGGAAGAAGGAACCAGGAGTGAGTGTCCATTATACTATGTCCTGGAGACTGAGGCCGAGCGTCAGGCCTCAGATCGTCTTTATACAGGGGCCTGTGGGAGGAGCCACAGGAGCAGTCAGCAGGGGGCGTGTCCAGACAGGCACATAGTTCACCACAGTTGGTGAGGCCGAATTTGGAGTATTGCGCATGCATTTTTGGTCACCTAGCTACAGGAAAGATGTAAACAAGGTTGAAAGAGTGCAGAGAAAATCTACAAAATGTTGCCAGGTCCGGAGGACCTGAGTTATAAGGAAAGATTGAATAGTTAGGACTGTATTCTTTAGAACGTAGAAGATTGAGAGGAAGTTTGATACAGGTATACAAAACTATGAGGGGTATAGATAAGGTAAGTGCAAGTAGCTTTTTCCACTGAGATTGGGTGGGACTACAAACAGAGGTCATGGATTAAGGGTGAAAGGTGAGAAGCTTAAGGGGCACATGAGGGGAAACTTGTTCACTCAGCAGGTCATGATAATGTGGAATGAGCTTTCAGCAGAAGTGGTCAATTTGGATGTTTAAGAGAAGTTTGGACAGGTGCATGGATAGTAGGGGTATGAAGGACTATAGACCCTGTGCAGGTCGATGGGAGTAGGCAGTTTAAATAGTTTCAGTATGGACAAGATGGACTGAAGGGCCTGTTTCTGTGCTGTACTTCTCTATGACTCTAACACCCTGAATTCCCTTTGCAGAACCTCGTCACACACATTACTCATATCATTGGTACCTAGAACAGTCACAACCTCTGGTTGTTCATCCTCCTACCTGAGAATGCTGAAGCGTGATCTGACATGTCCTGGTCCTTGGCACCCAGGATGCAACATACATTCTAGGAATCTCATTCTTGCCCAGAGAACATCCTTTCTGTTCCCCTAACTGACAAATCCCCTATCACCTCAGCCCACCTCTTCTCCCCCCCCCACCTTCCCTGAGACACAGAGCCAGACTCAGTGCCAGAAATTCAACTGCTGTGACTTTCCTCTGCCAGGTCATTCCTCCCAGCAATATCCAAAGCGATACACTGTATCTTTGGTTGAGGGAGATGGCCACAGGGGTATTCTGCACTGGCTACTTAACCCTTTTCCCCTTCCTGATGGTCACTCAGTTTCCTGTGTCCTTCATCTTGGGTGTAACCACCTCTCTCTATGTCCTATCTATTATGCCCTTACCTTCTGAATGATTTGGAGTTCATCCAGTCCCAGCTCTTAACTCCTTAACACAGTTTGTTAGAAACTGAAGCTGGATGAACTTCTTGGGGGTGCAGTTGTTAGGGACATTGGAGGTCTACTGCCTGGCATCTCTGTTGCCCTAACCTAGCAAATATCAAGGGACGTGGGTGGAAAACTGCTACCTACTGCCTTTTCTTTTTGCCTTCTCTGACTGAAGCTCCTCTTCACTGAAGCTTTGAAGAGCTAAAGCCTCAAAATCTAAACTCTGACGATGGCCGCTCCACTTTTTATTTTTCTTGCTAATCAATACCAAACACCAATTGGCTGCTGCTCAAAGCTTCAAAAAAACTGCCGTGGCTCACTGCCTTTAAGTCGATCAGCGAATCTGAGTGAATTACGTCCTCTGAAGCTTCAGATCTCTCTGAACGGTTGCTGGTCAAAACTACAGAAATTGTTGTGAGTTGCTGCTTTTAATAACTGATCAGCAAGCCTGAGTGAATTACGTCCTGTTAAGCTTCTGATCTCTCTGGGTGCTGGTTGAAGTATTGGGCACTCTAGTTATATACATGTGCTTCAGACTTTTGCACAGTGCTGTATCTAGTTTTTCAGTTTATTAAAATAATCTACTTCTCCTGTCAGTTTAGGCTGCTGAGCTGTATATTCACTACTCTCTGCAAAGGCTATGAAATAAAAACAAAAGTCTGCTTTTCTTTTAACCATGAATTGTTTCCCTTGAATTTATTACTGTATCAAACATTTAGATTTAGTTTTTCTAAACCCCAGGCGCTTACATTGCAGCCATCTGGACTCGTATTGTAACTTAAGATCTTGTTGGCTTTCTTTACTGCTGCACATACTACACTGATAGTTTTATGCAATTTATCTCAATTGTTTCCAGATTCTTTGAGCTCTATTCTGTAAACTAATATAGCTCCATTACAATTGTTGGTACTGATCACAGTACCTCACTATTCATGTCGACAATGTTGTAAAAGCAATAATGACTATTTTCTGTATAGTGAAATTCTCAGTTTGAACTTTTGATACTTTAGATTTAAAATAATTGCAACAGTTAACTTATAAAGATAGCTCAGTACAGTGTTAGGTTAATCGACTTATACCACTTTTTATCTGATTGCGTTTTTAATACTAATGCCTCCAGTGTGTTATTTTGTTAATTCTAGTATTGAAGCCCTTTACTGCCAGCATTATATTCACCAAAGAGATAATGTTTCTGACTTTCACGTCTGTGTACAGTACTGCTGCAGACCTGGCACATATCCCTCCAGGCAACAGAAATGCCACACTTGCCTATTCACATCCTTCCTTACCTTCGTTCAAGGTCTCAAAACGTCCTTCCAGGTGAGGCTAAGTAGCCTTCAACCTGATGGCATAAACATCAATATTTCCATCCAGTCATTTTTTTTTCTCTCCCCCTTCCCTTCTCCTTCTGGTCCCCACCTTGACTTCTTACTTCTTCTCAGTTTTGTATCACCTCCCCCAGTGCCCTTCCTTCTTCCCTTTCTCCTAGGGTTCATTCTCCTCTCATATATCAGATTCCTTCTTCTCCAGCCCTTTACCTTTCCCACCAACTTCACCCGCCATCTTCTAGCTAGCCCTCCTTCCCTTCCTACCTTCTTATTCTGTCTTCCCCCTTCCCTTCCAATCCTGAAGAAGGGCCTTGGCCCAAAATGTCAACTGTTTGTTTATTTCCGTAGATGCTGCCTGACCTGCTGAATTCTTCCAGCATTTTGCGTGTGTTGCTGTAGACCTGTATGATATTGTGAACCTATAGAATCTTATTACTGTGCTTTGGATGACCTTCTTTCTTTCATATATAGTGAATTCAGTATTGTGTTAGAAACAATATTCTTGAAGAATCTCTTCACTTTTCATTTCACATCAAAAAGTACTAGATAGATTGAAAAATAATTGCATTCTTTCCAATTTTTCCATAAATTTAAACTAACACAGGCTGTATATGACCAGTGGTGCAATGGAACATATTTTTTAGAGATACAGCATAGTAACAGGCTCTTCTGTTCCAATGAGTCCATGCCGCTGAATTACACCCATGTGACCAATTAACTTGCATGGCTTTGGAATGTGGAAGGAAACCAGAACACCCAGAGGAAACCCACACAGTCAGGGAGAATATGCAAACTCCTTATGGTAGCAGAATTGAACCTGAGTCACTGGCTCTGTAATAATGTTACATTAATCGCTATAGTAATGACATATACCTGTCAATACCTGTCAATTATCTCAAATTGGATTCTTAATCAGGGCAGGGCTATATCATAATTTACTTAAGTATTGTAATTGGTAATATGTACAAAACCATATATACAGAATATGAATATCTGGGCAGCAAAATCATGCCACCATCTTCAGTGTTCTGAGTTTTTATAAGACTATGAAACCATAAGACGTAGGAGCAGAATTAAGCCATCTGGTCCATCGAGTCTGCTCTGCCATTCAATCATGGCTGATCCTTTTTTTTCCCCCTCAAATCCAGTTCCTAGCCTTCTCCCCGTAACCTTTGATACCATGTTCAATCAAGAACTTATCAATCTTTGCCTTAAATACAGCCAATGACCTGTCCTCCACAGCTGCATGTGGCAACAAATTCCATAAATTCACCACACTTTGGCTAAAACAATTTCTCTGCATCTCCGTTTTGAAAGGGAGCCCCTCTGTCTTGAGGCTGTGCCTTCTTGTCCTGGACTCTTTCACCATGGGAAACATCTTTTCCATAACTACTCTGTCTAGGCCTTTCAGTATTCAAAAGGTTTCTATAAGATCCTCCCTCATCCTTCTGAATTCCGGCAAGTGCAGACCCAGAGCCATCAAACGTTCCTCATATGATAACTCTTTCGTTCCTGGAATCATCCTTGTGAACCTCCTCTGGACTCTCTCCAAAGCCAGCACATCTTTTCTTAGATGAGGGGCCCAAAAATGTTCACAGTACCTCAGGGTGGGGCCTCATCAGTGCCTTATAAAGCCTCAGCATCACACCATTGCTCCTGTATTCTAGACCTCTTGAAATGAATGCTAACATGGCATTTTCCTTCCTCACCACCAGCTCAGCCTGCAAGTTAACCTTCAGGGTGTTCTGCACAAGAACTCCCAAGTCCCTCTGCATCTCAGATTCCTGGATTTTTTCGCTGTTTAGAAAATAGTCCGCACATTTATTTCTACTATCAAAGTGCATGACCGAGCATTTTCCAACATTGTATTTCATAAGGGTCCATAATCCTAAATCTGGCCTTTGGCTACAAAACAATGGTCCAAAAGCATTGCTCTTGTTGTTTGAGTGTATAAGGGGCCTTTCTGTCGTTAATGCTTGAATAAGCCAAAGTCAAGATTAGGACTTTTAATTGTAGCAGATAGTGCTTACTGTAATTTAAAGTCCTTGGTGTAATTAATTTGACCTCTTTAGTTGAGTGTACAATGCTAATGCAAGGATAACAGCATGAGGACTCAATAACATGTTATGTTTCTCCTATGAATTTTGATGAAATGTTGGAATGTTGACTCTTCATTCCCCTCTATAGATGCTGCCTGACCTGGTGAGTTTCTCCAGCATTTTTTTTGTGTTGCTCTGGATTTTCTGCATCTCCAGAACCTCTTGTGTTTATGTTCCTCCTATGCTATCAGGGAAATCAGGACAATTCCAGTGTATCTAGTGACCAAATGTGTAGAATATTGTTAAGTACCTTTTTGCTACTTCTTATAAAAAAACAAGTTAACTCAGATGGTTCAATCATATGTGCATTTACTTTACTTGCAACAAAGGAAGACTAGCACTGTACAAGAACCAGTGATAGCTGCGAAAAAAAAACAGACAACTACCCATGCCTCAGTTCAAGCAAAGGGTGCATTCTCTTCATTTGCTTAATCAGTATATTTGCCATTTTCCCAGTAATGCATCTGCTGGTCTGCCGTTTGTCAAAGACTCGGGTTCTATCAGCATAATGTTGCCCGAACACTATGAGGAAAGTACTCTGATACTACACAGGTTTCATTTTGTTGCAGACAGAAGTGCTATTTTGTTACTACAAATAAAGTACATTTTCACAATGTGGGTCCAGCTGCAACTCCTGACTGACTATATTGCTCAAGTAGAGGTGTGGATGGATTCACTATGGAGATGTATTCTATTGAATATCAATGGGAAAAAATGGTTTCTAGGGGTAAAACAATAGAGGTCAAGTTTATGGCATTATGAATGGCTTTGTTGTACAGGAGAAGAGGAGAAAAATTAGGAGAGCTGTGGGTATAGGGGGTTTCAGTTGTCAGAAGAACAGACAGACATTTCTATGGTGGCAAACAAGATTCCCAGGGGAGGTTGTCTTTGTGATGCCTCAGAAAGACTATGCAACATTCTGAAAGGGAAGGCTGAAGTGCATCGTCCATTTTGGTACTAATGTAAAAGAGGATTGAGATCCTGCAACATGAATTTAGAGCACTAGTTCATAGATGAAAGAGATGGATTTTTAAGAATGTAATCTCAGGAGATTCCTTTGGTCACACATGCTAATATCAACAAAGATAGGAGGATGTGTCAGATGAATGTCTAAAATAATGTGTAGGAGGGACAGCTTAAGATTTCTGGATTGACAGGACTACTGGGGAATGTGGGTTCTGTACTAGTTAGATAGGTGCACTGAACCATAACTGGACTAACATCCTAGCAGCAAAGATTGTCGTTGTTATTGGAGAGTGTTGGCAGGGAACCAGTACAGATTGGGTATGCAGTTCAAGGGATGCCACTTTGAAATATTGTACAAAATTAAGTCAGTCCAGTAAGCAGAGAGAACATGGGCATGTTAAATAATATGAGAAGAATTCCAAGTTAAATTGCAATTAATTTAATTTAAAGAGTCTGACTACTAAGGCAGATGAAGTTAGACCATAGATCGGTACATGGGAATATGATAAATATGACTATCACAGAGATGTGGTTGCAGGAAGGACAGGACTGGAAGCTCAATATTCCACAGTATTGACTCTTCAGGTGTGGCAAACTTGCTGGGGATGGGGAGTGGGGAATGGTGGTAATATAGAAAAGAATGCAGTTTGTGGTTCTGCAGTATTGATTGAGTCCTCTGCTGTAATATGAGCATAGATATCCTGGAAAGCTCTCAAATGAAGCTGTATGTATAGAATTTAGAAATTAAAGAAAGGACAATCACTTTGTTGGCCCTATACCACAGGTCTCCTAACATTCAGTATGGCAAATCACAGAAATGCAAGGAAATATTCTTGTAGGGATTTCAGCTTCCTCAATGTTCCCTAGGATTGTTTTGCTGTGAAAGACTTGGCAGAGGTGAGGGGGGCTGGTTAGTAAAATCTTTGAAGTGCATCCTGGAGAGATTTTTGAGACCAGATGTAGAAAGGACAGTACTATATCTAATCTTGTAATGGTGAAAGGAAATAACAGTAAGTTAGGGAGTCCTGAATGTCAATTGATATCAAGGGCTGGAAGAGGGGTGGGGGGAGACAAGCATATGACAGATACAGAGGATTATAAAAGGAGAGGCCCTTCAGGAATTTAGGAAGTGTTGGAAAGTACTTAAAAGAAATCAGGAGGGCAAGGCTTCAATAAGCTTCAAGACCTTGGCCTCAGTATCTCCTTCTGCAATTGGTTCCTCAATTTTCTCACTTTCAGGCTTCAGTCAGTTTGCATTGGCAACATCTGCTCCGCTATCTCTATCAGCACAGGTGCACCACAAAACTGTGTGCTTATCCCCCTGCTCTACTCACTTTATATTTATGACTTGAGGCTAAGCACAGCTCCAATGCCATATTTAAGTTTGTTATTGACTGAATCAAAGGTGGTGATGAATCAGCATATAGGAGGGAGATTGAAAATCTGGCTGAGTGGTGCCACAACCACAACCTCTCACTCAATGTCAGCATGACCAAGGAACAGGCTATTAAGTTCAGGATAAGGAAGCTCGAGGACAATGAACCAATCCACGTTGTGGGATCAGAGCAACTTTAAGTTCCTCTGTATCTGTCCTGGGCCTAGCACATATGTGCCATAATGCAGTAAGTATGGCAGTGCCTGAACTTCCTTGGAAATCTGTGAAGATTTGGTATGACATGTAAAACTTCGACTAACTTCCGTAGATGTGTGTTGGAAAGTATATTGACTGGTTGTATCACGGCTTGGTATGGAAACACCAATGCCCACGAATGGGAAATCCTACAAAAAATAGTAGCTATGGCTCAGTCCATCAAGAGTAAAGCCCTTCCTACGATTGAGCAGATCTACACAGAGCACTGTTGCAGTAGAGCAGTATATATTATTAAGGACCCCCACCATCCTGGCCATGCTCTCTTCTGGCTGCTGCTATCAGGAAGAAGGTACAGCCCACACCACTAGGTTCAGAAAAAGTTATTACCCCTCAGCCATTCAGATTTTAATAATTGTTTAAGAAAAAACACTTTTCTCTCATTCTTTGTCTTGCTTATATTGAATATTATTTGGACTCTGCATTTCTCTCTGAGAACTAAAAACAACCCAAATTCTAGAAATACGAAATAAAAACTGCCAAGAAAACAGGAGATTAGAAAACATCCATGGAAAGAGAAACATTTTAATATTTCAGATCCAGGACCGTACATCAGAACATTTTCTATTAGATCTCTTTATTTTACTTGGTTGAGGAAATAGGTCACTATTTCTTCATAATCCCATTAATTCCCGATAGAGGATACCACATTGACGATACCACGATTGACCCGGCAGGAACCAGGTATTGATAGTAGATGATCAGCCATGATCTCAGAATGGCGGTGCAGGCTCGAAGAGCTGAAAGGTCTACTTCTGCACCTGTTGTCTATATAATCACTCCATGCTGATCAAAATGTTTGATAGAAACTTAGTTAGAAAGGTGGTTATTTTCCTTCATAGCTTACTGTAAAATCAGATTCAGTTGTTCTAAAATGTGGTAAAGTTCTTCACATTTGGAAGCTCTAGAAATTTCAACAACATCATGATTCATTTACTGATTCATATAGGAATATAGCAAAAGTTACTAGAATCTATGGTTTTGAAATACAGGTGTTATTATCAGTCCTTTCACACTTATTTTCATTTAACTAAAAGACTATCCCTGAGGTATGAAGTATAATCACATTGATGCAGAGGCCAATCAACAACTTTTCTGTGCTAATTAAGTGCTTAACTTTCAGGATAGCATTTTCTTTCTGACAAGGAGCTAAGTATGGCGACAGTCAATGCAGAGTTACTACATCTAAACAAAAGGAAAATATTATGGACACTTGACATAGTAAGCAAGACAAGGACATGCTGCAACACTGAAGGTTAAGCAGCATTGATAGGAGCAACAGTAAAGATTTCAAGCTAAAGACCTTTATTGAGCTGAATAATATTAGAGCCTGGTAGGTCTGGACAATATTATAAAGATTGACAAAAATGGAGGAGAGGAGACTAGAAAAATACAAGGGTGATAGGGTAGAGGTAAAGAGTGATTAAGTAATTGTTCAATGATACCAGGCAAAAATGGGGTTATAGTGGACAATTAAAAGAATAGAAAGTGAGTCCAGAAGAGAATATTTATGCCAAAAAGTAGGTTATGTTAGCTTCATTTGTCATGTGTACATCGAAACATTCTGTGAAATGTATTGTTTGCATCAACAACCAAAACAAAATCTGAGATGTGCTGTGGTAGCCCGTAGGTGTCGCCATGTCAATGTAGCATGCCCTTTACTTAACCCTAACTTGTACATCTTTGGAATATTGGAGGAAACCAGAGAACCTGTAATGACTGGGTTGATCAAACCAAAAAAAAGACAAACAATTTGAGTGTCTGGGAGATTTGGTAATAAGCATACAAGCACAACAAAGTAACTTAAGCCTGATTTATCATAAAATAAAAAGCGCAAATAAACAACCCAAAATACTCTATAGTAAGTTACAAAGATTTCAGGCCTCATGGTTCGTAGCCTCCACTTGATTGTTGCTATCGTCATGGACTAGGTTGTTGTTGTCATTGGAGGAACTCCGAATTCTGACTCAGTCAGTGTATCAAGACACAAATGCTGGAATCTGTTGCAACAGCAATCTGCTAGAACAGGGGTCGGCAACCCGCGGCTCTGCAGCCGCATGCGCCTCTTTCATCTCTGTGCTGCGGCTCCCTGTGGCTTTGGAAAGTAAATGATGAGTATTTAATTAAAATGCATTTTATGTTAGTTTATTAGTTTTTGAAATGTAATTCTAAATTTGAAGATTATGGTGATCTTGTACAATCTAAATAAAACATTGTGGCGACCCATTTCCTGGCACATTTGAACCGGCTCACAATTAGCCAGCGTTCTGGCTAAGGGAGATAACCTACGGGGGTTTGTGAGTACGTGTCTTTTGGAGCATCCGCGCCCATGGGGGTGGGGGGGGGTGGGTTGAGGGAGGCTTAAAAGCAAGGCTGTTTAGTTCGAATAAAGTTATCTTTGACTGCAGTTTACTGACTCCGTGTCGTTATTTTAGTGCTGCGTGTAGCACACCGCTACAACGTGTTTTTTATCACTATTAATATACGTCACCACTACCAATGCCTGACACCCGCCAGTGTGCGATTTCTTTTAATTTTTTGACCCAAGGTAGGCTAACTATGGAGTAACCTTCAACCCAACGTCTTTTTTTCGGAGTTCAAAATGTTTTTGTTGCATGCAGAAATGTAGTTTAGTTTTCTCTGCAGGAGTTCATCGATTTCATAAATGCAACACGTTATATTTTGTTTATACATAGCTTAAAGGCAAAAAAAAGTATGCAGTGTTATTTCATTTTAAATGTCAAACGGGTTTTGTGGCTCCCAGTGTTTTCTTTTCTGTGGGAAATGGGTCCATATGGCTCTTTCAGTGGTAAAGGTTGCCGACCCCTGTGCTAGAAAATCTCACTTGGTTAAGAATCACCTCTGGTGCAAAAGGAATTAAAGTCCTTCATTGAGCCAAAACATCAATAATTCATTTTCTATCTACAGATGCTGCTCGAACTGCTGTTTTTCTCCAGAAGATTGTTAGTTAGTGTGTCTTGTTTTTGCATGCATCCATAAAGCATCTTTTGTTAGTTAGCAAATACCAACTAAGTATAGCTTCAATGCACCTTGAACTTTTGATGCTTATTAATTGTCATAGAACAAATAGGATTTGATAGGTGAAACGGTGGGGGAGGTTGGATTCAGGGTTAGAATTCTTTGTATCTTTTGTCATTCTGTCTGACTCCCAAATAAAATCAAGGCTTTGATATTGAGGATAGATATGGTCCTAGAGATTTTTGCAGCATAAGGAAATCTGGAAAAACTTGAACTGAACAAAGTATTATGCAAAAGTAAGCAGAACTATCCAGCAAATCATACAGTGTTTTCTGGAACGAGGAACAGTAAACAAATCAGGTCAGCAATCTTTTATCAAAACCAGTACCTCTGTCATATTTCGAGAATCTACAATACAGTTTAAATTATTGGGCACAGTTGTGGTCTTCATACTACGTGAACAAAACATTGGATGTAGCGAATGATACAAAGAAGGATTGGAACTACTTTAATGAAACTGGCTGGGTCTTTTTTTTTTCCTGAGTAGATCGCAAGATGTTCCTTTTATAAAAAGTACCTTCCAGTAGTGAAGATGTCCAAAGCTGGTGGACGTAAACAATTGCTGAAATATATTAAATGACAAGTTCAGCAGTAAGTTCTTTTAAGTTCAGACTGGTGAGGATATGGAATGCATAACAACAGAAATAGCTGAAATAAATATCTTTACATGTTTTAAATGGCATAGTTTAATTGAGAATGGAATTTATTAAAATACTTTGGGAGATAGAAATAAAGTGAAAGGTGCAATGATTACCTGAATCTAAAGTTTAGATGTATTAAGTAATGATGTTACACTGAAAAATATAAAAGTAAGTTATCTGACTTAATTGAGTTCATGAATAATAATTTTAAAAATTAATCATGAGTTTGGTTTCATCAATATAATTAAAATTAATTTATATTTATGTATTGAAATAATATTGAATTAAGCAGTTAGAATTATTTATTAAACTGGTTAAATATTTATAAAACTGAAGTTACATACCCTTCAAAAATATTAATCATTTATTGAAATAACTGGGTAAAGTGCTGGGTAGGTGGATTAGTGTTCCATGTGTTTTAGACTCTGTTTAGAGGATGCTTCTCAGTGCTGGAGATACCAGACCCAGTAGCACAATCTCAAAACAGAGCCCATTAATCGTAAGATAAGTAATGTATTAAAAGCTGGAGGAGCTCAATGGGTCAGGCCGTATCAATGGAGGGAAATGGACAGGTGATTTCCTAAGAACAAATGGAGGGTGCTGACCTGAAACATTGACTGGGTCCAGATGAAGCGTCTTACTCTGAAATTTCGACTGTCCATTTCATCCCATAGATGCTGCCTGACTTACTGTTCCTCCAGCTGTTTGTGTGTTGTTTCAGTGCCCAGCATCTGCGGACTTCTGTACCTCCAAGTGAAGGTAAAGGTTTTTAGTGGAGGGTTAACTCAATAAAAAAATTAATCTTAGTGGTTAAGTACTATGATATTGCTATTAAGTATGGAGGGTAAGTGTGAGATGTGGGAATTGAACAAATGGATGTATAGAAGAGTATGTACTGGAGATGGAGTTGAAATCTAGTAGCAAATGGAAATTGTTCCAAAGAATGCTGGAATGACTCTATTCCCAACCATGGGACAATTGGAAGTTTTCCCAGTAAGGCAAACAGGATGACGTGGAGAAAATATTAGATGTATAATAAAACAAAAAAAAAGGATTGTGAAAAAGTGGGAAGAACTGAGGTGAGACCTGTTCCTGAAAACTGATGGATTGTTTTAATGAAAATATTAAAATTGAGAAAAATTGACATGATCAACTTTTTTTCAAAATGTGTTAGCTGACTGGTTAGAATACCACCTGTAACGTGGGTCTGCTTTATTAACACATGATGGAATTGTACTGATTATCTGGAAGTATTGAAGTTGGTCTTCAATGGTGCAACTAGAAGCATGAAAGGAAATAATGAGATGTATTTCTTGAAATCAATAAATTGATATAATGCTGGAATGCTTAACAGATCAGTCAGCTTCTGTGGGGTAGGTGGGTGGGGGAAGAAAGAGATGGTATCTGACCTACTGGTATCTTCTACTTTGATTTCCGATTTCTAGCCACTACAGCACTTTGATTGTCAGAGTTATGTTAACACTGGAAAACTCCTTGAGGAGTTTTACCTATGTTTAAAATGATGTTTGTGATATACCCACTTGCCTGGAAATTCAGAGGTGTAGTACTGCCATCTTTACGTGCTGTGAATGTGAACATATGTCTTTCTTGGCGTGGAATGCATTAATCATGGTTGTATAGCGGTGTGCTACACGCAGCGCTAAAATAACGACACGTAGTCGGTAAACTGCAGTTAAAGAAGATTTTATTCGAACTTCACAGCCTTGCTTTAAAGCCTCCCTGATCCCGCCCTCCCCAGGCGCGGATGCTGTAGGGGGCACGTACTCATAATCCCGCGCAGGCTTTTCCCTTTGTTGGTGAAGCAGACCTGGCGCCCTTTCGGGACTGGCCTTTCTGCCGTCGCGCTGGCTATTTGTGAGCCGGTTCGAGTGTGCTAGGAAGTGGGTCACCACAGTTGCATTATTTAATTGTGCTGTTGTGAAATTTTGACCAGATGCTTTCTGTTGCAAATTACACTTGAGTTCAATGTTCTCTAGCACAATTGTAGTAGAAGCAACACATACAAATTGAGTGAGACCATAAGACATAGGAGCAGAATTAGGCCATCTAGCCCATCAAGGCTGCTCCGCCATTCAGTCATGGTTGATCCTATTTTTTTTAAAATCTCATGCTCATTCCCAGTTCTTGGCCTTCTCCCTATAACCTTTGATGCCATGTCCGATCAAGAACCTATCAATCTCTGCCTTAAATACATCTAATGACCTGGCCTCCATAGCTGCATGTGAACAAATTCCATAAATTCACCACCTTTGGGCTAAAGAAATGTCTCTGCATCTCTGTTTTGAAAAGGCGCCCTTCTATACTGAGGCTCTACCCTTTTGTCCTAGACACTCCCATATGGGAAACATTCTTTCCACATCTACTCTGTCCAGGCCTTTCAACATTCGAAAGGTTTCATTGAGAACCCCTCTCGTCCTTTTGAGTTTCAGCGAATACAGACCCAGAGCCATCAAACGTTCTTTGTATGATAACCCTTTCATTCCTAGAATCATCCTTGGGAACCTCCTCTGGACACTCTTCAATACCAGCCCATCTTTCCTAAGATAAAGCGCCCAAAACTGTTCACAATACTCAAGGTGAGGCCTCACCAGTGCCTTATAAAGCTTCAGCATCACATTCTTGCTCTTGTATTATAGACCTCTTGAAATGAATGTTATCATGGAGTTATGAAATCCCGTAACTGGATCACTTACCAGCAAAGATAGAGAGGTCCGTTGAAGTCTGATGGTACTATTTTTAAAAGTATTTATTGATAAAGGGCACAAAATTAAGATTAATGCAAACATACAGATAATATACGTCGTCAATACTAAATCTAAAGCGCGGGTATAATAATAATCAATAAGAAATAGCTCTATCGTTTTCTAGGGGATAATGTATTGTCCGATGGAAAAATAACAGTCACTATCAGTTCGTTCAAGCTGCAGCGTTGTTGGGTTTAAAAGCGATGCGGTTTAAACTTGCCCAAGTCTTTTATGATGCCAATCCGTGGAGTCCGGAGCGGATTCCCCCGTTGTTAGCTAAAAGCCGTTTTCCATGGTTCCAGCCACCAATTCCAGCCACGGAATTGAATGCACGTGGCCTCTTTCCGATGACTTCCTGCTGTTACATGGTCGCTTAACGTTTCTTCTGGTGCATCTGAGGGACTGTTCCTACAGACCCTCTTTTATCCTGACTCGCAGGGTCGTAGATGTCAATCAGGTTGGGGGTGTGCACTCTCTCCCTCAGCCATCCCACTTTGCCTGAGGGCATTCACGTAGTATAGTAGCTCAATCCACAAATTGGTCTCCAAGAGACAATGGCCATGTCCCGTAGCTTTACATCGCCGGGGAAACGAGCCAGTCTGCACGTCTCTTTTCCCATTTCCTGGGCCCCTTGACCCAACCCAACAGTGATCTGGCGATTCTCACAAAGGAGGGGGCTACGGACATAACAATGGCATTTGCCTTCCTCACCACTAACTCGACCTACAAGTTAACCTTCAGGGTGTTCTGCACAAGGATTCCCAAGTCCATCTGCATCTCAGATTCCTGAATTTTCTCCCCGTTTAGAAAATAGCCCACACATTTATTTCTACTACCAAAGTGCATGACCATGCATTTTCCAACATTGTATTTCATTTGCCACTTTCTTGCCCATTTTCCTAAGCTGTCTGAGTCCTTCTGCATCCTACCTGCTTCCTTAATACTACCTGCCTCTCCACCAATCTTTGTATCATCTGCAAACTTCATGCCATCAGGTTGGAGGCTACACAAAGGGAATAAAATGTGTTGCTTCTCCATCCTGAGGATGGCCTCATCTTGGCACAAGCAAAGGCCATGGACTGACATTTTGGAATAGGAATGGGAATTGGAATTAAAAGGTATTCTTCAATTATGTGAAGAACAAAAGGATGACAGGAGTGAAGGTAGGACCGATTAGAGATGAAAGTGGAAAGATGTGCCTGGAGGCTGTGGAAGTGAGCGAGGTCCTCAATGAATACTTCTCTTCGGTATTCACCACTGAGAGGGAACTTGATGACAGTGAGGACAATGTGAGTGAGGTTGATGTTCTGGAGCATGTTGATATTAAGGGAGAGGAGGTGTTGGAGTTGTTAAAATACATTAGGACGGATAAGTCCCCGGGGCCTGATGGAATATTCCCCAGGCAGCTCCACGATGCGAGGGAAGAGATTGCTGAGCCTCTAGCTAGGATCTTTATGTCCTCATTGTCCACGAGAATGGTACCAGAGGATTGGCGGGAGGTGAATGTTGTCCCCTTGTTCAAAAAAGGCAGTAGGGATAGTTGAGGTGATTATAGACCAGTGAGCCTTATGTCTGTGGTGGGAAAGCTGTTGGAAAAGATTCATAGAGATAGGATCTATGGGCATTCAGAGAATTATGGTCTGATCAGGGACAGTCAGCATGGCTTTGTGAAGGGCAGATCATGCCTAACAAGCCTGATAGAGTTCTTTGAGGAGGTGACCAGGCATATAGATGAGGGTAGTGCAGTGGATGTGATCTACATGGATTTTAGTAAGGCATTTGACAAGGTTCCACATGGTAGGCTTATTCAGAAAGTCAGAAGGCATGGGATCCAGGGAAGTTTGGCCAGGTGGATTCAGAATTGGCTTGCCTGCAGAAGGCAGAGGGTTGTGGTGGAGGGAGTTACATTCAGATTGGAGGTTTATGACTAGTGGTGTCCCACAAGGATCTGTTCTGGGACATCTACTTTTCGTGATTTTTATTAACGACCTGGATGTAGGGTTAGAAGGGTGCGTTGGCAAGTTTGCAGTCGACACAAAGGTGTTGTAGGTAGTGCAGAGGATTGTCGAAGATTGCGGACAGACATTGATAGGATGCAGAAGAGGGCTGAGAAGTGGCAGATGGAGTTCAACCCGGAGAAATGTGAGGTGGTACACTTTGGAAGGACAAACTCCAAGGCAGATTACAAAGTAAATGGCAGGATACTTGGTAGTGTGGAGGAACAGAGGGATCTGGGGGTACATGTCCACAGATCCCTGAAAGTTGCCTCACAGGTAGATAGGGTAGTTAAGAAAGCTTATGGGGTGTTAGCTTTCATAAATTGAGGGATAGAGTTTAAGAGACGCAATGTAATGATGCAGCTCTATAACACTCTAGTTAGGCCACACTTGGAGTACTGTGTCCAGTTCTGGTCGTCTCAGTATAGGAAGGATGTGGAAGCATTGGAAAGGGTACAGAGGAGATTTAGCAGGATGCTGCCTGGTTTAGAGAGTATGGATTATGATCAGAGATTAAGGGAGCTAGGGCTTTACTCTTTGGAGAGAAGGAGGATGAGAGGAGACATGATAGAGGTGTACAAGATAATAGGAGGAATAGACAGAGTGGACAGCCAGCGCCTCTTCCCCAGGTAACCACTGCTCAGTACAAGAGAACATGGCTTTAAGGTAAGGGGAGGGAAGTTCAAGGGGGATATTAGAGGAAGGTTTTTCACTCAGAGTGGTTGGTGTGTGGAATGCACTCCCTGAGTCAGTGGTGGAGGCAGACACACTAGTGAAGTTTAAGAGACTACTAGATAGGTATATGGAGGAATTTAAAGTGGAGGGTTATATGTGAGGCAGGGTTTGAGGGTTGGCACAGCATTGTGGGCTGAAGGGCCTGTAATGTGCTGTACTATTCTATGTTCCATGTTCTAAAATGTTTGGCAAGCAGGAAGTTCTGCTTTTGGCAGATGGAGTGGAGCCATTCAACGACTCAGTCCCTCAATTTACAACAGGTCTCACCAATGTAGAGGAGGCTGCACCAGGAGCCCTGGACACAACAGATTTGCAGGTGAAGTGATCCCTCATCCGGAAGGACTGTTTGGTTCTGAATGGTGGTGAGGGAGGAGGTGAATGGGCAGGCGTAGCACTTTGGCTGATTGCAGAGATATGTGCCACGATAGAGATTAGTGGGGAGGGATGAATGAAATGGGAAATCATGGAGGGAGCAATCCCTGTGGAAAGCAGAGAGAGAAGGGGAGGTAATGATATGCTTGGTGGTAGGATCCCTTTGGAGATGGCGGAAGTTTTAGTAGAGTTCACTTTCTGTTAGACGCTCAATTCCAGTGCCATTTCCTCTTTAGTGATATTACATTAAAGGAGCTGTAGCAAGTGCAAGCCCAGTGCCTGGAACACAACTTTAGCAGGTTTTCCAATTTATTTGGTTGTTAGACTTTGGCTGTCTCCCCCACCTCTCACCTTCCATAGCATTGACTTTTATCCCCACCATCTCACATTCATATCTTCACTCCACCATGGTTCTGCCATGGTCTTAAATTTCCCAAGCACTTTCTCAGACTGATCACATAACCTTCATCTAGCCCAGGCCCTGATGCATCACTCTCCTTCCAACACATCTTGTGATCTATACACCCTCATCCCAATACTGATCATCACTGTGAACAGGCCCCACCCATTTTCGCTTATATACCCAGCATAAGTACATTTTTAGGCGGCAGATCCGCAACCATAAATATCATGGATGCAGCATGTAACTATTAAAAGCGTTGGTAAATTATAGCCAGTTTCTTTTCATCTATTAAAGATGCATGAACATGAGTACGAAACTGAAATTGGATGAAAGATGGTAATGAATGTTGAAGTATTACTCCCTACAAAATGTTGAGTTCTGGTGTACACAAATAATTTGTTGTACTCATATGTTGGGTTTGGTAAAATTGAACTAAAAACTGTTGGCAGGGTTTCAGTCCCACAATGTGTTGAAAAATTGATTTACTTTTAAAAATTAGTGCAAAATGACATGAAGGAAAATAGCATGGCTTTTTTGATCCATTTGGGAATAGGTTTTCACCTATTCCTTCCAGAATCTTTTTAAAATTGTCATACTGATATTGCATCGGTCTAAGTTGGTGAGCTTTGCTTGATTGCCCTTTAAGGTCTCTAGTAGCTGAAGCTGAAATTGAAATCCAGCAACACTGCATCTCATTTCCACATATTTTAAATAATTTGTCATTTCAGTGGAGTTGGGCTTTTTTTTAAATTTTAGAAACTTCTTAGATTCTGCTGACAAAGATATACCTTTTAAGATGCGCAGATTTGCTTGTTTTTAAAGTACTTGGCAAGTGTCAATTTTTCAAATTTATGTTAAGTGAATTCCTAACATTCGACTTCACAGTTTTAAAGTAGCCCTATTGAATTGAAAATTGTGTAGTAGTAGTATCATTACAATCTTGTCTTTCTACCTCTTTCCTCTCCCACCTAAATATCTATGTAGAACACTTAAAATTGTCCAGTTAATTGATGAAATAGTGATTCTTGAAATGATTAGATACAGTTCTAGCTTCCATTTATTTACCAAATATTAAGCTGTTCCTATAATTTCAATAGCATGCATATTTGAATTTGATGTCCTTGCCAAGATACGTTTAATTGATGTTAGTTAAATTTGGACAACATTCTTCATAAACTTTCAGGCAATCATGGACAGTGGAATGTTTTCAGCATGTGTTGTTTATGTAATCAAGGTGTACAAAGGAATCATATGACCAAGTAGATAATTGAATCCATCCTATCTTAACTTCTGAAATATGTAAATAAACGCCAGGATGTAAAATTGTCATGAATTGATGCTCTGAATAATATTTACCCGTATTGTGTCCTGGTCCTACTCTTTTCTCTCAGAACAGTTACTCTGATCTTTTCAATTATATGTGATTATAAGAATCATGCAGCATGTTTGCATATTGGGATAGATGAAAATGACTAAACATGAGAATGTCCTTTGTTTCCATCCCACTATCTCAAATTGTGTTTCATGTATAATACGGTTTTGCAAAAGAATTCAGGTAACACTTGAGTTGACAAGGTGTTTGCTTTCAGTCTAATTTAATTTCTCCCTTCCTTTATAGTTTAGTTTATTTATCTCCTTGTTATCTACACTCTTTATCTCCCTCTCTTGCTCCTTAACAGTAGTGTTAGTAGTGTTACGAATCCCGTAACTGGATAACTTACCAGCAAAGATAGAGAGGTCTGTTGAAGTCTGGTGTCACTATTTTCAAACGTTTTTATTTATAAAGGGACACAAAAGTAGGGTTAATACATACATTCAGATAGTGCACATCGTCAACATTCAATCTAAAGCGCGGGTATAGTGATAATCCTCATTAAGTGAGCTCTGCTGATGTCTAGGGGTTAATAGATTGTCCATTGGAAATATAAAAGTCACTCCGAAAGTCTGCTGGCCTCAGCCCTTTGAAAATCACTGGGTTTTGCGTGGGGCGACCGAGAGAGAGAGATTGGGGGGGAGAAGAGAAAGAACTTGCCGAGTCTCGATGAATCTTCCGTGAAATCGGGGGAGCGTTGGTTTCCTCTCCCCGATGTTAGTTAAAGCGGTTTCCTGTGATTTCAGCCACAAATTCCAATCCCGGAATCTAACGCACGTGGCTTCCTTCAGAATGGCTTCCCGCTGCTGCGGGAACACTCTCGTGTCTTCTGGGTGCGTCTGAGGGGCTGTCCCCCTGAGACTCTCCGTTATACTTCCTCACGGGGTCGCAGGTGTCAATCAGGTTGGGATGATGCAATCTCTCTCTCAACCAGCCCACCTTGCCCGAGGGCTTTTCACGTGGTCTCCATGAGACAATAGTCGCTGGCATCTTATTCTGTATTCCTCGTGGGACGTGCAATTTTTCACGTTTCTCTCTCTCTCACTTCCTGGGTCTACTGACCCCCCCCCCCCTCAACGGGTGCTCTTGCGATTCTCACAAAGGAGGGGGCTGGGATCATAACACCTCCCATCTTAAAAAGACGTTTTACCAGTGGTTAAAACGGAGTGGTCCACAGTCTTACAGGAGTTTTGGATCTAACTCAATACACAAGTTTTTCTTTTCACAAAATACTACCGTTATACATTCAAGTCAGTATCTAAATAGTTAACGATTACAGTGTCTCTTTCTTTCATATCTTAACATTGCGAACCGTACATCAGACTTCAATTCAATAACCACCTATTTAATTTTTTTTTCTAAGCAACAAAACTAAGGAGGTGTGACCTTAGCTTAGGTGCATTTACAAAAGTTTACGCGAATACTAATCGTTTCAGTCGTTTAACTTAACCGGCAGGTCTCCAAAGGGCTGTCTTTATTATTCACAGGCTTTGGCTCAAACCTGTTCAACCTGCCTGGCTGTCTAACAATGGCATCTCCATTAACCGTCGCCTCTTTTCCGGCGAGCCCCCCCGTGGGGAACTTGAGTAGTTTTGCGTGGTGAACTCCCGCCCGCCCCGCTCATCGGGGTTATTTTAGCAACCCCATGCCCCAGACTTAGACCATTTCCACCCAACTCTTTGATTTTACCCAGGTGGCTGGCCTTTTTATCAGTACCCTTCAGGCTATTGGTGTTTGATTCAAACTCTTCACTCAAATAGCCTGTCGAAGGCAGCCTTTTCACACCCCATCCTGGCGTAACAATAGAGTGGGGGGCCCCGCTATTCCCCAGCTCACTCTGTGAGCGATCTGCCAGGTTTAAGATTTCTTCCTTCGATTTGGAAACTACAGGCTTTTCGTTTCCTTCGCCAACAATCCTCACCCCCCCCCCATTCTTAAATTCTGCATTAACTTTGAACACTCCTTCGAGTACAGACGCCGGGGAGCTCACACTTTCCCCGGTTACCAAGGTTAACCCTTTTCCCACTGAACCGAGTCCATCTGACCCACAAGGACGGCCGCCCCGTTCCACTGAATCAGATACCTCAGACTCCTTCTGAGCTCTGTTACCAGGTTCAGCACCTCGTGCATCCCCATCTCGGACACACTCAAACGGGACATTGGCCTCTTCCAGGCTTTCAACACCCGTACCTTTTTCAAATTCTAACTTCCCCCGATCCTCCCAGTTACTCTCTGGGCAGCTCCCACCTGGGGAAGGCGCAACCCTGCGAGCTGAAACAACCTCCTCGGCCTTTTCAGCAGACTCCTTCGAGGCAAGGGTATCCTTTCCATCTAGGACTGCCCTCCTCTCGTTATCGGTAACACCTTTAGAACTCTCAAGTTCTTCAAACAATTCTGCCAAACCAGACAGAAAGGTCCAACTCTGGACCTTTTAACAGCTTTATCTGTTTCTCATCTTTATTTCCTACCTTTAGGACCTTTCTCTTCGCTAAAGGCAGATCTATCTCCTCTCCCTTACCCCCTTTCACTTTACTACTCTTCGTCTTACCACCCTCGAAACCCTCATGGCACAGGGTCGGCAAAGACGTCTCGGCCAAATCAAAACTGGCCAGATTTAAACTGCTCTCATTCACAGCTCTCTCTCTCGACAGGCTGCGAGTGACCACGCCGGCGAGAGGGTCCTTGGGCGCTAGGGACGGGGCCACCACACTCTCCGGTCGGCAGGTCGGCAGCATGGCTGACCAAACCTTACCCCCTGCTAAGTCATTTCCCAGCAGGATGTCCACGTCATCTCTCGGGAATTCTGAGGGCACCCCTACTTCAACTGATCCATACATCAGCTCACAATCCAGAATGACCTTATATAAGGGCACCATTTCCATACGTTTATTTATTCCTTCCACCTTTACCATGCCCGTTTCCCGACCAAATTCTAGTACCTTACGGCTAACCAGGGATAATTCAGAGTTCGTATCCCTCCAGATTCGTACGGAAACTGGTGTGTCTCCCTCCGTCACAGACACGGTTCCGTGTGACAGACAACTCCCAGAGCCTTCTCGTACTCTGTCTACCCTCGGCTCTCTGGTCGATTTGCTGATTACCACGGCACACCTGATAGGGACTGCGGCTTTCCCTCTTCCTATCTCCTTCCTCGGAGCAAAGCATCGAGATGCAATGTGCCCCTCCTTTCCACAATTAAAACAGGTCAAACCCGGAGCCCTCTGGCCGTCTTGCTTTTCCCCCTCAACCTTACCACTAGCTCCCGGTGGGACCTCTGCCTCACTCGTCGGACTTTCTCGATCGTTCCCACGGTCTCTCTGGGGACCTTTATTCGAGGGAGTCTTTGTCTTGTGGGTTAGGGCATATTCGTCCACCAACCTACCAAATTCTGAAATAGACTTATCCGGCTTCTCATTCAAATACACCCGGATCTCCTCCGGAACACAACTTTTGAATTCCTCAATCAAAAATAACTCCCTGAGACGCCCATAATCCTCGCCCACTCTTTCCGCGGTGCACCAACGGTCCAAGAGCACCCCCTTCTCATGGGCTAGCTCGGTATACGTTTGATTCCACCCTTTCCTTAAATTTCTAAACTTTTGTCTATAGGCCTCAAGTACCAATTCGTAAGCCCGGAGAATGACCTTTTTTACATCATAATTCTCCGCTCCTCCCTCCCCCAGGGACAAAGCCGCATATGCTCGTTGGGCTTTCCCCTTTAACACACTTTGTAACAATGCCACCCATTGCTCTTTTGGCCACTTCTGATTTACTGCCACCTTTTCAAAAAGCAAAAAATAGCTATCGATATCTGTCTCCTCGAACGGGGGCACCAATCTCAACTCCCTACTAATACTAAACCGCTCTGCTTGGTCTAACCCTTGATCTCTTCACTCGTTTCTCATCTTCTCAATTTCCCTGTCATGTTGCCTCTGTTTCTCTTCTGCTTCTAGCTTCTTTAGGTGAATTTCATGCTGCCTTTCCCTCTCTCTCTCCTGCCTTACCCTTTCTCTCTCTCTCTCAGCCGCTTCCAGCTCTTTTAACTTAATTTCACGTTCCAACTTCAATTTCTCCACCTCTAACTGAACCGTCCCACTTGATGGTACCTCTTCAGGGATATCTCCCAATACCTCAGCTTCAAACACCTTCTTCCCAATGTAATACTGAGTTATGGCCCTTCGTACCTCCTGCTTTTTCATGGACGACCTCACTTCTGTGAGGTTCAACCCCTTCGCTAAATTTAACAAGTCTGATTTTGTGGCCGCCTCTAGCGCCCCTACCATCGGGTTTTCCATAAATTCACCCACGTCCATCTTTGCTGGTTTCCCGTCTGGCTACCCGCGTAACCAGATTCAAGTTTTTTTTTTGATTTACAAGCCCAATTCACTGGCCTCCCAATTTGGTGTCAAATCCCGGACGAGAAACCCAATTGTTACGAATCCCGTAACTGGATAACTTACCAGCAAAGATAGAGAGGTCTGTTGAAGTCTGGTGTCACTATTTTCAAACATTTTTATTTATAAAGGGACACAAAAGTAGGGTTAATACATACATTCAGATAGTGCACATCGTCAACATTCAATCTAAAGCACGGGTATAGTGATAATCCTCATTAAGTGAGCTCTGCTGATGTCTAGGGGTTAATAGATTGTCCGTTGGAAATATAAAAGTCACTCCGAAAGTCTGCTGGCCTCAGCCCTTTGAAAATCACTGGGTTTTGCGTGGGGCGACCGAGAGAGAGAGATTGGGGTGGAGAAGAGAAAGAACTTGCCGAGTCTCGATGAATCTTCCGTGAAATCGGGGGAGCGTTGGTTTCCTCTCCCCGATGTTAGTTAAAGCGGTTTCCTGTGATTTCAGCCACAAATTCCAATCCCGGAATCTAACGCACGTGGCTTCCTTCAGAATGGCTTCCCGCTGCTGCGGGAACACTCTCGTGTCTTCTGGGTGCGTCTGAGGGGCTGTCCCCCTGAGACTCTCCGTTATACTTCCTCACGGGGTCGCAGGTGTCAATCAGGTTGGGATGATGCAATTCTCTCTCAACCAGCCCACCTTGCCCGAGGGCTTTTCACGTGGTCTCCATGAGACAATAGTCGCTGGCATCTTATTCTGTATTCCTCGTGGGACGTGCAATTTTTCACGTTTCTCTCTCTCTCACTTCCTGGGTCTACTGACCTCCCCCCCCCCCCCCAAACGGGTGCTCTTGTGATTCTCACAAAGGAGGGGGCTGGGATCATAACAGTAGAAAGCAACAACTATATTGAAATCGACTTGTGTTTGAACCTTGAGATGTACTGAAAGTTGAAATGCTAATGCCACTACACTCCTTTGGTTAGACTTGGGACAGTAGTTAAGGGTAATGATGCTCTCTGTGTTTGTTTCCTTCATTGACTTGAATGTGAACACCCAAGATTAATAACTAACAGGAATGAGGAATGCAACCATATTTATCAAACCCACCACATTCCATGTCACTTAATCTCCAGTTCTTTAATTTGTAGCACTTCTTGAATTTCAAAACTATGTGGTGCAAATATTGAATTCTTGTTCGGATATAATTTGGTGCTGTGTGAACTTGCATTCATGCAAAATCAGCCTGTTTTGTATTTGGCACAAGATAGAATATGCCACTACTATATTCTCTCCTAATATCCCCAGTGAATTAGATTCTAAATCAGTATTTTATTTAATCCTCTCAGGCCTTGTCTCTTCTTACCTTTGCAACTCTGCAGCTTCGTCATCTCAAAGTGGAAGTAGAATGAATGCACATCAACCAGTGAACAAACCTTAAACAATCTTATACCATTCTGTAATTCCTGCTTTGAACTGGATTTTCTTGTTACATGCTTCACAATTTAAATTAACTTGTGAAGTCCCCTGTTACTTCCACGTGTGGAGTTCAGTCAGTTAATGATGCTCTGTGATGTGGATTTTGATTTTTAAATAAACATTCTATTACTTGGGTGCCAGAATATGTCTGTTGGGGTAGTGGGTGTGGTTGTAGGAAAAATGGAGATGCCAAATTGATAGAATGTTACAGGTCGCCCATGGTGGTTTTACTTTCTTATGTAAGCTTCCAAAGTGCTAATTTCAGCTTGGTCCACAAGTAATGCTCTTGACTATGTAAGTAGGTTGTTGTTCAAGCCTTGATCTATTTGAATTCACAGTTAAGATACTTATGTATTGAGGGAGATGAAGGGCCTTTTCAGGAAAATATGAACGTTTTCAAGCCATTATACTGCTAAAAAGAGCACAATCAATAGACAATAGACAGTAGGTGCAGGAGTAGGCCATTTGGCCCTTCTAGCCAGCACCGCCATTCACTGTGATCATGGCTGATCATACACAATCAGTACCCCGTTCCTGCCCTCTCCCCATATCCCTTGACCCCGCTATCTATAAGAGCTCTATCTAACGCTCTCTTGAATGCATCCAGAGACTTGGCCTCCACTGCCTTCTGGGGCAGAGCATTTCACATATCCACCACCAAGTTTTTCCGCATCTCTGTTCTAAATGGCCTACTCCTTATTCTTAAACTGTGGCCTCTAGTTCTGGACTCACCCATCAGCGGGAACATGCTTCCTGCCTCCAGTGTGTCCAATCCCTTAATAATCTTATATGTTTCAATCAGATCCCCTCTCATCCTTCTAAATTCCAGTGTATACAAGCCCAATCACTCCAATCTTTCAACATATGACAGTCCTGCCATTCTGGGAATTAACCTTGTGAACCTACGCTGCACTCCCTCAATAGCAAGAATGTCCTTCCTCAAATTTGGAGACCAAAACTGCACACAATACTCCAGGTGGGGTCTCACCAGGGCCCTGTACAGCTGCAGAAGGACCTCTTTACTCCTATACTCAATTCCTCTTGTTATAAAAGCCAGCATGCCATTAGCTTTCTTCACTGCCTGCTGTACCTGCATGCTTGCTTTCATTGACTGATGTACAAGAACACCTAGATCTTGCTGTACTTCCCCTTTTCCTAACTTGACTCCATTTAGATAGTAATCTGTCTTCCTGTTCTTGCCTCCGAAGTGGATAACCTCACAATTATCCACATTAAACTGCATAAATGTTTGAATCTTTGAAATCTTGTTAATAATTATGGCTCAACTGTTTGTGGAACCTTGTTACTACATTTGCCAAAATGGCAGTTCTCTCATTTACCAGAGTAAAATTTCGGAATAGGGTAACAAAGCATCGTCAAGGAATTTCTCAGCCACAAAGTTTTGTTTGAATTTCTCCCTTCTAACTTCTCTGTCATTTAAAAGCCATATCAATTGACAAGTTTGGCTGCCTTTTGACGTTGAATGTTCTGGAAAAAGCAAAACAAGGAATAAGGAGGTTTAAGAATGGTGTGTGGGGGAATGTGTTTTTACATTCAGTTTATTAGGGAAATGAGATGTGACTTGATAGAGGTGTATAAAATGATAAGGGGGAGAAGTAGAGTGGATAGCCAGTGCCTTTTTCCCAGAGTGGTAATGGCCAATATGAGAGAACATATTTTCAAGGTGAATGGAGCAAAGTATAGGGAGACATCAGAAATAGATTTTTTTACACAGTGGTAATGCATGGAAAGCACTGCCAGAGATGGTGATCGTTTGAGTACCTATCAACTGGGCTAATGAGACTTGTGGTGGAAAATGGCATCTGGTTGTAGTTCAGTTACAACACAAAGTGGTTGATATGAAAGTGTTTGAAAAGACTAGGAGCTGTCCCAGTCTTATACCCTGTTCGATTATAATACCATAAGACATAGGAGAACTATTGGGCCATTTTGCCCATCGAGTCTGCTCCACCATTCAATCATGGCTGATCCTTTTATCCCCCCTCCTCAACCCTATTCTCTGGCCTTCTCCCCATAATCTTTGATGCCATGTCCAAACAAGAGTCTATCAATTTCTGCCTTAAATACACCCAAAGCCCTGGCCTCACAGCTGCCTGTGGAAAAAAATTACCTAAATTCACCACCCTCTGGCTAAAGAAATTTCTCTGCAGCTCTGCTTTAAATGGACACCCCTCTATCCTCAGGCTGTGCTCTCTTGTCCTAGACTCCCCCACCGTAGGAAACATCCTTTACACATCTACTCTGTCTAGGCCATTCAACATTCAAAAAGGTTTCAATGAAATCCCTACCATTCATCTAAATTCCAGTGAGTACAGAAATAGAGCCATCAAATGTTCCTCGTATGATAACCCTTTCAGTCACGGAATCATCTTGTGACCCACCTCTGGACCCTTTCCAATGCCAGCACATCTTTTTTAAGATGACGGGTCCAAAACTGTTCACAGTGCTCAAGGTGAGGCCTCACCAGTGCCAGTATTCCTGCTTTTGTATTTAAGACCTCTTTGCATTTCCCTTCCTCACCACCAACTCAACCTACAAGTTAACATTTAGGGTGTCTGCACAAGGGCTCCCAACTCCCTTTGCATCTCAGATTTTTGGATTTTCTTCCCACTTAGAAAATAGTCTGCACATTTATTTCTACAAACGTTTGTACTACCAAAGTGCATGCCCATGCATTTTCCAACATTGTTTTTGATTTGCCACTTTCTTGCCCATTCTCCTAACCCAGGGGTCGGCAACCCGCGGCTCCGGAGCCACATGTGGCTCTTTTACGTCTCTGCTGCGGCTCCCTGTTGCTTTGGGAAATAATCGGTTGTGGCGACCCTTTTCCTGGCACATCCGAACCGACTCACAATTAGATAGCCTACGGGGGTTTGCGAGCACAGAGCTTTGGAGCCTCTGCGCCATGGGGGGCAGGTTGAGGGAGGCTTAAAAGTGAGGCTGAAGATTTCGAATAAAGTTTTTTCCTTCGACTGCAGTTACCGACTCCATGTCGTAATTTTAGCGCTGCGTGTAGCACACCGCTACATGGTCAGTATTTAATTAAAATGTATTTTATGTTAGTTTGTTAGTTTTTGAAATGTAATTCTAAATTTGAAGATTATGGTGATCTTGTACAATCTAAATAAGATGTTGTGGCAACCCATTTCCTGACACATCCAAACCGGCTCACAATTAGCCAGCGTTCAGGCTAAGGGAGATAGCTTACGGGGGTTTATGAGTACGTGTCTTTTGCAGCATCCGCGCCCATGGGGGGCGGGTTGAGGGAGGCTTAAAAGCAAGGCTGTTTAGTTCGAATAAAGCTATCTTTGACTGCAGTTTACTGACTGCGTGTAGCACACTGCTGCAACATGTTTTTATCGCTGGCTGTCCAGAGGGGAGGTGCTGAAATGCTTTGTCGCGTGTCTGGAAGAAGTGAAAACTTTCCTGGGCAGCAAAGGGCTCAACTTTCCTGAGCTGGAACAGCCAGAGTGGCTGGAAAAGCTACACTTCATGGTAGACATGACAGTGCACCTGAACACAGCTCTTCAACGGGGTAAGGACGTACAGCCCTGCACATGTTGGAGGATGTTTTGGCATTCGAGCGCAAGTTGACGTTGCTTGCCAGAGATTTACAGAAAGGCACATTGTCTCACTTCCCCAATTTGAGAGAGTTCAAACAAGGTCACGACATGATAAATTCGGAGTATTTACATTCTGCAATCATCGCAATGCAAACATCGTTTGGGAAACGCTTCTGTGAGTTCAGAGAGGAAAAAAACACATTATCCTTCCCGGTCACTCCCCTAAGCATCGATCCATCCCTCCTGAATATGACTGCATTGTCAGGTGTGAGTCAACCTGAACAAGTATGATAAATATTTTAATTGCCTATTATTTTACGTATATTCATATGTTTTCATTGTTCAGTGAAATAGTCCTTTCATTTTTCAGGTTGACAGCTGGCTGACATTATTTTTGGTTTGCTGCTGGCGGCAAATTTAAGTTTGGCGTTTTTCATAAATACAAGAAGGACTCAAATAGACGTTGAGTATTTTACTTAAAAGTAACCTTCAACCCAACGTCTTTTTTTCGGAGTTCAAAATGTTTTTGTTGCATGCAGAAATGTAATTTCGTTTTCTCTGCAGGAGTTCATCAATTTCATAAATGCAACACATTATAGTTTGTTTATACATAGCATAAAGGCAAAACAAAACGTTGTATGCAGTGTTATTTCATTTTAAATGTCAAACGGGTTTTGCGGCTCCCAGTGTTTTCTTTTCTGTGGGAAATGGGTTCAAGTGGCTCTTTCAGTGGTAAAGGTTGCTGACCCCTGTCCTAACCTATCTTAAGTCAATCTGCACCCTACCTGTTTCCTGAACAGTACCTGCCCCTCCACCAATCTTTGTATCGTCTGCAAACTTGGCAACAAAGCCATCTTTCCATTATCTAAATCATTGATAGATGGCATATAAAGGAGTGGCCCCAACACTGACCCCTGCGGAACACCACCAGTCACTAGCAGCCAACCAGACAAGGATCCTTTTGTTCCCACTCACTGCCTCCTACCAATCAGGCAATGCCCTAACCATGTTAGTAATTTCTTGTAATATCAAGGGCTCTTACCTTGATAAGCAGCCTCATGTGTGGCATCTTATCAAAGGCCTTTTGAAAGTCCAAATATACAACATTCACTGCATCCCCTTCATCTATGCTCAAATCTCCTCAAAGAATTCCAACAGGTTTGTCAGATGAGATTTTCCCTTAAGGAAACCACGCTGACTTTGTCCTATCTTGTCCTGTGTCACCGAGTGCTCCATAACCTCTCCTTAACAATTGACTCCCAACGCCTTCCCAACCACTGAGGTCAAGCTAACTGGTGTATAATTTCTTTTCTGCTGCCTTACTCCTTTCTTAAAGAGTGGAGTGACATTTGCAATTTTCCAGTTCTCTGGCACCATGCTAGAGACAAATGATTTTTAAAAGATCATTGGTAATGCCTCTACAATCTCTAATGCTACCTAATTCAGAACCCTAGTGTCAGTAGGTTCAGGAATGGCCCAAGTGCCGAGAGAGAGAGACACTGAAGTGAGTTAAAAGTTCACAGAGTTTAATGCGAACAGAGTAGAGGGAAAGGAAAACAATAAACACTAAGCTAAACAGGGCTGTTAACTATTACTCTCAAATGGAAAATTGAGAGTGAGGAATGAAAAATTAACACTGTGGCTGAAAGGATTAACTAAATGTAAAATGAAAGCCTCTAGTGTTCAGAGCCAATTGACTTGACCGTCCAATTTCTCAGGCAAAGCCAAATTCAAGCAGGTAGCGAAATGTTGCTATGCTTTGCTCAGGTCTCAACAAGTGCTACAGTGATAACAATAGAGCTACATACCATCACATTGAAATAATAATTGGTTGACACATGCATATTCACGAGTGGAATTGCCATATCTGCTGCGCTGCCGTATCTGTGGTTGTGACAGGGACCCCATACCTAGGAGCTGCCCCTGAGGCACCACAGACCTCCGTCCATTGAACAACTTGTTCAAGATGTCCTTTACTGGGATTCAAGAATGTGCTTTTGGACCAAACCCATCCCAGCCACAAGGTACTGGACCTTAACACATACCCAGCAAGATGCCAGAGGCGCCACATTGTATAGACCAGGGAACCATCTACCAAGTGGGGAGAAGGGGGAGGAGTGGGACTGAGGCCAGGGGAAAGGTAGTAACCAGCTTGAGCTGAGACACATGGACTATTGGATGGATCTTCAATGATGCTGGTAGATGTAATTTATATGACACCTTGTTAACAGCCTTCTTCCCTACAGATGGTCCCATGTAGTGCTGTATTAACTTGCAGCTCTCAGCTTTCAGGGGAAGATTCTTCGATATCAACCAGACCTCCTCTTCTGGCTTGAATGGCCTTGCCTGTCGGTGGAGTCAATCAGCCTGCCAGGCACGTCGTTTCTGGGAGTGCAGCAGAGAAACTGTGGCTCATCTCCAGGTGTGCTTGTAGTGCTGGATCAGCTGTTCTGGAATCCCTTCTGGCATTCAAAGGGAGATATATCTATGGAGGACGAATCAAAGTTATTGTGGGCGACCTCTCTCCAAACCAGTTGGGAAATCCAGGATGTGGGGTTGGAAGAGACAAGGCAACGCAGGGCTTCCTCCAACTTCAGTTTCAGTTTCGCAGTCTGGCCTTTGGATTGGGGATGGAAATCAGAAGAGAGGCTAGCTGTGGCTCCTACAAGAGAGCAAAAAGCCTTCCAAAAGAAGGAAGTGACCTGTGGTCCACAATCATACACTATGTCTTGAGGAAAGCCGTGGAGCCTGAACACATGTTGAACCATGAATGTTGCAGTCTCACAAGCCAATGTGAGCTTTGGGAGGGCAATGAAGTGGGAAACCTTGTAAAATCAATCCATAATGACCAAAATGGTGGTGTTTCCATTCGACATGGGCAGCCCAGTGCTGAAATCTACTGAGAGGTGGGACCAGGGGCGGTGGGGCACAGGCAGTGGATATAACAGACCTGCAGGATGCTTGTGTGATATCTTGTTCTGAGTGCAGTGGGACAGGCAGATACAAGGTCATGGACGTCCTGGGACATAGATGACCACCAAAATTGTCTCTTTATAAACTCCTGGGTCCATTGAATTCCTGGATGTCCAGCCAGACGGGAGGAGTGACCCCATTCCAATGCTTTGGAACACACCGCAGCAGGGACAAACAGCCAGTTTGGGAGGACCACCACCCGGGTCTGGGTCCGACTGTTGGACAACCCTTACCTCTTCCTCTATTCCCCAGATCACCGGAGCAGTGATACATGAGCAAGGAAGAATGAGCTCTGGATTGGCGTTGACCCAGAACAAAACCCCGGAACCCTGAAGGCAAGCTCATCTTCCAGGCTGTGTCTTTGGGATATCAAAAAGCAACTAGTCATGAGGCCCTGAAAGTGGGTACCATCCCTGAAAAGAACCAAAATCAGTGTAACTCCAGATCATGGTCTTCAAAAGAGCCCCCCCACACACTGAAAAGGGAAGATATCAAAGGTAGAAATAAAGCTGTTTTTGAAGATGCAAGCAAAGGAGTCGCTGTTTAACTACAACTTAACTTTGCCCCACCTCATAGTGGCCATTAGATATGTTGAAAGCTGTCTTCCACTCATCTCCTATCATGTGAAACAGATTGTAAGCATTGCGCGGATCAATTTTGGAAAACATGGTTGCTCCCTGGACATGCTCAAACATAGATGCCAGCAGGATAAGACGGAAGTGGTTCTTCATAGTGATGTTGTTTAGAGGTCAATAATTGATATAGGGATGGAACTTGCCTTCTTTCTTGCTCACTAAAAAGAAGTCCGCTCCTGCCAGTGAGGTTGAAGGGTGGAAAAACCCCATAGCCAATGCCTCCTTGATGTATTCCTCCATGGCCACCATTTCAGGATGAGAGAGGGACAAGAGACTGCTCTGGGGAGGACTAGTGCCAGGTTGAAGATCTATGGCACAGTCGTACAGCCGGTGTGGGGGCAGAGAGGTGGCCTTGCTTTCACTGAAGACCTCAAGAAGATCCACATGTTCAGCTGAAATCCCAGACAGGCCCACATCTTTAGCTTACACAGGAGGGGATTCATGGAATGGAGCTTGAGCTGGACCCAGACAGGTAGACAGGCATGCTGGTCCCCACTCTTGGAGTACCTTCAGACACCAATCGATTTGTGGGTTACGTTGGGATAACCAGGGAAGACCAAGTACCAGTGGCAGTTCAGACAAATCAACTAGATAGAAGGAGAGTCCTTCACTATGTTTGCCTTTAAACACAAGGTTGAGGAGCACGGTGGAAAGGTGGATCTGGCCGGAGCCCAGAGGTTGACCGTCCAGTGCCTTGATGTTGATCTTTTCTCTTAATTCCTGAATAGGAACTCCCTAACTTTGAGCTAGAGAGATGTCCATGAGATCTGCGGCTGCACCGGAATTGATAAATGCCTTAGGTTCATGGGTCTGAGATCTTCACAACAAGGAAGCTGCAAGCATTACACAGTTAGAGGAAACTGACTGAAGAGTAAACCAACCCATCAGGACTCCCTTCCCTGCTGGTGGGTATCCTCTTTTTCTGGACACTTGGGGCATGCAACCTGGAAATGTCCTGGATCACTACAGTAGAGGCAGGAACATGTTCTCCTGCACCATTCTTATTCCTCCTGGGGCAGGCGCATGTGCCCTACTTGCATAGGCTCCTCTGTGGTCTGGGAGCTGGGTGGTGAGGGCGGAGGAAAGGGCAAGGAAAGATGGTGATTGGACGGCACATAGGAAGCTTGAAACATTCTTTTCTTGTGCACCTGGTCGTCAACTCAAATAGCCAGTTTAATCAGGTCATCCAGACTAACCTGTTAGTCCCAGATGGTGATCTCGTGCCAAACCCTTGCATTCAGTTCATGCTGGAAGGCAGTGTGTAGAGATCTCTTATTTCAACCTGTCTCTACTGCAAGTGTGTGGCATTTGACTGCATAGGCTCTCACTGTCCCTCTGCCTTGGCTCAGGTCCAAGAGTCAGTGAGCACCCATACTGGAAGGTCAAAAATCCTCCTGAACTCTGTAATGAAATGACAGAATGACTGGGCTGCAGGGTATCCTTGCTACCATAAAGCATTGAGCTGGCTGAGTGGAGGTCCATCTAGGAGATTGACTATGTACACCAGTTACCATGCATCATCACCAAAACGACCAGCTTGGGCTTGGAACGTCAGCATGCATTGGGTAATAAAATTCCTGCAGCCATCCGAATCACCAGAATATCTGCCTGGTGGTGGAATGCTAAGTTGCTGTACGGACATGGGAGTCAGTTCTGGTCTGGGCACAGAAGCGAGAGCATTAGTAGCAGAGGTTGTTGGGCAACAGAGAAAGAGGACCTGTGAGATGCTGGGTGTGGGTCTGACCATTGCCAGAGGCTACTGAATTGCGTTGGCGAGAACGTTAATAGCAGTCAGCTGACGCTAGCTGGTTGCAGTGAGCTCATGGACGGCGGCTGTGAGAGCAGAAGTTGCAGACACCCGAGTCCAATTGTCTGCAGTGAACTGTTGAATAGTTGTGGCTAGGGATGATACCTGTTCTTCCAGATGAAACTGGGCTTGTCGGTACAAGATTATCTGCCTCATTGCTTCGGTAATTTCACTCATTACAGATGCAATTGCCTGTAGCTTGTCCCCTACCTTACCAATGAATCTCAGGGCCAAGGTCAGCTGATCTCTGTCTGCTGGGTCCATTTTTGTGTATTCGAGACTTGCTGTCAGTACATTCAGGCATGGCTCAAGTGCCGAGAGAGAGAGACACTGAAGTGGGTCAATAGTTCACAGACTTTAATGTGAACAGAGTAGAGGGAAAGGAAAACAATAAATGCTAGGCCAAACATGGCTGTTAACTATTACTCTCAAATGGAAAATGAAGCCATCACTGCAGCTGAAATGAATAGCTAAATATTAAATGAAAACTGCGAGACTTCAGAGCCAGTTAAATTGACAGTCCAATTTCTCAGGCAGGGCCGAATTCAAGCAGGCTGTGAAACGTTGCTGTGCTTTGCTCAGGTCTCGACAAGCGCTACAACAAAAACAATGGAATTAAATACCATCACAGCGAAATGATAATTAGCTGACACGTGCATGTGCATGAACACAATTGCCGTATCTGCTGTACTGTGGAATTCGTGGTTGTGACACCTAGGATGCAGTTCATCTGGTATGGGTGACTTATGTACCCTTAGGTCTTTTAGCTTTTTGAGCACCTTCTCTCTTATATTAGTATCTGCACTTATTTCTCTTCCTTTACACATTACAACATCTGGAACACCTCTACTGCCTTTTGCAATGAAGACTGATGCAAATTACTCATTTAGGTTATCTACCATTTCCTTGTCCCCTGTATTTCTCTGTCTTCATTTTCTAGTGGTCCTATATCCATTCTCTTTCTTTTATTTTTTACGTACTTGGAAAAAGCTTTTACCGTCCACTGTCATATTGTTTGCTAGCTTGTTTTCATGTTACCTTAAGTTTCCGAATCGCTCCGGTTCATGACATAGTACACATTCCAGTCTAGCTGATCCCCTAGTAGGCTCAATGACAAACTGCTCTAAAAAGCTACCTTGTAGGCATTCAACAATTCACTCTCTTGAGGTCCATTACCAACCTGATTTTTCAATCGACCTGCATGTTACAATCTCCCATGACTGTCCCAGCATTAACCATTTGACACGCCTTTTGTATTTTCCGTTGTAATTTGTGGTCTACATCCCAACTACTACTGGGAGGCCTGTATATAACTGCCAATAGGGTCCGTTTGCCCGTGCAGGTTCTTAACTCAACCCACAAGGATTCAACATCTACTGATCCTATGTCACATCTTTTGACTGATTTGTTGCCATACTTTACCAGCAGAGTCACATCACCCCTTTTGCCTACCTTCCTATCCCTCTGATACAAAGTGTAACCTTGGACATTCAGATCCTGACTACAACCATCATTCAGTAATGGCTGCAACATTATACCTGACAATCTGTAATAGTGCAACAAGATCATCCACTTTATTTCTTATATTCTGTGCATTCAGATATAACTCAGTGCTTTATTTGATATCTTTTTTGATTTTACATTCCTAATGCATCAATACTTTTCTGATGGCTGCAATTTTGTCCTACATCTCCCTGCCCTTCCTGATAGTCTGACTGCATGTTATCTTTGCTTTTTGTGTTGTTGGTTGTGGGTTGCAGGAGGAATGGAGACGGGCTAACCTCTATTGACATCAATGGATCTGGGGTTGAGAGAATAAACAGCTTCAAGTTCCTTGGCACCCACATCACCAAGGATGTCAAGTGGTCTGTACACACCAGCTGTGTGGTGAAAAAGGCACAATAGTGCCTCTTTCACCTCAGATGGTTGAGGAAATTTGGTATGAGCCCCCAAATCCTAAGGGCTTTCTACAGGGGCACAATTAAGAGCATGCTGACTGGCTGTGTGACTGCCTGGTATGAGAACTGTACCTCTCTTAATCGCAGGACTCTGCAGAGAGTGGTACGGACAGCCTAGCGCATCTGTAGTTGTGAACTTCACATGATTCAAGACATTTACAGGGAGAGGTGTGTAAAAAGGGCCCGTAGGATCCTTGAGGACCCAAGTCCATCCCAACCACAATCTATTCCAGCTGTTACCATCTGAGAAGCGGTACCGCAGCATAAAAGCCAGGACCAACAGGCTCTGGCATAGCTTCCACCAGGCCATCAGTCTGATGAACTCATGCTGATTTGAGTGTACTCTATATTACATTGAATGTTCTATTTATTATTATAAATTACTATGATTGCACATGGAGACATAACATAAAGATCTTTTACTCCTCATGCATGTGAAGGATATAAGAAATAAAGTCAATTCAATTCAATTTCCATCCGTCCTATCCTGAATCCCTTCATTATGGTTCCCACTCCTCTGCTAAATTAGTTTAAACTTTCCCCAACTGCTCTAACAAACCTGCCTGCGAGATTATTGGCCCCCCTTTGGTTTAGCTGCAACCTGTCCTTTTGTACAGGGCTTACCTCCCCCAGAAGAGATCCCAATGATTCAAGAACCTGAAGCCCTGCCCCCCACACCAGCTTCTCAGCCACGCATTCATCTGCCAGATCATCCTGTTTAAGATATCATAAATATACCCCAATAGGCTTTAAAAATGTGTCTATTCAACTGATTGTTTCTATGGATAATTCATAGGGAGAGTCCTATTGAATCCCTCACAATTAATGTGAATGGAAAGATAAACATTTTTTATAAAGCACTTTACTCACTGTGCACCTTGTATCTAGCAGGAAGGTACATATTGCGAGTTTTGACTATAGCAACAAAATCCCTTGTGGCTCCAAATACTTCTATTTTCTAATTTATTTTGCTTTAATGAAAACAAATGTGTTTTTCTGCCACTATGTAACCCATTGATGGATAGACAGTTGGTTGGGGGAAGGCTGAGAGAGACATATGATTGGAGAAGGGTAAGGAAGTGAGAGAAGTATCATGCTGATCTGTCTAGCTGTATATTATCCGTCAATCTTTTCAACAGTTACAGCTACGAATCCTGCCGCTTTTGTGCCACACTCCTCTCTTGTACACATCCTATAGAAAATGGCAGTATTATTTAGTGAATCCTGTGAAGAACAGACCAAAAATACAGTAAGTCCAGTACAGTAAGAATACTGACGGTCCAACTTAAAAAAAAACAAAGTCACAAAATTACTGATCCTTGGATAAAAAGTTATTGAACACTACAGCATAGAAACAGTTTCTTCAGCCCATCTAGTTCACACCAAACTATTAATCTGGTAGTCCCATCAACCTGCACCTGGAGCATAGCTGATTCTATTCATGTACCTATCCAAATTTTTCTTAAATGTTGAAATCGAAGCCACATCCACTGGCAGCCCGTTCCACATTATCACCAGCTTGTTCCACACTCTGATCACCCTCTGAATGAAGAAGTTCCCCTTAAACATTTCAATTTCTCCCATAACTCATAACCTCTAGTTCGAGTCTCACCCAGCCTCAGTGGAAAAAGTCTGTTTGCACTTATCCTATATATATATATCCCTCATAATTTAGTAGTCCTCTATCACATCTCCCCTCATTTGCCTATGCTCCAAGGCAGGGGTTCCTAATCTGGTGTCCACGGACCAATTACTTAATGGTATTGGACCATGGCATAAAAAAAAAATTGGGAATAAAGTCCTAACCTATTTAACCTTTCTCTATAACTCAGGTTCTCAAGTCCTGTTGATATCCTTATAAGTTATTGCTTCAGTCTTTCAAACTTATTGACATCTTTCCTATATGTAGGTGATCAAAACTGCACACAATACTCCAATGTCTAATGCAAATTTAACATAGGATCCCAACTCCTGTACTCATACATTGATTCACGAAGACCAGTGTGCCAGAAGCTTTCTTTACAACCTTATTCACCTGTGATGTCACTTTCAAGGAATTGTGGATCTATCTTTCGAGATCCCTCTGTTCTACCAGACTCCTCAGTGCCCTACCGTTCACCATATTGTACCTACCTTGGTTTGTCCTCCTCACACTTGTCTGCATTAAATTCCATCTGTCATTTTTAGCACATTTTTCTAGCTGGTCTAGATCCCACTGTAAGCTTTGGCAGCCTTCCTCACTGTCCACTACGCCCCTAATCTTGGTGTTATCTGAAAATTTACAAATTTATTAATCCAGTTTACTATATTATCATCCAGATCATTGATACAGATGTGAAACAACAATGGATCCAGCACCAAACCCTATAGAACACCATTAATCACAGGCCTCCGGTCAGAGATGCAATCTTCTACTACCACTCTGGCTTCTCTCACAAAGCCAATGTCTAATCCAATTTAACACTTCTTCCTGAAAGCCAAGGCATTGAACCTTCTTGACCAACCTCCTTTCTGGAACTTTGTCAGAGGCCTTGCTGAAATCCATGTAGAGAACATCCATTTCCTTGACTTCATCAATTTTCCTGGTAACTTCCATGAAAAACTCTTTAAGATTGGTCAGACACAACCTATCATACACAAAGCCATTTCAACAATCCCTCATCTGTCCCTATCTATCCAAGTACTTATATATGCTTCCTTAGAATACCTTCCAATCACTTGTCCACTACTTAGGAAAAGGGGAAATACAACGAGATCTAGGTGTCCTTGTTCATCAGTCACTGAAAGTAAGCATGCAGGTGCAGCAGGCAGTGAAGAAAGCTAATGGCATGTTGGCCTTCATAACAAGGGGAGTTGAGTATAGGAGCAAAGAGGTCTTTCTGCAGTTGTACAGGGCTCTGGTGAGACCACACCTGGAGTATTGTGTGCAGTTTTGGTCTCCAAGTTTGAAGAAGGACATTCTTGCTATTGAGGGAGTGCAGCGTAAGTTCACGAGGTTGATTCCTGGGATGGCGGGACTGTCATATGTTGAAAGATTGGAGCAACTGGGCTTGTTTACACTGGAATTTAGAAGGATGAGAGGGGATCTGATTGAAACATATAAGATTATTAAGGGATTGGACACGCTAGAGGCAGGAAACATGTTCCCGATGTTGGGGGAGTCCAGAACCAGAGGCCAGCATTTAAGAATAAGGAGTAGGCCATTTAGAATGGAGTTCAGGAAAAACTTTTTTCACTCAGAGAGTTGTGGATCTATGGAATGCTCTGCCTCAAGGCAGTGGAGGCCAATTCTTGGATGCTTTCAAGAAAGAGTTAGATAGAGGTCGTAAAGATAGGGAGTCAAGGGATATGGGGAGAAGGCAGGAATGGGGTACTAATTGTGGATGATCAGCCATGATCACATTGAATGGCGCTGCTGACTCGAAGGGCCATATGGCCTACTCCTGCACCTATTGTCTACTGAAGTCAGGCTCACCAGCCTATACAGCGCCTATAAAAAGTATTCACCCCCACAGAAGTTTGCATGTTTTATTGTTTTACAACATTGAATCACAGTAGATTTAATTTTGCTTATTTTTACATTTGACTTTTTTGTGTCAAAGTAAAAACAGATCTCTTCAAAGTGATCTAAATTAATTATAAATATAGAACACATAGCCAAGGAAACAGGAACTACAAGAGTAGACTTGCAAGAAACATAGAAATAATCCATAAGAGCTTCCATAAATATGTAAAAAAAGGAGAAAAAGAATGATTTTAGCCATTGTGAAACCTTTACAGATGAGAGAAATTAAGCAAGAAGAAAATGGTGAGGAAATTAAGCAAATATGTTGTGTCCGTCTTCATAGAGGACGCAGCAAGCTTTCTATAAATGGAGTTGATCTCAAGGGAAATGTTCAAAAAGGTCATACATGGCAAAAATTTGAGAAATTAATGGGATTGTAAGGTGATACATCCAAAGAATGCAATAATTTGAATCTTATTGGAAGTGTTTATTGATATAGTTCATCCCCAAGATGTAACATTCCAAAATTCCTTAAATCATAAAATAGTACTCACAGGTTAGAAGGTATCAAAAATCACTATTTAAAATAAGTGGGAAGATTAAAAACAGGTATTTGTATAACACTTAACTTGACATCAGGTGTAGGAGAATATATTATTGAAGAAGTGGTAATAAGACACTTAGAATTTTATAATAGAATTGTTTAGAGTCACCATGAACTTATGAAAAGAAGATCAAGACTAAATGAGGACAACCCAGTTGATTTAGTGTATTTGGATTTCCCAATGGCTTTTAGTAAGATTCCACCCAAGAGATTATGAAGCACAATTAGTGTAACTTGCTGGTGTAATAGAAAGTAAGTAAAAGTGAGGTTACAGGAATATGAAACATGAATATAAATGCTGGAAAAACAATCTGTTTCAAAGAGGAAAAATGCAAATTATTTTCCTAAGTTACAAAATTATGTGAGATTGTGGACTTTGAGGTGAATGTAATGAAGTTTCAGGGTGATATAGACTGTGTGCAAAGATATAGACTGTAAAGCTGAAAATATGGGGTTGTCCTGTATGTTAAAGAAAGTAGAAAAGTAGTACATTTCTAAATGGTAAGCAGTTTTTGGATTTTTCTGTTCAGAGGGACCTGAACATTATTCTTATGGTCTTATAACATTAGGAGTCAGATAATATTTTAAGTACACCAGGCAACTTTTGCCGTAGTAGAGTGTGGAGGATTCTCTCTACAATCTCATTCAGAGCAGAGCCTCACATTGTCATATGCCATTAGAACCATTCTCCAACTGTACTAAGAATGCACCATCTGTAGAATGGTGTCACATTAGTAGGAGGCATATACCAGCAGTGCTTTTCCTGTGCTGACTTTGTTCCAGTAGATACACAAACAGTAGTGTTGTACCTTACTGATAATGCCACTATACACCTGAGTTGACATGCCTGGACAGTGTTGGATTCTAATAGTGCTGTGCTCAGCATTTTGTGGGTAAGGAAGAATTTTAATATAATGTAATTTAAAAATTTATGGAAGCTTCTTGTTGGTGTAGCATGGAGATCTTTTGTGCATGGTTGATGCCTATGGGCTAGGGGGCAAAGAAACAACTTAATGTCTGCTCTTGCTCAATTCTCAAGGCATGATGACAGAACAATTCAGATTCAGTTATCCTATTCATTACAATCAAAAAGTTTCTGAGATCCAAACAGCAGCATCCTGGAGAACTAATTTTCATTAAGTCCCCAATATTTGAAGGATGCAGGAGAGGAAAAGACCTGTGAAGGAAAATTATTCTTCACTTTTAGTTTCCTTGCGCATAGACTACACATATGCATATTTTTCTCTGACCCATAGTAGGATTAATTTTTGAGTCCATTATCTCAGAGATAATGAAGAATTTAGTTTACAGTTGTTGCTTACATTATTGGCTGTAGGCTACTGCATCAGGCTCTGTTTGTGGGATGCAATGACTCATTCCATTGCTGCCTTGATGGCCAATTGCGTGGACCAGTCACAATACAAAGGCAAGTCAATTTCTTTGGGAATTGAGGAGCTTAGTCTGCACTGCCACGAAGCACCAGAGGGATTGACATCTATTGAAATTGAAGTGTTAGTAGTTCAGTCAAGTGTGGCTGCACTAAGTTATGGTCTTCCAACACAAAAGGCTGGTAAATGTAGCCAGTCACTGCCATTGCTAGAGGACCATCCAGCCCATTTCATTATTATTTAAAGGTACGATTAAAGCTGCAGTTAACCCTTGATTAATTTTTAAAGTAATGGTTTTTTCAATTGTATTTTTACAATTTGTTAGTGATAAATATAGAAAATGTATCATACTGTGTGCACCCTCATAGATTAATTAGTTAGGCAAAAGAGGATCAGTGGTTGGATATCTAACAAAATTCACAAAAGAAATTCTAGATGTCGCATTGATCTTCTTTTCATGGGTGACAGAAAATCTACAGAACACATTTTTGTTTGTGAACTTTTCTATTCCTTTAGAAAAGAACCTGTTCATTTTCTTCTACCAGAGAAGGTAGATACTAAAATCCATATAATAGTGGAATACTATGTAAATAAAGAATTTTAAAATTACTGTGAACATAGAAGTAATTTTTAGAATTAAAAAAAAACAATTAAAACCAATTCAGAATAAGACTATTTAAAATTGGTAACAACTTTCCTGACCTCTTCCTAATCCCTAGGTTTAGATTCCTTATTGAAATTTTTGGTGCCTCAGTTCTCCCACTTTGATCCTGGCAAACCCAAGGAAGGTAGGGTTCTACCATTGGATTTCATCTTAGAGGCAGTAACAGAGTGCTGCAGGTGCCAACTATTGGTTGTTTTTCTTCTTCATCATCTTTTTTTTCTTGACTAGATTTTCAACAGCCTTTGTACACCATGGATCCTGTACCCTACCATCCTTTCCTGTCGCCTTGGAACGTACCTATGCAGAATACCACACAAATATTCCCTGCACATTCACCACATTTCTGCCGTACATTTCCCTGAGAACATCTGCTCCCATTTTATACTTTAAAGTTCCTACCAGGTAGCTTCATATTTCCCCTTACTCCACTTAACTGTTTTCCTACTTTGTCTGCTCCTATCCCTCTCCAGTGCTGTGGCAATGGAGAGAGAATTGTGATCACTATCTCCAAAATGCTCTCCCACTGAGAGACCTGACACCTGACCAGGTTCATTTCCCAATACCAGATCAAGTACAACCTCTCCTCTTGTAGGCTTATCCACATTCTGTGTCAAGAAACCTTCCTGACCCACCTAACAACTCCTCACCATCTAAACTCCTTGCTCTAGGGAGATGCCTATCAATACTGGGGAAATTAAAGTCCCCCATCACGACAACCCTATTATTATTGCACCGTTCCAGAATCTGTCTCCCTATCTGCTCCTCAATGACCCTTCCTGTTTCTAACTTCCACCCACAGAGACTCAGTAGACAATCTCTCCATGACTTCCTCCTGTTCTGCAGCCATGACACTATCTCTTATCAACAGTGCCATGCCGCCATCTCTTGCTCCACTCCCTGTCCTTTCTGAAACATCTAAAGCCTGGCACTCTAAGTAGGCACTTCTGCCCCTGAGTCAACCAAGTCTTTGTAATGGCCACAACATCATATCTCCAAGTAGTGATTCATTCTCTAAGCTCAACCGCTTTGTTCATAATACTTACACTAAAATAGACGCATCTCAAACCATCAGTCTGAGAACCCTTCTCTATCACCTGCTTATCCTCCCTCTCACACTGCCTATTAGCTTTCTCAATTTGTGAGCCAACCACCCCTTCCTCCGTCTCTCCAGTTCTGTTCCCACACCCTCAGCAATTCTATTTTAAACTCTCACCAATTGCCATATCAAGCTTTCCTGCCAGGATATTGGTACCCCTCGGATTCAGATGGATCCCATCCTTATTGTACAGTCACGGCTGCCTGAAAAGAAGTTCCAGTGATTCAGAAATCTGAATCCCTGCCCCCTGTTTCAATCTCTCAACCACACATTCATCCTCCACCTCACTCTATTCTTATACTCACTGTCACATAGCACAGGCAGTAATCCTGAGATTACTAGTCTTGTTGTCCTGCTTCTCAACTTCTTTCCTAACTCCCTGTAGTCTGTTTTCAAGACCTCCTCAGTTTTTCTGCCTATGTCGTTGGTACCAATAAGTACCACAACCTCTGGTTGTTCTCCTTTCCACTTCAGGATATTGTGGATGTGGTCAGAAACATCCCAGACCCTGGCATCTGATAAGCAAACTACCATCCATGTTTCTTTCCTGTGTCCACAGAATCGCCCAACTGACCCCCAACTATAGAGTCCCCTATCACAACTGCCATTCTCTTCCTTTCCCTACCCTTCTGAGTCACAGTGCCGGACTCTGTGCCAGAGGTACGCCCACTGTTGTTTCCCCCAGATAGGTTGTTCCCCCCAACAGTATTCAAACAGGAGTACTTATTGTTATGGGGGACAGCCACAGGGGTACTCTCTAGTATCTGAATCTTTCCAAGCTCCTGACTGTTACCCACTTATCTGTCCCCCGAGGCCCCAGTGTGACTACTTGCCTATAGCTTTTCTCTATCACCTCCTCACTTTCCGTGACCAGACGAGGGTCATCGAGCTGCATCTCCATTTCCCTAACCTGATCCCTATGGAACTGCAGCTTGACGCACCTGGCACAGGTGTAGCCGCCTGGGAGGCTGGGAGTCTCCTAGACATCCCACATCTGACACCCAGTACAGAACACCGGCCTCGCAGACATACTTCCTATTCCTATTCTTCACAAGTAACTTGCCTCGCCTCGACCCGTTATTGCCGAAGCCCCATTGAGCCAAAGCCCTCCTGCTCTGACTTCTACTTTGGCGCTCGCTCTATAAAGCTGTCTTCTTTTTAAATTCTTCTGGCTGGTCTATGTGCCTGCTCAGTTGTGCCTCGATCAAGGCACTGAAGAAAAATGCTCTCCTTTTAAATTCTTCCTGCTGGTCTAACTTGCTGATGTCTACATGCCTGCTCAGTCATGCCTCAGTCTGCAATATTACCAGTAAATCTATGGTTTTCAGTAGTGGGAAGCATTAGAGACACAAGAGATTACAGATGCTGGAATATGGAGAAAAGAAAAACAATCTGTTGGAGGAACTCCATGGACTAAGCAGCATCTGTAGTTGAAAAGACATTGTTGACGTTTAGGACTGACATAATACAGGGTCCTGACCATTATTGTAAGTTCTTTCCTACAATGCACAATATTTTGTCTCAGAAATAGCCTTGTTTTTTCTCTTACAAATCTCCATGACATGCCACAGGAGTAATTTCACATAGACTGAAACAATTCACCAAGGCTGCTCACCATAATCTTCTCACTTTAAAATAGGGAAGTGCAGTAAATGCTACCCTTGGTAGTGAACACATGTCTGTGATCTTCTGTGGCTATAGCCCATTCACTTCAAGGTTCAGCGTGTAGTGCATTCAGAGACGATTTTCTGCACACCGCTGTTATGGCATGTGGTTATTTGAGTTACTGTTGCCTTCCTGCTAGCTTGAACGAGTCTGGCCATTCTCCTCTCTCATTAACAAGGTGTTTTCGCAACAGAATTGCCACTCCCTGGATTTTTTTTGTTTTTTGCACCATTCTTTATAAACTCTAGAAAGTGTTGTATGTGAAAATCCCAGGAGATGAGCAGTTCCTGAGATACTCAAGCTACCCAGTCTGGCGCCCACAATCATTCCACCATCAAAGTCACTTAGATCACATTTCTTCCCCATTCTGCTGCTTTGTATGAACAACAACTGAACCTCTTGAACATCTTTGCATGATTTAATGCATTAAGTTGTTGCCACATGATAAGATGATTAGATATTTACATTAATCTATAGGTGTACTAATAAAGTAGCCTGTGTATATATTTTAATATATATAAGCGTAAAAGGATAAAATGTTAATGAAAAGTTACACAAACTTATAAAGCTATTGTAAATTTAACTTTGGTTTCCTACTTTTTAAATTTGTGCTGTTTATACTAATTTTTTTCCAGATATGGTTGTGTGTTATGTATAGGTTTATCTCCTTTTTCGTAGGTATGCATTATATTTTGAGAGAATAAATTGTGACTTGCCTTAAGTCTAGAAAACAACCGATTCATGACTTGAAATAAATATTGTTATGTCACATAACTGAAGGGTGTCCATTAATATAGCATTCTCACTTGACCTACTGTGCATGGACTAGGTGCCTCACCATGGTAACCTTGGCCTTGTGAATTTCAAATCGGTAAATCATTTAAACCCTTTCCATGTAATGCTTTTAATGGCTGTGCAATTGAAATGTCATGCTTCACAAACAAAAAGGCTAGTAATTTCTTATGGGTGATTAAACTATCTTTATAATGTAGGAGTGTGTATAGAAGTGTAATACCATCAGTCAAAGTAAAATTCAGTATTTCTTTCCAAAATCCTATTGTAGGCATGCTTTTCAGTTTATGTTATGTTGTATTTCATTTACTTATGTTTTGATAAGTGATGTTTGTTTTAGGAATCTCTTTTTAACACCTGTAAAGAAATAAAGCTTACATTGATTTTCTAAAAATATTGTGGTGAGCATTTGGTCCATAATGACAGACAAGGAAGCTTGTTGAACTCAACAACTGTTTTATTTTATAAACACAAAACAGATCGGGCACTATGACCTGGAGAGTGAACCCCACCCAGTCTCACACAGATGGAGGAGGTGACCATCACACATCCGGGTTAAAATTAGGGTGACCAACAAATACACAAGCAAATAACTGTATAAACCAAGCTAAAATGTGACAATGAATAAACTGCTCACCATAATCCCACAATAATTCTATTTAATATCATAAAATGTATACAATATACAACCTGAAATTCAGAAGAGTGCCCCAAAGAATGACAGACAGTAAAAATATTAGAATCCCAAAGCCACCCTACCCTACCCCCTCCCACCTTTGCACACACAAGCAGCAGCAAATAATCAATCTTTCCCCCCCCCCCACTTATTTAATGCAATGTTCTGCTACCACTGATTTCTCTAGGTAACTCAGCGGATACACTTCTGGAGAAGTTGGTGGTAGCAGAACTTTGCATTCGCAATGGCTATAGGATTGACTTCGACAGCACAAAACTACTGTGCTGTGCCAATCTTTTTTGGGACTGCCTGGTAAAGGAGGACATTGAAATAAAACTAGAGGAAAAGAATTTTAACAAAGATACAAACCTCGCTCTAAGAAAGAATTGGAATTGATTATAAACAAGGTGGGACAACGGAAAGCTGATCAGTTGATGACTAACCTGCATTGCACTTTCTCTGCGATTGTTGCACTTAATTTTGCATTGTTATTATTTTACCTTGTATTACCTCAATGTATCATGCAATGATTTGATCTTTATGAGGAGAATGCAAGACAAATTCTTCACTGTACTTTGTTACATGCGACAATAATAAATCAATTCCAATTCCAGTGCTGCAATGTTTTGTGATTTGGACTAATTTTCCTGCTGAATTTTGAAAACTCCATGCAAATTGAACACACTGCATACTACGATTTGGTAGTATTGGTATCAAATTAACTTTGCTTTTAGATGTCACATTCTGTCTATCTGCCTTGCATAATTCTGGCGTATGTAAGATATTGGAGAGTTCTTCTAAATACAACTAGCAGAACAGATTGCTCTACAAATCTACGTGCATCACACTAAATTAGTACATGAACATCTGCCAATCCACTGAAACCTCCTCAAACAATCTGAAATTAACCTATGATCTCTTTCCTATGTAAAGTCCTTGAGCAGTTCTCTTAAGTTGTTTGACTCCATCTAAAAGCTCCATACTAGATTATCAGCTGGTATATATATGTGTATCTAATTACAGTTGATTCTGAGTATTTATATATATTTTTACAGTTGTATATATTGTCACTTTATTTTTAATGATTTGCCCGAGATATTTAAGACCATAAGACATAGGAGCAGAATTAGGCTATTTGGCTCATCAAGTCTGCTCTGCCATTCCACCATGGCTGATTCACTATCCTCTCATCCCTATTTTCCTGCCTTCTCCCCATACCTTTGACACCTTTACTAATCAAAATCCTATCCACTTCTGTTTTAAGTCTACACAATGACTTGGCTTCGACAGCAGTCTGTGGCAATGAATTACACAGATTCAACACTATCTGGCTGAAGAAATTTCTCCTCATCTCTGTTCAAAAGGGATGTTCCTCTATTCTGAGACTGTGCCCTCTGGCCCTAGACTGCACCACTATAGGAATCATTCTCTCCAATCTATCTAAGCCTTTAAATATTCAACAAGTTTCAGTGAAATTCCACCACCCACCCATTCCCTAAACTCCAGCGAGTACAGGTCCAGAACCATTGAATACTCCTCATGATCTATTCCTTTCATTCCCAGAATAATGCTCATGAACCTCCTTTGGTCCCTTTGTGTAGGACTAACCAGGATAGGTCTTACACAGTAAATGGTAGGGCACTGAGGAGCATGGTAGAACAAGTGGACTTGGGATACAGGTCCATAATTCATTTATTGGGTTGTAAAGAAAGATTTTGGCACTTTGCCCTTCATAAATCAATATATTGAGTACACAAGATAAGATGTTATGTTGAAGTTGTATAAGATGTTGGTGAGGCCCAATTTGGAGTCTTCTGTGCAGTTTTGGTCACCTACCTATAGGAAAGATGTAAGCAAGGTTGAAAGAATACAGAGATAGTTTACAAGGACATTGCCGGGTCTGGAGGAGCTGAGTTATAAGGAAAGATTAAATAGGTTAGGACTGTATTCTTTAGAACATAGGAGACTGAGAGGAGATTTGAGAGAGGTATGCAAAATTATGAGGAGTATAGATAGAGTAAATGCAAGCAGGCTTTTTCCACTGAGGTTGGGTGGGACTCTAACTAGTATTCATGGGTTAAGTGTGAAAGGTGAGCATTTTAAGGATAACACGATGGGAAACTTCTTCACTCAGAGAGTTGTGAGAGTGCGGAATGAACTGCCAGCAGAAGTGCTGCATGCAGACTTGATTTCCACTTTTAAGGGAACTTTGGATATGTACATGGATAGTAGGGGTATGGAGGGCTGTGGTTCTGGTGCAGGTTAATGGGATTAGTTAGTTTAAATAGTTTAGGCATGGACTAGATTGGTTGAAGGGCTGGTTTCTGTGCTATATTTCTCTATGATTCTCCAATGCCAGCATATCTTTTCTTAGATAGATAAGGGGCTCAAAACTGTTCACAATACTCCAAATGCAATCTGACCATGCTTGATAAAGTCTCGGCATTTCATCCTTTCTTTTATGTTCTAGCCCTCTAAAAGTTAATGCTAACAGTGCATTAAGACTCCCAAGCCTTTTGCACCTCTGCTTACCTGCACTACATTCCATCTGCCAATACTTTGCCCATTCTCCCAATGTGTTGAAGTCCTTCTGCAGTCTCTCTGCTTCCTTAACATGACCTGCCCCTCCACCTATTTTCAAATCGTTTGAAAATTTGGCCACAAAGCCATCAATTCCTTGATTTTGCTGACACTTTCAGAATTGAATGCTGTCACTATCCATTTTTCAGTGTAAGCTTTATTGGTCTCTTAATTTCTCTCAATATTCCTTACTGTTATATCTGCAGGAGGCTGACCACAATATGTTAAAACAATGTTTGTTAAAAAGGTAGATTTATTTAACAAATGCATCTAAATAACTAAGTTTAACCACTACAAAAAAGTCACTTATAAATGGGAGCAAATGCTGTAAAATTATGCTGTAAAATCAGTAAAATTATGACTCCTCACATGGGTGGTTGGTCAGGAAGATTCAGTTGCTTGGCATTCTCCCACATTGGCATTGTGGGAGAAGCCAGAGAGTAGTTGCAAATGGTTGCCTCTCTTACTGGAGGCCTGAGACTAGTGGAAAGCTCCAGGGATCGGTACTTGGTCCTTAGTTGTTTGTCATGTGCAATACCTATAAAGAGTATTCACCCCCCTTTGAATTTTTCATGTTCAAGTTATTTGAAATATTACAGGAAACTCGAGATCTAGATTCAAAAGACCTCCACCTAATCAGAAATCTGTACTAGAACCAGACTGCCACTGTAAGAATAGATGAAGAAGTGAGTCTGTTTACGAAAATTAAGAGAGGCGTTAGAGAAGGGTGTGTTTTCTTCCCTGATTTGTTTAATGTGTACAGTAAAACAATGTTACAAAAAATAAGAGACATCTTGGGAATCAAAGTTGGCGGTGAAAACATCAACAATTTCAGATAGGTGGATGACACTGTGTTAATTGCAAGTACAGAGGAAGAACTACAAAACAATTGATATAGTTGTTGAAGAAAGTGCAAGAATGGGTCCATTTGCAAAAAGACAGAATGTATGGTGATATCCAAAAAGAAGTAGCATCCTATCTGCAGGCTGAGAATAAATGGGGAAGACATAAAAAAAGTACAGAACTTTTGCTACTTAGGAAGCTGGGTGACATCAGATGGCAGGTGCGACATGGACATCAAAAGAAGAATAAGGATGGCAAAAGACACCTTTACGAGAATGAAGAGTATACTGATCAACACTAAACTAGGCATGACAACCCGCCTCAGAGTACTGAAATGTTACATTTATCCAGTTATGTTATATGGATCAGAATGTTGGACAATATCTAGTAACATGAAGATACAAATTGAAACAGCAGAGATGTGGTTTTTGAGGAGGATGCAAAGAATATCATGGATGAAACGAAACATCATCTAATGAGGATGTCACAAACAGAGCCAAGACAAAAAGAGAGATAATGTATGAGATCATGAAAAGGCAACGTAACTTCATTGGATATGTGATTAGGAAAGAGGAGTTAGAATGCATGGTAATTATGGGAAAGATTGAAGGGAAGAAAGCAAGAGGAAGGTAAAAACAAATGATGATGGAGACAACAGCCAGAGAACTGGAAGTGAACATCAATGAATTGATCCACATGACCCAAAACAGGAGTGTGTGGGCCATGCCAGTCAAAACTCCAACTGGGGATGGCACCTGATGATGATGATCTAAATTAATTACAAGTACAAAACACAAAATAGTTGATTGCATATGTATTCACCCCCTTTAATATGATACAACAAATCATCACTGGTGCAGCCAATTAGTTTTAGAAGTCACATAGTTAGTTAAATGGAGATCACAATGTGCAGTTAATGTGTTCCAGTTGATTGTAAGTAAAAATACAGCTGTATCTGGAAGGTCCAAATGCTGGTGAATCAATATCCTGGCAAAAATTACACCATGAAACAAAAGAACACTCCAAGCAACTCTGCTTAAAGGTTACTGAAAAGCACAAGTCAGGAGGTGGATATAAGAAAATTTATAAGTCACTGAATATCCTTTGAAGTACAGATAAGAAATGAAAAGAATATGACACAACTGTACACCTGCTTTGAACAGTCTGTCCTCAAAAACTGAGTAACCATGCTAGAAGGGGACTAGTAAGGGAGGCCACCAAGAGACCTATGACAATTCTGGAGGATTTACAAGCTTCAGTGGCTAAAATGGGAGAAACTGCGTATACAACAACTGTTGCTCGGGTGTTTCACGGGTTGCAGCTTTATGGGAGAGTGACAAAGAGAAAGCCGTTGTTGAAAAAAACTCACATGAAATCTTAGCTAGAGTTTGCCAGAAGGCATGTGGAAGACTCTGAAATCAGCTGGAAGAAGGTTCCATAGTTTGATAAAACAAAAATTGAGTCTTTTAGCCATCAGAGTAAATACTATGTTTGGCATAATTCAAACAGCACACATCATCAAAAACATACCATCCCTAAAGTGAAGTGTGGTAGTGGCTGAAGTGGGATGTTTCACTGCAGCAGGTCCTGGAAGGCTGTAAAGTTAGAGGGTAATATAAATGCTGCAAAATACATGGAAATCCTCGAGGAAAACCTGATGCAGTCTGCAAGAGAATTGCGACTTGGAAGAAAATTTGTTTTTCAGCAAGACAATAACCCCAAGCATAAAGCCAAAGTTACACAGGAATGGCTTAAAAACAACTAAGTTAATGTTCTGAAGTGGCCATTTCAGAGTCCATGCCTCAATCCAATTGAGCATTTGTGGCTGGACTTGAAAAGGATGTTCACTCATGATCCTCGTGCATTCTGACAGAGTTTGGGCAGTTCGTAAAGAAGAATGGGGGAAAATTGCAGTGTCCAAATGTATGAAGCTGATATAGACCTATCCACACAAACTCAAGGTTGTAATTACTGCCAAAAGTGCATCTACTAAATACTGACTTGAAGGGGGTGAATACATATGCCATCAGTTATTTTGTATTTTATATTTGTTGTTCATTCAGATTAGTTAGCAGAGATCTGTTTTCACTTTGACATGGAAGAGTCTTTTACTGTTGATCAGTGGGAAAAAAAATCAAATTAAATCCACTGAGATTCAATGTTGTAAAACAATAAAACATGAACACTTCCATAATAATGTCCTTAATAATATTGCCATCGACCTGCACTAGGACCATAGCCCTCCATAACTCTACCAATTCGGTAGGACCAAACAGTTAAGTCTTACACAGTGAAATATAGGGCACTGAGAATTGTGGTAGAACAAAGGGAACTGAAAATACAAATCCATAATTCACTGAAAGTGGCATCATAGGGTTGTACAGAAAGCTTTTTGGCACATTGGCCTTCATAAATCAAAGTATTGAGTACAGGAGATGGTATCCTATGTTGAAGTAGTATAAGACATTTTGAGGCCTAACTTTTGAGTATTGTGTAGTTTTGATTACCTACCTACAGGAAAGACAGAAACAAGTTTGAAAGAGTACAGAAAAAATTACAAGGATGTTGCAGGGTCTGGAATTATAAGGAAAGATTGAATGGGTTAGGACTTTATTCCTTGGAATGTAGAAGATTGACCACATTGAGTACCTTGCTAACCCACCAGCTGCCTACACCAGAAGTAAACCCATACTGTGATGGGGAGAATATGCAAACACTGTGTAAACAGTGTGGTACATGTTGAATTCAAATCCTTATACAATAAAAGTGAACATACTGCTTCCTAACTGCTTGTTCGACTTTCTTGTTAATATGTAGTAATTCATGTTTAGCATCCGTTTGAAACCAATACCTTCAATTTGTCACTAAATAAAGAAGAATACCTGGCTGTTCTATTTTTCTTTCTGCTGAAATCAAGAAGCTCATACTTAACATTGCTATATTCTATGTGCCATGTCTTTGTTTATTCAGTTTTCTTGTTTGTTGTTCAATGATAAGTCACCATGCTCAAGTTGGCAAGATACCGTTAACTTCCCTTCTCAGTTCTATAATCCTAAAGAAAAGGCAGGATCTACAGGAGTGTCTAAAGGTTGCTAGATATGGAATCACTTCTGCAAATGTTTTCATTGTTTCATTGATCTGCCTGTATTTTAATCATTCTGTCTTACTAGAGTGAACTCTATGTATATTGCATTTGTTGAATGTGGTCTAGTGTAATACACATATAACCTTCATTTAGGGTTGGAAATGAATCTGGAATAATTCGGTGATGGTCCTTGGGCAGTTTACACTGGTAACACACAAAGCTGTATGACGTACTAAACGAGGGATGAAATGCACTATTTAAGTGGGCTATAGATGCGAATCTTCAATAAGGATTTGGCCTCATGAGAGAAACTTGAATAAATTCTTAATAATGCTTTGTTAAATTATCCTTTTCCCTGTTTTTTTTCACATTTGTTCTAATTATAGTGCTTCTGTGCCGACAGCACAAAATGCTTCTGGGTCTCAATTTTCACTTGATTACTTTACATCATCATGTCATGTGCCAAGTCATATGACATGGGCAAGCCATCTGTCTTTAATCTGAGAAGTTCTAACAATCTCCTCAAAACATTTGCCTGTCCATCCCTTGACATGGGTGCCATGTGCTGTCAACCACGACTTTTCCTTCCATCAATTTTTCCTGCAAGATGTTTGAGCTTCTCTTTCCTCAGTACATGTTCCGAACATGTATTTTATGTACACTTACATATATACATATAATCTTAATTCTTATTTGTTGTAGCTGAAGGGATGTGGTAAGTGTTTTGAATTTCAAGCTCTGCTTTATTATTGAAATTGTGGTTTTTGATCACTGATGCCACGAGTTTTAAATTGTCACTATTCTGTATGTGAAAACAACAACAGTAATGTCTGTTTGCATGTGTGTGGGCATGTTTGACAGGACTGAGTGGGCAGGATTGCAAAATTGACATGAAAGTGTAGCACTTAAAGTGTGAAGTTGCAATACAAAATATTCTGAGACGTACCCTATGTTATAATACCCAATATATTCTGACTTTCTGATTCCATATTCTTATCTAAAAGAACTTCAGAGTACCATCTGAGAAAATTTGCAATATCTCAGTCATAAAGCTGTGCTGAGCAGAAAATGGGCCCTCCAGCCCAAATTGTTCAAGCTTACAAAGTTGCTTAAACCTGTACTAGTCCCACTTGCCTCCATTTGATCCATATCCTTCCAAATCTTTCCAATCATGTACCTGTCCACGTTAGATCCTTGAGCTCACAGTCTACCAGTAGCTTGTCCTGGTCAACCACATAGGTGCTACAGCAAAGAAAATTTACAAACTTCTCTACCTCATCGGAAGGCTAAAGAGACTTGTCAAACCTTATACATTTTTATCAATGCATCCGAGAAAGCATTCTGTCCAGATGCACCGTGGTTTGCTATGGCACCTGCTGTACCCTTGACAGCAAAAAAACTGCAGAGTTTGGACACAGCTCAGCACATCTAGAAATCGGCCTCCTCACGATGGACTTTGGCTGTACTACTTGCAGCCTCACTGTCTGCCTTATTACAATCATACACCTTATTGTTGACCTACATTGCACTTCTCTGTAGGTATTACACTTTATACTGCATTGTTATTGTTTTGTCTTGTTCTACTTCATACCATGGAATAATGATCTGATTTGAACCGTTCACTTTTCCTGTATCTCAATATATGTGATGATAATAAACCATTTCCAATTGTATTTTAAATACCATATTTGTACCTGCCTTTACCACTTTATATGGGAGCACATTTCATAAAGAGTCACCTTCTGTGTGGAAAAAGTTGCCCCTCAAGTTCCATTTAAACCTTGCCTCTCTCATTTTAAATTGTTGACCTACAGTTTTTGGCTCTGCTACCCCCTGGAAATGACTGGCTATTCGTTGCATCTAAGTGGCTTATGATTTTATGAATAATAATAAAGATTATTCAATCAAAGAATTTTACTGAGTAATAGAGGAATGAAAATTACTTGTATGAATATTCACAATAAGTATGGAAAACTGGCTTATTTTTGTTAAACAAAATAGCAAAATTTTCAAATCTCATTTTCAGTGAAATTTTCACTCACCCTTATTGATCTGAGGAAATAGCAGTTCTTTACTCATAGACTAACCAAATTTTCCTAATACTATATGTTCCTAATGTCGAAATGCTATTTAAATACCAATAAGACTTAAACTAGATTTCTAGCAAATGACTGCTGTTATGTTCTGTAACTCCAAAAACTAATCAAAAGAGAAACATGGGAGACCCAGGCATTAGTGAGGCAAGGCTGATGATAGGGCAAAATTGCAGTCAATAGGATAAGTTGCAATGTAAAAGGCAGACAAAATTATATGTGAATGCATGCAGTATACGGAATAAGGTAGATGAACTTGTAACACAACTGTAGATTGGCATCTATGATGTTGTAGGCATCACTGAATGTATGGCTGAAAGAAGATGATATTTGGGAGCTTATCGTCCAAAGATGCACATTGTATCAAAAGAATAGGTAGAAGGCAGAGGGGGTGGTGTTGCTCTGTTTATAAAAAATGAAATCAAATCATTAGAAAGAGATGACATAGGGTCGGAAGGTGTTGAATCATTGTGGATAGAGCTAAGGAGCTGCAAGAGTAAAAACTGATGGGAGTTGTATACGAATGCCCAAGCAATAGTAAGGATGTGGTCTATAAATTACAATGGGAAATAGAAAATGCATGCCAAAAGAATAATGTTACAATAGTCATGGGGGATTTCAATATGCAGGTAGATTGGGAAGATCAGGTTGGTGCTGGATTCCAAGGGGAAAATTTCTAGAATGCACACAAGGTAGCTTTTTAGAGCATCTTATGGTTGAGCCCACTAGGGGACCAGCTATTCTGGACTGGGTGTTGTGCAATGAATTGGAATTAATTAGAAAGTTTAAGGTGAAAGAACCCGTAGGGGAAAGTGTTCATAATATAATCAAATTCACCCTGCAATATGAGAAAGAGAAGCTAAAGTCAGATGTATCAGTATTACAGTGGAGTAAGTGGAATTACAGAACCATGAGAGAGGAGTTGGCCAGAATTGATTGGGAAAGAACAATAGCAGGGATAATGGTAGAGCAGCAATGGCTGGAATTTCTGAAAGCAATTCAGAAGGCACAGGATATATACATCCCAAAGAGGAAGAAGTATTCTAAAGGCAAGATGACACACACTGAGACTAACAAGAGAAATCAAAGCTAACATAAACGGAGGGCACATAATAGAGCAAAAATTAGTGGAAAGTTAAAGGATGGGAAGCTTTTAAAAACCAACAGAAGGCAATTAAGAAAGTCATTAAGTGGATAGAGATTCAATATAAATGTAGGCTAGCAAATAATATTAGGGCGACCAATCTGGCACTCAATGTCAGTAAGACGAAAGAGCCGATTGTGGATTTCAGGAAGGGTAAGACAAAGGAACACATACCAATCCTCATAGAGGGATCAGAAGTGGAAAGAGTGAGCAGTTTCAAGTTCTTGGGTGTTAAGATCTCTGAGGATCTAACCTGGTCCCAACATATCAATGCAGTTATAAAGAAGGCAAGACAGTGACTATACTTCATTTGGAGTTTGAAGGGATTTGGTATGCCAACAAATATACTCTAAAACTTGTATAGATGTGCCGTGGAGAGCATTCTGACAGGCTGCATCACTGTCTGGTATGGGAGGGTTGCTGTACAGGACTGAAAGAAGCAGCAGAGGGTTGTAAATTTAGTCAGTTCCATCTTGGGTGCCAGCCTACAAAGTACCCAGGACATCTTCAGGGAGAGGTGTCTCAGAAAGGCAGCGTCCATTATTAAGGACCTCCACCACCCAGGGCATGCCCTTTTCTCACTGTTACCATCAAGTAGGAGATACAGAAGCCTGAAGGCACACACTCAGCAATGCAGGAACAGCTTCTTCCCCTCTATCATCTGATTCCTACATGGACATTGAATCCTTGAATACTACCTCACCTTTTTAATATATATTATTTCTGCTTTTTGTACGATTTTTAATCTATTCAATATACGTATACTGTAATTGACTTATTTATTTATTATTATCTTAGTTTATTTCTTCTATATTATGTATTGCATTGAACCGCTGTTGCTAAGTTAACAAATTTCACGACACATGCTAGTGATAATAAACCTGATTATGATTCTGATATTAAAGAGGATACCAAATGTTTCTGCAGATTCATTAAGTGTTAAAGAGAAATGAGAGTGGATATCGAACCACTGGAAAATAATGCTGGAGAGGTATTAATGGCAAGAAAATGGCAGAAGAGCTGAATAAGTATTTTGCATTAGTCTTCACTGTGGAAGACACAAGCAGTATTGTGGACGTTCCAGATGTCAGGGGTCATGAAGTGTGTGAAGTTATGATAACTAGGAAGAAAGTTCTTGGGAAGCTGAAGGATCTGAAGGTAGATAAATCACCTCGACCAGATAGTGTACATCCCAGGGTTCTGAAAGAGGTGGCTGAAGAGACTATGGAGGCATTTGTAATGATCTTACAAGTATCACTAGATTCTGGAATGGTTCCAGAAGACTGGAATATTGTAAATGTCACTCCACTCTTCTGAGAGAAGTAGAAGTATGGAAACTGTAGGCCAGTTAGTCTGACCTCAGTGGTTAGAAGCATAGAAAACCTACAGCACAATACAGGCCCTTCGGCCCACAAAGCTGTGCCGAACATGTCCTTACCTTAGAAATTACCTAGGGTTACCCATAGCTCTCTATTTTTCTGAGCTCCATGTACCTATCCAGGAGTGTCTTAAGACCCTTTCATTTCCACCTCCACCACTGTCGCTGACAGCCCATTCCATGCATTCACCACTCTCTGTGTAAAAACTTACCACTGTCATCTCCTCTGAACCCACTTCCAAGCACCATAAAACTGTGCCCTCTTGTGCTAGCCATTTCAGCCCTGGGAAAAAGCCTCTGACTATCCACACAATCAATGCTTCTCAGCATCTTATACACCTCTATCAGGTCACCTCTCATCCAATGTCGCTCCAAGGAAAAAAGGCCAAGTTCACTCAACCTATTCTCATAAGGCATGCTCCCTAGTCCAGGCAACATCCTTGTAAATCTTTGGGACTGCAGGAAGTAGTTCTGACAGCTCTGGCCACCTTTCTTCCCTACCAATTGACACTGCTCTCCTCATCTGATCGATGTGTTTTCTCCAGTTAACATCAGATGCTATCTCTTGTGTAGGAAAGTGGTCCAGTCCTGCCATTAATCCAAGTACCTGCTTTTGATCACCTCTGTAGTCCTTTGCCAGGACTGCTTGTCCAGGTGCGAAACATCAGACCTCTTTTGTCTGAGGGGCCCTCAATTTTTCTTGCAAACTCCTGAGTTTGAGTTTGAGGAGCCCTGGCTAATCAAGATCCTATCTATCTCTGCCTTAAATGCACCCTATGACTTGGCATCCACAGATTTACCACCCTCTGACTGAAGTAATTTCTCTGCATCTCAGTTCTAAAAGGACATCCTTCAATCCTGAAGTTGTGTCCCCTTGTCCTAGATTATCCTACCTTGGGAAATAACTTTGCCATATCTAATCTGTTAAGGCCTTTCAACATTTAGAATGTTTCTATGAGATCCCGCCTCATTCTCTTGAACTCCAGGGAATACAGCCTCAACATAAACAAAATGCTGGTGGAACGCAGCAGGCCAGGCAGTATCTATAGGAAGAAGTACCTTTGACGTTTCGGGCTGAGACCTTTCGTCAGGGCTAACTGAAAGAAGGCATAGTAAAAGATCTGAAAGTGCAAGGGGGAGGGGGAGATCCAAAATGATAGGAGAAGACAGAAGGGGGAGTGATGAAGCTAAGAGCTGGAAAGTTGATTGGCAAAAGGGATACAGAGCTGGAGAAGGGAGAGGATCATGGGTCAAGAGGGCTGGGAAGAAAGAAGGGGGGAGGGGAGCACCAGAGAAAGATGTGCCAGGAGTGATTGTGAGAGGGACAGAGAGAGAAGAAAAAAAGGGGGGAAATAGATAAATAAATAAGGGATGGGCTAAGAAGGGAGGAGGGGCATTAATGGAAGTTAGAGAAATAAATCCTTTTTTTTCTATTTCTTTTTTCTCTCTCTGTACCATATGTACCAAGACTTCTGGCTGTTCACCCTCTCCCTTCAGAATACTGTGCACCTGATCTGAGACATCCTGTACCCTGGCACCTGGGAGGCAGCATACCATGCGGGTATCTCTATCAGACTGACGGAACCTCCTGTCTGTTCCCTTCACTATGGAATCACCTATGACTACCGTATTCCTTATCTTCTTCTCTCCCTTCTGCACAATGGAAGTCTGATCAGTGCCAGAGACCTGATCGCCATGGTCATCCTCAGTCAGGTCATCCCCTTCAATAGTATCCAAAACAAAATATCGATAACTAAGGAGGATGGCCACAGGGGTGCTCTCTACTATCTGAGCTCTTCCCATTCCTTTCTTGACAGTCGCCCACTTATCTAACTCCTGCAGCCTCGGCATGATACTTTCTTGTAGCTCCTATCTATCTCCTGCTGACTTTCCCTAGTAAGCTGTAGGTCATCAAGCCGCAGCTCCAGACCCCTAACAGGGTCTCTCAGAAACGGCATCTTGGTGCACTTGGAGACTGGAAGATTCCCAGGATTCCCGTATTTGACACCCAGAGCAAACTATAGACTTGCTTTCTATTCCTCCAAAAAATATGCAAGGAAAAAATGAAGTCCGCTTACCTCACCGAAGCCCAAATGAGCCAACGCCCTACCACTCTGACTCAGACCACTCCGTCGATGACCGTTCCTTTAATGACCACTCTGCTAGGCAGTGTCTCCCTTTTATGCCTGAACCTTCCCTGCTCTCCGACTCATGATTGGTGCTCTGGTTATAGCCAAGTTTCCACAAAGCTTTCCCCTTTTAAACTTCACTCCCAGACCTGTGCACCGCCTCCTCTCTCAGATCTCTCCAACTCACGACTGGTGCGCCAGTTGTTGGTTGTGACATGTGCTGCAATGTGATATGCAAGGAGGAAATTGGCTCATTGATGATTCAGTGTCAGTGTGGTATATTCTGTTGACATTGCTTGCAGTACATTTTTTTAGACTCCAGACAAACCTTTTTGACAAGCCAAGAAGAAGGTGGCACCTGCAAACAGCACAACTAAAAGTGACATTCTTCTGACAGTTGACAAAACTACTTTTACTTTGTCTTCTTTCAAATATCCTGCTACGATTACAACCTGTGATTTACATTTATGTGGAGTGTTTTTGGGCTGATTGGGTGATCTAGTGCTTTGCTATCTACGAGGGAGTTCGGTGACATTTCGAGCAGACCTGGAGATGGGGTGCAATCACATGATCGTCTCCATTTCTTGCTGATATTGCTGATTAAAACATCAAACAAGATGTTCAGCAGGTGTCTTGTGCCGCCTGCCTGTGTTGTACTGGTCTGTCTGTCTCTCTCTCTCTCTCTCTCTCTCTCTCTCTCTCACCCTCTCACCTTCTCTCTCCATTCAACAATTACAGGTGTAATGCCCTAGTTAAGATTTCTGCTGCTATACAGTGAGCTGTTTTATTTTAGCAGTTTTCTGTAGAAGAAGTGTGTCCTGCTGGAAAGAGTTTTTTGGCTTCGGCTAAAGATAAGGAACCATGTTGCCATGTTGTCCAACTTAGGAATGTTGTGTCAGCCAGTCAGGATCATAGGATGCGAGAGAACATTCTAGAGGGCTGCGAGGAAGAGTTTTCTGATGGATGGTAGTCTGGTTTGTGGTCACAAGGGAAGGTGCCACAGAATGCCGTTGGAAGTAGAGGCCCGGTTGCAAGAAGTGCCTCATGCAGATGAATGGCTCCAAGGAGTGGCCAGTACTCCTGAGAGAAGCCAATTTGTTCAAGATGGTCTTCAAGAGAAGTTCAGAATGTGGAGGGTGCTTTCATGTAGTCTTTGGGTCCAGTATTTGAGTAAAAAGATATACCTCCGACTACTCCGGAATGAACCCCAATGTTTATGTGCATATTGGACTGTTTAACTGTAAAGGGCCCTTTTATTTTTTATTTTTGTTTTCTGTAACTGGTTGTTAAAGTCGAAAATTTAGTAAATATGCTTTCATTAAAATATAAGCTGTTGTACGTTCTGGTCATTTCTGGGCTGCCAATAACAGTGTGTAGGCAGCATTTACACAACGTTCACTACAACTTATGTTCCTTAATTGGAACATCCTAATTTTCTTGTCTGGTTGAACTCCAAATCATACCAATCTTAAACGTATATTGTTTATGAAAGGTGGCCTTCTCATCAGTGGCTATTAGCAGTTAGCTAATGAGCCAAGTTGGTGTACGAGCCCGAGTGAGACGCTTGCACAGGCAACTATACATTCCAGCCCTATTGAATTTATTCATGATTTCAAATGTACTGAGACCACAATGATTTTTCTCCCCTAAATGGGAAGCTCAAACTCTCAAATTACTTTGCAACCTCATAAATGCATTTCAATAAGATATCAATCAGAGGTATTAACTTTGTCATTGTTAGTTCATATTTAAATCAAAGTGATGTTTTGTATTTATGCACACAACTTCTATTTTTCACACATATTATGTATGCATCTTGAATTAATTTCATCAGACAGTGAATGTGTCAATGGTAACCAATTATTCCTATTTAATATCTTTGCAGCTTCTCATCAAATGGCCTGTGTCAGAACATTTGTAGTCAAGCACACTAATGGATGTTTTACATTAGAATGATGTAACATAGCAAAATTATGTAATGAGGTCAGAATTGCATTTAATAATTTTGGAGTCATATGACATGGAAACATTTGTTCCCACCCCCACATCCAGGCCAACTAGTTGCAGCCATCTGTGTTAATCCTGTCTTCCAGCATTTCGTCCATAACCTTCTACGCCTAGACAATTTATGTGATCAGAGGCTTCTTAATTGCTGTCAGAGTTTTAAGTTTTTAAGTTTTTTTTAATTTAGAGCATAGCCTTTCCCTGTATCACCTCATATTTATGAGGATTAAATGCCTTATGGTATATTTCAGCCCATTTCACCAACATTTTAATATCACCCTGCAACCTAAAACTATGCTCCACACTGAACTATCATTTATGAGCTCACTGATTATGCCTCCAACAGCCAAATCTAAATCTTTGTATACATTACAAACAGTAATGGTCCCAGTACTAGTCTCTGGAACATCACTCGGTCTCAGGTACCTAGGCACTGACCTACCCCTCTACTATTACCCTCTATCTCCTACTGTAGGCTATTTTTGTATCCAGTCTGTCGACTTACCCTAGATGCCATGGGTCCTAAACTTTTGGACCAGGATCCCTCTGGGACCATGTAAAAGGCCTTCTGAAGTCCATGTAAACTACATCTATTGCATTTCCCTCATTAATACACTTATTACCCCCCCCCCCAAAAGAATTCAGTTAAAATTTCATGATCTGTACATGCCAGAGCCATGCCATACTCATCATGTTTAATCAGTTCCTTCCTTTCCAAATGACCAGTAATCCTGCCCCTCAGAAGATTTTCCAATAACGTTCTTCAAAGTTCAAAATAAAATTTATTTTCAGAGTATATAGGTGTCACCACATACAATCCTGAGATTTTTTTTCCTGTAGGCATACTTAGCAAATTTATGGAACAGTAACTGTAAACAGGATCAACGAAAAACAAACTGTGCAAATACAAATAGAAGTAAATGGTAATAAATAATGAGAGCATGAAATAACAAGATAAATAATCCTTAAAACGAGACAATTTGGTTGTGGGAACACCAGAAATAGAATGAGTGTAGTTATCCCCTTTTGTTCAAGAGCCTGTTGGTTGAGGAGCAGAAACTGTTCTTGAACCTGGTGGTGTGAGTCCTGTGGCACTTGTACCTTCTACCTGATGAGCGCAGGGAGAAAAGAGCATGGCCTGGGTGAGGAGAATTGTTGATGACAGATGACCCTCTCCACCTCTGATCCTTTGATGAGAGTGGCTTATGGACCTCTGATTTCCCTCTCCTGAATCTACCAATCAGTTCCTTGGTCTTATCTTTTCTAATGCAACGTTTCATGTAGATATGCTCAATGGCTGGGAGGGCTTTACCCATGATGTACCAAGCCAAATTAACTACCTTTTGTAGAACTTTCCACTCAAAGGCATTGGTGTTCCCATACTAGGCCATAATGCAGCCAGTCAGAACAGTTTCCAGCACAGTCTATAGACCTTTACCAAAGTTCATGATGATATTCCAATTCTTCACAGACTTCTGAGGAAGTATTGGTGCTCTCGTGCTTTCTTTGCAATTAGATCTATATGATGGGTCTAGGGTAGGTCCCCTGAAATAGTGACACCCAGGAATTTAAAGTTACTGACCCTCTCCGCCTCTGATCCTTTGATGAGAGTGGCTCATGGACTTCTGATTTCCCTCTCCTGAATCTACCAATCAGTTCCTTGGTCTTATTTAAACTGAGGAGAGGTTGTTGTTATTACACCACTCAGCCAAATTTTCAATCTCCCTCTTCCATGCTGATTTATCACCACCTTTGATAGGGCCCACATCAGCAAACGTATATATGTATCCTATTCAGAATGTTAATCTCATTGGTCTATAATTAACAGGCTTTTCTCTGCTGCCTTTCTTGAAAAAAGGGATCACATTTGCTGTTTTCCAGTGTTTTAGTACCTCATTTGTGGTCAGCAAAACTTAAAAAATTTCAGCAAGAGCCACAACAGTTGCTCCCTTTCTTCCTATCACTGACTTCTGGTCTCCACATTACACCTCATAGTACTAAGTGTGCCAAAGCAACCACCATCCCCTTGCCCTTCACCTACAGGCTCCTGATCCTGTACATCTTCTGTATGACTGCTGCCTTTCTATTCTAAAACTGTTTGTGCTATGTGTAAGAATCTCTTCCTCAGACTTCACAGTTGGGAGCAAGTCCAAGAGCAGAGATAATAATGGAGCAAGAACAGATGGGTGCAGCACAGAGTGAGAATGGGAGAGAGCTGTGGAGAGGGATTGTCAGCGAGAGCAGTAGACAGACAGGCATGTGGAGAGAGGGAAAGGAGCAGACTGACAGAAATGGAGGGGGAGAAAGTAAGGGGTACATAGACAGGATGAGCACCAGAGGACTGCAGAACAGACCAAGGAGAGAGAGGAAGTTATTCATTTTGTAGTTTTACTATTTGATCTGACCTACCATGTTTGAAGTTGAATTTATTATCTGTGATCGTGGGTAGATCAAAATTATGATGGTGGAATTTCATGTTTAAAGTTACAAACTAACTCAAGAATTTAAATTATTCACAGTTTTAAGGATTCCTCCATCAGTGAAATTTAAAGTTCAAATTAAATTTACAATGTCTATAAAAAGTATTCACACCCACCCCCTGAAAGTTTCATGTTTTATTGTTTTACAACATTGAATCGCAGTGGATTTAATTTGGATTTTTTTGACACTGATCAACAGAAAAAGGCTCTTTCGTAGCTGTGTGGATAGGTCTCTATCAGCTTTGCACATCTCGCCACTGCAATTTTTCCCCATTCTTCTTTACAACACTGCTCAAGCTTTGCCAGATTGCATGGGGATCATGAATGAATAGTCCTTTTCAAGTCCAGCCACAAATTCTCAATTGGATCGAGGTCCAGACTCTGACTTGGTCTTGCTAGAAATCTTCTCCCAAGTTAAAGTTCTCTTGCAGACTGCATCAGGATTTCCTCTAGGATTTCCATGTATTTTGCTACATTTATTTTACCCTCTACCTTCACAAGTCTTCCAGGGCCTGCTGCAGTGATGCATCCCCACAGCATGATGCAACTATCACTATGCTTCACAGTAGTGATGGTGTGTTTTTGATTTTGTGTGGTGTTTGGCTTACGTCAAACATGACATTTAGTCTGATGGCCAAAAAAGCTCAATTTTGGTTTGATCAGACCATAGAACCTTCTTCCAGCTGACTTCATAATCTCCCACATGCCTTCTGGCAAACTCTAGCTGAGATTTCACATGAGTTTTTTTCAACAGTGGCTTTCCTTTTGTCGCCACTCTGCCACAAAGCTGCGACTGGTGAGGCACATGGGCAACAGTTGTTGGATGTGCAGTCTCTCCCATCTCGGCCATTGAAGCTTGTAACTCCTCCAGAGTTGTCATATGTCTCTTGCTACCCTCCCTCACTAATCCCCTTCTTGCACGGTCACTCAGTTTTTGAGGACGGCCTGCTCGAGGCAGATCTACAGTGGTGACATATTCTTTCCATTTCTTGATGATTGACTTAACTGTACTCCGAGAGTGACTTGGAAATTTTCTTGTATGCATCTCTTGACTTGTGCTTTTCAATAACCTTTTCACAGTGTAGCTTGGAGTGTTCTTTTATCTTTATGGTGTCGTTTTTGCTAGGAGACTGATTCAACAGCAGTTGGATACAGATTTATTTTTACTACAAAGGTCTCCAAAAACAGATCTCCATTTAACTAATTATGTGACTTCTAAAACTAATTGGCTGCACCAGTGATAAAGGGGGGGGGGGGGCATTGTTGTTGAATACTTATGCAATCAATTATTTTGTGTTTTATATTTGTCATTAATTTAGATCTTTTTGTAGAGATCTGTTTGCACTTTGACATGAAAGAGTCTTTTCCTGTTAATCAGTGTCAAAAAAGCCAAATTAAATCCATTGTGATTCAATGTTGTAAAACAATAAAACATGAAACCTTCTGGGGGGGGGGGGTGAATACTTTTTATAGGCGCTGTTTTATCAAAGTACTTATACAGTACTGTGTAAAGTCTTAGACATATAGAAAGAACTAGTGCCTAAAACATTTAATCGGTACCTTAGTAATTTTATGTATTACACGGTACTGCTGCCACAAAAAGAAACTAATTTCATGACCTATGTGGGTGATCATAACTGTGATTCTGATATGGGTTTCTATTGTGGACTGAGAGTGGGAAGGTGCAGGGAGAAGGACTATCATGGTTGGGAAAAGGGGAAGGGAAAGAGAAAGGACGGGAAGCACCAGAGATACATTTTGTAATAAGGAATAAACCAATTGTTTGGAATCAAATGACCTTGTCTGGTCTCAGAGCTGGGTGTGTCCCATCTTGCGTCATCCAATTGATCTTTAGTTGAGAGGACAAAGACATTAACTATTTTTTAATTCAGTACTGCTTGTATCAATCTCCTGAGCATTACCTGTATTTTCAGTTTTTGTTTCTGATTTCTAGCATTTGCGGTTTTCTGATTTTCTGTTGAATTCATACTGCTTTTCTATTAGGACTGCTAACTTTGACTTCAAAAATTTCTGCTTTTTCTGATAGGATTTCTGTTTGCCTCATTCACTGGCAGTAGTTTCTGTTCCCTTTTTCTTTGATAAATAATGAACAAAATCTCTCTATCAGAGCTGCATCTCCTTCCTTGGCTGTTGTCTCTGACTTCTGTTCTAATTCATCTCATGCGGATTCTAAATGAAATTCCACCCATCACAATTTGTATCTACTCAGGATCATAGGTAATTGTGACTTCTGGTTAATATGGTGCTACTGAATGCATGCAACAGCTCTGAAGTAGTTAAAAAGCTAAGAAAACCAACTAAAAACATCACTAAAAATACTTTTTCTGAGGTAATTTGTGTTACCTTATCACCACAAACAGTGAAGTGGCAAGTGATGGTGAGGCAAGTTCAGAAGATGATGAGCGGAAATGGTGTGTTGCAGAATTATTGCAGGTGGAGTTCTGATGCCCGAACAAATAGCCCAGGAGCGAGATTGGATCACTCTGGGTGCCGAAAGGAGAAGTTGTGGCCCAAGCAGAGGAGATTTGGTGCTCTTACAACTGACTGGGGTGTGAAGATGGATCACTTTGATTTAAAGAACTTGAGAACAGCTTCGGGCTGGGCAGTGAAATCTGGGCCTGGAGTGAGCCATTGGGTGGTGTGGTCTAGGCCTGGAGACTGGCTGCAGCAGTGCCCAGGTCCTGGTGTGGGGTACAATTCACTGTTCAGACAATTTAAGTGCCAGCTCAGATTGGTGGCGAGAGCAGTTTTTTGTTCATCCTCTGTAATGATCATTTCTCTCCCCATGGCACTGAGGCTATGAAGACTGCCCTGGCTCCTGTGCTCTGTGCCTGTTAATATAATGACAGCAAGGGTTTGGACCTGAGAACTCTTATTTTGGTTTGGAATGTGGTTATTCGCTTCAATTGTTTGCATGTTTTGTGTGTTTTGTTTGTTCTCTTGGTGTAGGTCTTTTATTTTATTTTTTTTAAATTGGGTTCTTTCAGGTTTCTTGCTTTGTGGCTACCTGTAAACAAGCAAATCTCAAGTTGTATGATTTACACATTCTTTGATAATAAATATACTTGAATCTTGAATCTGAATCTTGAACTATTCCATTGTCACTGTTCAAAGATTCAAAGTACATTCATTATCAAAGTATACATACAGAATTGAATTGAATTGACTTTATTTCTTTCATCCTTCACGTACATGAGGAGTAAAGATCTTTACGTTATGCCTCCATCTGAATGTACAATGTGCAATTCATAGTAATTTATAATAAATAGTATGTAGAACAGGACAGTCACTATAGTTTAGAAATACAATTGTGTCTGCGTGAATTAATCAGTTGGCCTGGTGGAAGAAGCTGTCCCGGAGCCTGGTAGTCCTGGTTTTAATGCTGTGATGCCAATTCCCAGATGGTAGCAGCTGGAATAGTTCGAGGTTCGGGTGACTCGGGTCCCCAATGATCCTTCGGGCCCTTTTTTACATACCCGTCGCTGTAAATGTGCTGAATAGTGGAAAGTTCACATCCACAGATGCGCTGGGCTGTCTGCACCACTCTCTGCAGAGTTCTGCGATTGAGTTAAGTACAGTTCCCATACCAGGCAGTGATGCAGCCAGTCAGGATGCTCTCAATCGTGCCCCTTAGAAAGTCCTTAGGATTTGGGGACTCATGCTGAACTTCTTCAACCATCTGAGGTAAAAGAAGTGCTGTTGTGCTTTTTTCATCACCACACAGCTGGTATGTAGAGACTATGTGAGGTCCTCAGTGATGTGTATACCAGGGAACATAAAGCCCAGATCCATTGATGACAATAGGTGTCTCCATTCCTCCTGTAGTCCACAACCAGCTCCTCTGTTTTTGCGACATTGATGGAGAGGTTGTTTTCTTGACACCACTGTGTCAGGGTGATGATCTCTTCTCTGTAGGCTGTACACTATTGTTTGAGGTAAGGCCAGTCAATGTAGTATCATTTGCAAATTTAGTTAGGAGATTGGAGCTGTGGGTGGTGAGCCAGTCCTGGGGGCTTTACAGAGAGTAAAGGCGGGGGCTTACAACTGTGAAATTTGTCCTCCTGCAGGCAGCCATGAAACAAAGAAACATCATGGAATCCATTCAAGAAAACGTCAATCCCAATGTGTGAAAAAAGAACAATTTACGCAAATGGCAAAAAGCGTGCGAACAACACATAGAGTATCAAACATCAAACCAGGAGTCCAGTATTCAGCTTAGTTCAGTTCAATTCCACTAGTCCACTGCAGGCCTGTGCCCCCATCCACATCACTCTCCCTGATCAGACCACTCAAAAGCATCCAAAAAAGGGGGTAACCAGAATCCAGGAACACATGCAGTGTGAACCTCAAAGTCCCCCAATGCGAGTCCACACCCTTGTCGATCAATCCTTGCAACATGGATCCCAAGATCCCTGCACTTTCCATGAATAATGTTGTTCTTGACCTCTTTTAGCAATAACATGACTTTACTTAAAGCTGCTGTCCATAGTTCCAGTTTATTCTTTGCTGTTGAATCCTAATGCAGGGTTTCACCCTGAAACATCAACAATTCCTTTCCTCTTGCAGATGTTGCTCCACCCACTGGCACAGACTAGAAGGGCCAACATGGCCTGTTTCCATGCTGTAACTGTTATATGTTATATGGTTACTTCAGCAGATTTCACTGGACAGCAAAGATTCTGTTTACTGAATCCTTTTGGGTGTATCTTATGCATTTTGGGCTGCTAATATGAAAATCACTAAGAGATTTCTCTATCACACACCATTTATTTGAAATTACCTACATTTGTTATTTCAGGTTATAATTCAAGTCAATTAATATGTTGTTCACAATGTAAGCTGAAAAGTTTTTTATCTTGTTCTGGTGTACCCGGGCATGTTTAGATAGGGTGGATGCTGCATGGCAGGGCTGGTTTTGGAAAGGCTATAAAACCATCATGCACACACCATTCTATGCTTTGTGTTTGCATGCACTGCGGTTTGTGATCACATTTATGTGCTTGTTCTATGCGCACAGCATATTGTGTGTACTTATTACGATTAAGTACTTGTATTTTCAGGAGTATTTGTGATAGCAAAATGTCTCATCAGTGTTGCAACAGCTGCAATACTTTCTATTATATTTGTGGTGAGTATACGATTAAATCTTATAGACGGAGCATGACTCCTCTTATTAAGGAAGCCTATGAGCTCTACCTTTGGTGTAAAATTGGTGACCAGGCCAAAGCCTGGGCTCCTCACATTTGTTGCGTAACATGACCTGTCGATCTTAGAGCTTGGCTCAAAGATACTCAGAAGTCAATGCCATTCGTTCTCCCAATTATGTGGTGAGAACAGAAGGATCATGTGACAGACTGCTACTCCTGTCTGACCAGTGTGTCTGGTTTCTCTGCTAAAAACAAGAAATCTATTGAATACCCCAATCTCCCTTTGGCTTTAAGACCTGTGTCGCATGGCACAGTCTGCCAGTACTGAAACCACAAGAGACATGGAATCTAAAGGAGGCAGACGAAGATGCCACAATGCATGAGCCAGAAATGGAAAATAACATTGATACTGATATAGATATTGAACACTGTATGTTGAGTGAGCCTCATCTGATAACTCAGTCTGAGTTAAATGACCTGATCAGAGACTTGGGTTTGCCAAAGGCAAAAGCAGAATTACTGGGTTCAAGACAGCAGGAATGGAATCCGCGGTCACCAGACTCTGAAATTTTTGAGACAGCTGTTCCCCAGAATAACTGATGCCAAGATTAAGGAAGGCATTTTTGTTGGTCCACAAATCAAACAGGTCTTCAAAGACAGGCAATTTGAAGAACCTCTTGTGGGACCAGAGAAAATCGCATGGAAGGCATGTTTTTGAAAATTTTCTCGGTAACTACAGGGCACCAAACTACATGCAGATAGTTGACAATGTGCTTCAAGCATACAAAAGCATAAAGTGCAACATATCACTAAAGATTCATTTTCTGCATTCCCATTTAGACTTCTTCCCTGCAAATCAATGACGAGCATGTTGAAAGTATTCACCAAGACATACTGGTCATGGAGAAATAGTACCAGGGCAACTGGAATCTATTAGTGCTGGCTGATTATTGTTGGACACTTAAGTGAGAAGCCTCAGACACTGGGTACAAATGAAAATCATCAACAAAACATTTTTAGTTGGGTTGAACTATTGCAAAGCATCAGCACCATTATTTAATTAAAGGCATTACATTCAATAAAAGTTAATTTCTTGGTTTCTCCAAATTTCTATGTGATACACATAGTCTGAAATAATATTTTTTGTTCAGCTTCAAGTGATCTGTCATAACCAAAAAGTTCTGAGGAAAGCAAGACTTTTGAAAAAATATGCTTTCCGGTGAAATCAGTCAATCATTTTCATTTTATTTGTTAGGTATCAGTGTTAAACATGGAGAGTATGATCATTCAGTGACTGTAAAATTGTTAGCTATTGCTGGCAATTCCAACTGCAACAGCTTCTCAGCCATACATTTTATCCTTTCCCACATTTGGCGATGCAGCATATGTCTTTTTCTCCTCTCTTTCAACTCTAAAAAATTAATAACGTCAGCAACTCTTGAATTTCACTACAACAGATTTTTCCCCCTTTATTTTCCTCTGACTTCAGTTTTTCTCCTCCAGTTCCACCTCCTGCTGTGTTTGCTGTCTTTTATCTACCCCTTTCTGATCCTGAGTGATCTGACCTTAGCAGAGGTATCCAGTGAATACCCCTATGCTAACATTTTAATTAATTTTGAACCTGACATTATGTTGAAATACTACCAATTGCCAGGAATTACGGGAGTCTTAGATCCCACAACACTAGGTTGGAACAGTTAATACCCTACAACCATCAGGCTTATGGACCAGCATGGATAACTTCATTGTGAATTCACCTGTGAATTGACTCCACAGTCTACGGAGTCAATTTCAAGGACTTTACAACTCATTTTCTCATTACTTACTGTTTATCTTTCTATCTATCTATTATTTACTTTCTCGGTTATTTTGCACAATGTATCTTCTTTATCATATTAGTATTAGAACATAGAATAGTATAGCACATTGCAGGCCCTTTGGCCCACGATGTTGTGCCAACCTTCAAACCCTGCCTCCCATATAACCCCCCTCCACCTTAAATTCCTCCATATACCTGTCTAGTAGTCTCTTGAACCTCACTCATCTATCTGCCTCCACCACAGATCCAGGCAGTGCATTCCACGAACCAACCACTCTCTGAGTAAAAAACCTTCCTCTAATATCCCCCTTGAACTTCCTTCCCCTTACCTTAAAGCCTATTAATTGCTAATAGAACTGTAGTATCATTGGTAAGTTGAGGAATGTCATGAAAACTATTCAATATGTTGTACAAAGTGTAGCACTACTGATGTTTCTGTGTGTTTCAGCATCGCACCAGGTATAATTTAATTTTTAACACGTGTTTGAGTCACTTCTTTCTGAGGTTTCTGAGCCTGTTAATTGCTAATAGAACTGTAGTATCATTGGTAAGTTGAGGAATGTCATGAAAACTATTCAATATGTTGTACAAAGTGTAGCACTACTGATGTTTCTATGTGTTTCAGCATCGCACCAGGTATAATTTCATTTTTAACACGTGTTTGAGTCACTTCTTTCTGAGGTTTCTGAGCCTGTTAATTGCTAATAGAACTGTAGTATCATTGGTAAGTTGAGGAATGTCATGAAAACTATTCAATATGTTGTACAAAGTGTAGCACTACTGATGTTTCTGTGTGTTTCAGCATCGCACCAGGTATAATTTCATTTTTAACACGTGTTTGAGTCACTTCTTTCTGAGGTTTCTGAGCCTGTTAATTGCTAATAGAACTGTAGTATCATTGGTAAGTTGAGGAATGTCATGAAAACTATTCAATATGTTGTACAAAGTGTAGCACTACTGATGTTTCTGTGTGTTTCAGCATCGCACCAGGTATAATTTCATTTTTAACACGTGTTTGAGTCACTTCTTTCTGAGGTTTCTGAGCCTGTTAATTGCTAATAGAACTGTAGTATCATTGGTAAGTTGAGGAATGTCATGAAAACTATTCAATATGTTGTACAAAGTGTAGCACTACTGATGTTTCTGTGTGTTTCAGCATCGCACCAGGTATAATTTCATTTTTAACATGTGTTTGAGTCACTTCTTTCTGAGGTTATTATAATATGTAGAGGCAATGAAGAATTATAATTGATTGTTATTGCTTTATCAAAAAATGTTTATTATAAATGTCATTTTCAGATTCAGTTGAAGAGAAGCAGCTTCAAGTCGTTTTTTTTTTCTCTCTTTCGAAAACATAGACACAGAAAAAGACAAGTGCCTGAGAATTTTAGTTGGCAGTAAATTAATGATATCAACTTGATCTAAGAAGAATGATTTAAGGGAATCCGTAAATGGACTGTAATTCCACTATCCATGTAGAACTCCTGTACATTGGGAAACCTAAGCCAGCACCATGAGAAAAATTATGTAAAGAATCATTTTTTAAAATACTCATTATGTTAAAAAGCTTAAATCCCCCGATTCCATGCTTTATAAAAAGCTTGCCCAGCTGAAAGCGTTGATTATGTTTGCTTAGGATTAATGTTGGTGTTTAAATCAAATAAATCCTAGTTGGAGAAAAATTAAGACATTGGGATAATAATATCTCTAATAATTTTTCCAGGTATCCCTTAGACATTTCAATATTTAAGAATGCATTGCTGGATCCTTTTAGAATGTTGTCAAATTCTTTTGTAAATACTTTTTTTTTGTCAAATTCTTCCAATTTTTACTAAGAACTGCTGCCTACATTAATATTAAGTCTGGACTATGCCTTTCTGTGGAGCTGTTATGAAACACTGTGAATGCATGCAATATCAGTAATGACAGCTACTGGGCATTTTTCTGCCTTTTCATCACAATTGGCACCCTATTGTTCCAGGTCCATCTCTAGTTTTAGCACATCAACAGTGACCCTCCATTGGTCATCTCATAAAGCACTGGGTGTGATATTTCTCGGAGTACTTAATCAAATATGAAGCTATGTGTATACTCTGCCTAGTTTAAAACTGAACCCTTGTACCTTGTGGTATGGCTACTGTGGCCACATTAGGGACTTTGATTATGATATATTTCTTCTAATTCTAATGCTTTTATCATAAATTTGAATCAGCAAAAGACCTGCTTTTACCAGCATTGATACAATCTTTGAGGAAAGTATAAGGTTCTTTGGAAAAACTGAGTCAAAATAGTGTCACGATCTTAAGTCATTCAGGTAATTATGTCCAGGAGACTTTCCATAGATCCAAAGGATGCCTCCATTCCCTTTGTGATTCAATGTAAAATGACGTGTCTTACATGTTTTGCACTTTAACTAATTAGTATGAAGTACTTGATTTTTGTGACTTTCAGTTTTTTAATAAATGGCATAAAGTTGGGATAACATTGTGTTGATATTATTTATTCATTCATCCATCCATCCAGCAAGTAGTCATCATATCCTAGGAACTTAGCTTTATTGACTACAATCCCATCTGGAAATGTAGCAAGGTGTGATTATTGAAAATGGCAACTTTGTATTTCCCAGAAAAATCTCTTTTGCTTGCAGATTTATTTGCAGCATTGATCTGTGTTATATGCATTTTCTTGGTCTGCTATCAGTACCTAATTTGATTACCATACACATTTTCTTATTTGTGAGATTACTGTCATTAAAGCCATTATATTAGTGGTTTTGATGCAAACTTTCATTTTTCTAGTAAATGGAAGGGTTCTCTTGTAGATGCTCCAAATGAAATTCTACAACCAATCTTAATAAATAGGAAATAATGCGGATAAACTAAACTGAATCAAAACTAAGAGATCACTAAGACCTTAAGTTATAACAACATGCTTGAGAATGGACCTGAGGCAGATCACACAGTGATTGTTCTGTCTCTAGAGATGTTGTTCATTTTGTATGCAGTTAGTTTTGTACAAACATCACTTCCTGTTTGTAAGCTGTTTTGTACATCATGTCCTGCGTGGGTTAATTTGGATTTCGACTTGGAACAAACACAGTAGAAAGACATACATCTCCATTCACTCTTTATTTTCCCTTTATACACCAATCTCTGTGACACTTAAGCTTTCTTAGTATTGATAAAGATTTGGTAGATGGCTCTGATGACTACACGTGTGGTAAGTTTATCCAGCTACAGCTTGTAATGATCCACATTAAGGAGTTGGAGCTGGAACTGGATGAATTCAGAAGGCTGAAGGAGTAATAGATAGAACATATAGAGAGCTAAAAGAGGACCTATTGCTCGTTACAACAAAGGTGCAGGAGACAGAAAACTGGGTGATAGTCAGGAAGGGAAAAGGGGTTAAGGAGCCAGTGCAGGGTCCAGGATATCTCAGATTGAGTCATCAACATTCTTAAGTGGGAGGGTTAATAGCTAGAGGTCATAGTTCATGTAGGCATCAATGGCATAGGTAGAAAGAGTGACGAGTTTCTGCAAAGTGAGTTAGGTGTTAAGTTAAAAGACAGGAACTCCAGGGTTGTGATCTCAGGATTGCTACCTGTGCCATGTGCTAGTGAAGCCAGAAATAGGAAGAGTATACAGTTTAACACATGGCTAAGGGCTTGGTGTAGGAGGGAAGGTTTCAGATTTCTGGATCATTGAGCTCCCTTCCAGGGAAGGTGAGATCTCTGCAGAAGAGATGGTTTGCACCTGAACTGGAAGAGGACTAATGTCCTTGCGGGAAGATTGCTAGTAAGAAGTATTGTAGGAAAGATAGATTTATGGATCAACACCTGAAATTATGATATTGTAGCCATTAGTGAGATTTGGTTGCAGGAGGGGCAGGACTAGCAGCTCAATATTCTGGGCTTCTGCTGCTTTAGACATGACGAGGCGGGAGAGATTAAAGAGGAGGGGTGACATTACTAGTCAGGGAAAATGTTATGGCAGTGCTTTGTCAGGACAGACTGGAGATCTTGTCTAGTGAGATGTTATAGGTGGAACTGAAAAATAAGAAAGGTATGCAATACACACAAAAACCAGTCCTGATGAAGGGTCTTAGGCCGAAACATTGACTGTTTACTCTTTACCATAGATGCTGCCTGGCCTGCTGAGTTCCTCCATCTCTTGTTTGTAATAAGAAAGGGATGACCATGTTAATGGGCCTATATTATCGACCCCAACAATCTAAGGAATTTAGAGGAACAAATTTGTAGAGAGATTGCAGACTATTACAAAAAACATGAAGTTGTTAGAGTGGTTGATTTTATTTTTCCACATATTGACTGGGACCCCCAAACTGTAAAAGGACTAGATGGGATAGAGTCTGTCAAATGTGTTCAAGAAAGTTTGGAATAGGCAGCCTAAATGGTTTGGCATGGACTAGATGGGCTGAAGGCCTGTTTCTGTGTACTTTTCTTTAACTTTATGTACTTTGAAGAAGGTATTATGGTTAACACTCTTCACTATTAAGCTATTGTTGTGCCACAAGTTCATTCTGATTTACGGCATATTTCCAACTACCGGTAAGTGTCTCTCCCTCAGGAGAAGATAGAATGTAGCTCTGTAAAGTACCTTGGAATATATTGAGGTTGTGTGAGTTTCCATTTTTTCCTTGGCAATGCCATTAAGTGTTAGTGGCAGTTGGCTGAGCTCTCTCTTAATCAAAATAGACATTAACTGGTGGTTATGTGGTATGAATAATACCTGTAATGTCATTTGTATACAGCTTAAGCCTGACACTAGTTGCTTTATTAATGAACTTTATTAACCCCCGCTGATTTTCATTATCAACCCGTTACTGCGTGTACTGCAAAGGATATTTAACTTGGTTTTGATACTTAGATTTTTTCACTGGATTAAGATGACTAAAATAATCTTTATTTAAGGATATTTTGTAAAATCAAGAAGGAATTTGATGGTGAGCATTTGTGGTTGGAGAATTGGTGGGGAACGATGATACTTTAAAGTTATCATTCAATGAGGAAAAAGCTTAGGAGGAATTTCTTTCCACCTAGGTTTTGGACATGGCAGGGCCAGAGGAGAGGGACTAGAGATTGAGTTGTTACAGGAATGAGGCTCTTTTCCCCTCTCTGTAATAACAGCCTAATAAGGAATATGGCCACTGCTCTGGCACTGGGATAAAGGAGGTGCCATGGGCATTTCTGTCAGCCAGAGGTTCTTAATTCATATGGGTGCCGAAGGTCACGGATGAGTGGTGAATCTGTTGAATTCATTGCCACAGCCTTCTGTGTAGACCAAATCATTGGGTATATTTAAGGCAGAGGATGATAAGCATGAAGGGATATGGAGAGAAAGCAGGAGACTGAGGCTGAGAGGGAAAATGGATCTGCCATGATGAAATGGCAGAGCAGACTCGATGGCCTAATTCTGCTCCTATATGTTATGGTCTTATGGATTCCTTTCCAGAAACGATTGGCAAATAAAGTGTTGCATGGAAACTTTTTAAAATGTTCCGTACAGAAGGAATTACATTGGTGCTATGTGCTCAGATTAGAACATTCCATTTCAACTTCCATAATATAATGCATTCTCTTCTCCTACCTCAGCTGAAACTCAGCATGTCAAGATAGGGCTTCCCTCTTTCTACTTTACCTAAATTCAAGGTATTCTAGAATGTTGTTGCCTGTGATCTAACTCCTATCAAATGCTGTTCACCCATCACATTTGTGCCTTCGGACATGCCTCCAAGTAACACAATGCTTCAATTTTAAATTCTCCTTGAATATTTCAAATATCATTTTACCAATAATAATCGTGTCTTCAGTTTCCTAGTTCTAAACTCGTGAAGTCTTTTTTGAAATTTCTTTTGTTTTTCTTTCCTCCATTCAGACTCTCATTGAATCATTTAAATTTGACAAAGCTTTTTCTGTGCTGATACCTCCTTTAGTGACTTGTCTTTAATTTTTATTTGATCATGCTTCCGAGAAGCTATTTGGGAAGTTTTGCTGCGATAAAGGAATTTTATTAGTAGTCAACATTATTTAAATAAGGAACATGTCCTGAGATAATACACAGGCAAGGCTTCCTTTTGTATTGTGTACTTGTTCCTGTGTTCGATATGGATAAAAGGAATCTCCCTGAAATAGTTATATTTCCTTATGTAAATGTAATTTTTTAATGCTCTTGAGAAGGTTTGTTGAATTCCAAGAAATAATACTCTAAACTTTCTTTTTCAATCTTTTTATTAAATTTCATATATAAAAAAAAACAACACAAAATAATGAATAGATTACAGATTCAATAAACTTGAGATTACATTAGTAATAGGATAATAATATCCTATTAAAACATCCATCAACAAAAGGTACATAAATCAATCAAGTCTATATAAATATATATGAAAAAAAAAACAAAAATAATCGTCGAAAAAAGAAAAAAAAAATTGAAATTATATATGAGAAAAAATATATATTGAAAAAAAATACTAAACTAAAACTAACATGGGCAATAATAGCACTTTATAAATATATAAAGGTGTCAAGAAAAGAACTCCAGAACTCCATACCTGAACAAGTATAAGTAGAGAAAAGGATCTGAAATAAGCCAAATTAATTCATATGAAAGTGTCGAATAAATGGTCCCCAGGTTTCTTCAAATTTAATTGAAGAATCAAAGATACTCTAAACTATGCTCACAGAAGAAAACTTTTCAGTCATATCTGTTTCTGTGGTGGAGGAACCTTTTATGGACCAGAGTATGTTGAGGGATTTTGGCAATTATGCACTAAAATCCTTTTAATCATTTTGTTGTCAGAAAATTTGGCACTCAAACAAGTTATAAACCTACAGGATAAGCTGTACTGGAAGTTTACCTGAGTTTTTGCACTAATCTTGTGGTTGCACACCATGGAATCAACAAGCCCATTTGTCTGACTGGAGACCAAGAACTGAAAGACAAAGGCAAATATTCTGTAATTTCCATCAATATATAGTACTTAGCTGAGTTTGCGTAAATATAAACAGTTTAAAATGCTAGATTTTAAGTATGTATCAATTTATCTTAATTGCTTCATATCTTTTTATTTTTTGAGTGTTTGGTAGACAGCATAGCTGGATGTCAGGTTTGTTTACTATTCATTTTTTGGATGGGGCTTGTTTCGGTCTGTTCACTTTGTGATGTGTTATGCAAAGCCCTGCTTTTCTGCTTGGCTTAGTTACTTTGGATCAGGACAGATAGAACATAGAATGTAGAACATAGAAATTTAGAGCACATTACAGGCCCTTCAGCCCACATGTTGTGCAGAGCATGCAACCTACTCCAGAAACTGCTTTGAATTTCCCTACCGCATAACCCTCTATTTTTCTACGCTCTATGTACCTGTCTAAGAGTCTCTAAAAGATCCTATTGTATCTGCCTCTACCACCGTTGCTGGCAGTATGTTCCCCACACCCACTGCTCTCTGTGTGAAAAACTTACCTCTGACATCCTTCCTGTACCTACTTCCAAGCACCTTAAAACTATGCCCCCTCATGTTAGCCATTTCAGCCCTGGCTATCTACATGATCAATGCCTCTCATCATCTTATACACCTCTATCAGATCACCTCTCATCCTCTGTCACTCCAAGGAGAAAAGGCCAAGTTCACTCAACCTACTTTCATTAGGCATGCTCTCCATTCGAGGCAATACCTTTGTAAACCTCCTCTGCACTCTCTCTATGGTATCCACATCCTTCCTATAGTCAGGTGATCAGAGCTGAACACAGTACTAAGGTACTAGTGAGTTCTTGTATAGTTGTAACATTGCATCACAGCTTTTGAACTCTATCCCACAGTTGATGAAGGCCAACATACCATATGCATTCTTAACAACACTGTCAACCTGTGCAGCAGCTTTGAGTGTCCTATGGACATGGATCCCAAGATCTCTTTGATCCTGCACATTACCAAGAGTATTACCATTAGTATTATATTCTGTCTTCAAATTTGACCAAAATTAACTACTTCATACTTTGCTGGGTTGAACTCCATCTGACACTTAAAGTCAAGTCAAATCAAGTCACTTTTTATTGTCATTTCGACCATAACTGTTGGTACAGTACATAGTAAAAATGAGACAACGTTTTTTCAGGACCATGGTGTTACATGACACAGTACAAAACTAGACTGAACTACATAAAAAACGACATAGAAAAAAAACTACACTAGACTACAGACCTACCCAGGACTGCATAAAGTGCACAAAACAGTGCAGGCATTACAATAAATCATAAACAAGACAATAGTGCAATAGGACTTCTCAGCCCAATTCTGCATCCTATCGATTTTATCATCCTTTTCCTGCCTTAATGGAACATACCTATGCAGAATGCCATGCAAATGTTCCCTGAACATTCACCATATTTCTGCCATGCATTTCCCTGAGAACATCTGCTCCCGATTTAGATTCCCAAGTTCCTGCCTAATAACATCATATTTCCCCCTACCCAATTAAATGTTTTTCCAATTGCCTGCTCCTATCCCTGTCCAGCACTATGACATAGAGTTGTGATCACTACCTTCAAAACGCTCTCCCACCGAGAAATCTGACAACTGATCAAGTACACTTCACAATACCAGATCAAGTACAGCCTCTTCTCTGATTGGCTTATCTACATATTGCATCAGGGAACCTTCATGAACACACCTCCAAACACCTTGCTCTAGGGAGATGCCAGTCAATATTGGGAATGTTAAAATCATCTATCTCAACAACCCTATTATTATTGCACCATTCCACAATCTGCTTCCCTATCTGTTCATTATTGTCTCTTTTTTTGGGGGGGGGGTTATAAAAACACCCAGTAGAGTTATTGCCCCCTTCCTGTTTCTGATTTCCATCCACAATGACTCCATGGACAATCCCTCCATGACTTCCTTCTATTCTGTAGCCGTGATACAATCCCTGATTAGCAATGCCATGCCCCACCTCTTTTGCCTCCATCCCAGCCATTTTTGAAACATCTAAAGCCCAGCACACTCAGCACCCATTTCTGCCCCTGAGACATCGAAGTCTCTGTAATGATTCCATCACTAAATTCATAATGGTCAATCTATAAAAGGTAAGGCTGTATTTCTCATACATGTGAGCATGACCTAATGTGTTAGAATGAATTAATAGCATGCATGATCCCTAATGATTAACTAGAATTTTTTTATTGAAGGTCACACCACCTCAAGCATAACTGTTGCAATAAGATTGTTTTATAAATAAACCAAAAATTTTAAATTACTTCCTTAAGTATATTTAAAAGGTACTTTAAGGATAGAGAAGGTTTGGAAGGATTTGGGCCAAATGTGGGCAAATGAGACTGGTTTAGATGGGAATCGTGTCAGCATGAACTGTTGAGCTGAAGGGTCTGTTCCCATGCTGTTCAATTCAATGAGTCTAAGAATTTTTTTAAATCAATGTGATTAATTTCATAATTAAAATTTTTAGGCCATAAGACATACGAGCAGAAATAGGCAATTTGGCTGCACCATTTGATCATGTTTGATTTATTTTACCACACAACCCCATTCTTCTTGCCTTCTCCCTGTAACTTCTGATGCTTTGGCTAATCAGGAACCTATCAACATCTGCTTTGAATAGACACAGTGGCTTGGCCTTCATAGCCATGTGTGGCAACAAATTCTACAGATTCACCATCCTCTGGCTAAAGAACTTTTTTCTCATCTTTGTTCTGAGGTAGTACACTAGACTCCCCCGCTATTGAAAACCTCCTCTCCACATCCACTTTATTAAGGCCTTTCAATATTCAGTTGATTGCCATGAGATCCTCCCTCATTCTTCTAGATGCCACTGAATACAGGCCCAGAGCCATCAAATGCTCCTGATACATTAACCCTTATATTCCCTGGATCAAAGGTTATGGGGAGAAGGCAGTAGAATGGGTTTGGGAGAGATAATAAGTCTACCAAGGTGGATTGGCAGAGCAGACCCAATGGCCTGAATGGCCTAATTCTGCTCCTATGTCTTAAGGACTTATGGAAACATCTGGTGAAATGCATTGTTTACATTTATAAGCAACACAATCTAGGGATTTGCAGGGCGGCATAGGTGGGGAGTAGTGGGAGGGGGATGGTGAACAGCATGTAAGTGTTTGGCTGAATAACACAGAACACAAGAAACTACAAGACAACAATAGCAAACCAGCTACCTATACACACAGATATCTCCCAACCCTTGGACGGGCATCCGGCATCCAATCTCCAAGTTTTGACTTCCAGACTACCAATCAACTTTTGGGCTTCAATCTTCAGTATTGACCCTCAGACTAGCCAATGATGGGACTCGAAACTCCAAGGTCAAACCCACTGATCAGCACTAGTGCCTCCTTGTGCATTCTGCTTACATGGACTCCTGGTCGTTGGCCTTCAGGTGTGGAACAGTGGCCTGGATTGCAGATGTCCTAAGTAATCTGACCATGCCACTGACTTTCGAGTATGAGTGGAGGCCTGGAATATGGATATTCTTCATCACCTGTCACTGGACTTTAATGTGGAAGAAGTAGCATAGGGTGGAGATTAGATCTCTAACTCCTCCACATCCCTATTAATAAACCCTACTCTAGCCTCTAATGTCTCCACATAACTGTTCCTAAATCTCCTCTCTGGCCCCAGAAACCATCCTTAATAACTTAAAAAAATAACTGACAGCATCTGTTAACCATAAGCTGGAACAATTTGATTCATACTGGGAAAAATGGTTTAACTACACAATGCCTCATAGGCCTGATTTTATTCTCACAAATCAATGAATCTGTTGTAAAAAAAAGATCACTCCCTACTTGTTTATAGTTCTTTCCTTTTGCTTGTTTTTTCTTTCCACTCTTTTCTATAAGGGTATACCTCAGATAAATACTTTATGGAGATTTGTGATATATATGATTATATGATATATATGTACAATGTCTGAAATATATCCTATGGAAATGTTTGATGATGAATTTCAATAAAAAATAAATTACAAAATAAATTTTAAAAGAAGAACTGAATTGGAGTGACAACCTTGATGGAGACTGCAGCTGAGCGCTATCTTGAAATTAAAATGGTTCCAAATTTGAGAAGGATATGCTGGTATTGGAGAGGGTTAAAATAGTTATCCCAGGAATGAAAGGGTTAATGTATGAGGAGTGTTTGATAACTCTGGGCCTGTACTCGCTGGTGTTTAGAACTATGAGGGGGGATCTCATTGAAATTTTCCAAATATAGAAAGGCCTAGATAAAGTGGATGTGCAGAGGATATTTCCAATAATGAGAAACTCTAGGACCAAAGGGCACAGCCTCAGAGCAGAAAGACCTCCCTTCAGAATGGTGGTGTCAGGGATTTCCATAGCCAGAGAGTGGTGAATCTGTGGAATCGCCACAGACAGCTTTGGAAGCCAAGTTACTGGGTATCATTAAAATGGAGGGTCATAGGTTATTGATTAGTAAGAGCATCAAAGGATATGGGGAGAAGGCAGGAGAAAAGGGTTGAGAGGGAAAGTGAATCAGCCATGGTCAAAATGCGGAACAGACTGGATGGGTTGAATGGCCTAATTCTGCTCCTGTGTTATCATGTATGGTCATGTTTAATTAATGTAATAATTAAACCATCAGGGTTCTCAACTCCTAACCAGAGTGAATAACTTCACTCACCCAACACTGAACTAATTCCCGAACCTATGGAATCACTTTCTAGGACTCTACAACTCAAGCTCTCAATGTTTGTTTATTTATTATTATTATTTAGTTTTTTCTTTTACATTTGCGCAATTTGTTGTCTTGCATATTGGTTGCTCGTCCATCTTTCTGTGCAGTTTTTTCATTGTGTGCAGTGTTTCTTTTATTTACTGTGAATATCTGTAAGAAAATGAATCTCAGGGTAGTATATGGTGGCATATATGTACTTAGATAATAAATTTACTTTGAACTTTGAAATAATTTGCAGACTTAGAAAGTGTACAAACTGTACAGCTCAGGCTTAAGCCACTTAGGAAATTTGTCTTAAAGCTCTGCCGCATTATTGGCTTTTGGGATATGTTCCACTGCTTTTCACGAACAACTTTCCCTTCAGTGGTTAATATTCTTTTTGTATTTTATTTCAAATAAAATTGGGATCATCTGCAACAATTGATCAATCTGATTGGAATAAAAATGCTCACTTCATTAACAATATAACCAGTGAAAGAGGATGCCTTCAGCAGATAAAAGCTTCTGACAATTAGTCGGAAGCAACATTTTTTTCTGTCTGGGTCCTCTCTACAGAAGTTCTCTAGTTAGCATTTATTAAAATAATTAATCTCAAAAGAAATTATCTCATTAACTACAGAGCTTAATTTAATTGATACCCTTCAAAAATGTGATTATATGACTGTTATATTGACAGTTATGTTCCAGCTACTAAGGATATCTTTTCACTAACAAAAGAATTTACCTTAAAATATTTGAAGTGAAATTTAAATACAATTAATAACATTGTGTAGAAATCGATTATCATGGTAAGGGTTTAATTGCTTAAAACAGCATTTGTCAGCTTTATGTTTTATTGACAAACTTTATCGATTTATCCAAATTTGGACTTTGACTTGTCTCTGGTACATAAAATTCGCATGTGCTGTTCAAATGGGAAATGGTTGTATTGATTTCCTTGACTTCAGCTGAAATGCTAAAGATTTTTGGATAAGCGTTCTCATTACTTAAGTCAAAATCAATATAAAAGAGCTTCTTTTAATGAAAGAGCAGTCTCAACACCTACTGTTGAAATGGAGTCCTGTTCATCCTTTGCCTTGGGTATTGATCACCTGGGTTGTATTACGGATGTCCAATTGGTTGACATTGTGGCTTAGTTATGTGTGTAAACTTGCAGGTTCAGAAAAGAGAAGGCACGATAAGAGTCAAACATGTAAAATCCATTTCTTGCAATGGAAAATGGTTGGGTGTTTTTTATAGGCATAATTTCAAAAACAAACTGTAAGATAACTGGGTTACAACATTCTATTAAATAATTTGTGATTTAGTTACAATCTGAGATGTTCTTTGTGTTATTTACTTATGTTGGCATGAGGGAAATGAAGGAATCTAAACTGAGTTTTCAGTTTTCGTATCTGTAAACAGTATTTTTCATTGCATCATAAAATCCACATTCAGTGTCTGATTTCCCTTATTGAAAGTCCATTTGTTCTATTGTTGGTTGATTACTTTGTTTATCTAATTATTTTCTGGATTTCTTTCAGCCTGAAGTGAAGGAGCACAGAGCTTGTGATCTTGAAGCAGAACATCAAACTAGGAAGACCCAAGCTCAAATGACAGCACTGCAAAACTGGAGTGAAACAAATGTTAACCACAAGTCATTTCAGCAAGACCAACATAAGGTATTCTGCATGGATACAATTAATTATTCCATACTACATAAATTGTCCAATTACCCTGGAGTTAATTAAGTGAAATAGACATTGATACATAGACAGATGCAGGTGTCATGTTATTGTGTTGTAAATTTACTCCCTTTTAGTTAATGGGCCCAGCATGTAAGCTTCCTAATAACAAAGCTACATAAAATTATATTATAATTAGAACTGTTTTGACCCATAGCTAGAAAATTGTATTTTCATGTACCTATCATTTTTGTTCAACTTTAGGTCAATTCATGTTTCCTGTTTTATTTTAAACTTCATGATGTTCAAAACCTGATTGGTTTTATGTTGTTTCTATGAGTAAGCATCTAAAAATAAATCTATATTTTAACAGGCTTAATTACACAGGTAAGTTATAGGAAAATGCATCTAGCTTTTATACATTCTTCAATCTTACATTCGTATTAGATGTGTTTCAATAAACTTCTATTTAAATTGTGCATTTTTTCATGAATGCTGTCTAGCATAAACTTGCAGGATGTAATAACCAATATCTCTGTCAATTGCAAAATCTGGAAGGATCTGGATTGACAATATTTTTGAATATTTTCTCTGTTATCCTGGTATTATCTTCCCCTGAAACGACATAGAAAACAATGTAATTTTCAGCATTTTGGTGTTGGGCATGTGAATGATGCGATCTGCCCAACACAGTTCTGTATCTAATTCTCATGAAAATGTTAGGGATGTTGGCTGAGGAGGAAGCAGTGACCTTTGCTGCTTATCATTTAAATAGTTTTTTTGGATATTGTGGCGACATTTTTATTGGCTGTATTATCACAAAATATAGGCACGGATCACTGATCACAAACAAGGGAAAATCTGCTGATGCTGGAAATCCAACTCACACAAAATACTGGAGGAGCTTAGCAGGACAAGCAGCATCTATGGAAAAGAGTATAGTTGATGTTTCAGGCTCAGACCCTTCATCAGGTCTAGATATGGGCTACAAATTACAAATGGAGATGGAAAAAGCATGTCAAAAGAGTAAAGTTACGAGAGTCAAGAGGGATTTCAATGTGCAGGTAGGTTGGGCAAATCAGTTTAGTGCTGACTCCCAAGAGAGAGAATTTGTAGAATGCCTATGAGATGGCTTTTTAGAGCAGCTTGTGGTTGAGCCCATACGGGATCAGCTATTTTGGATTGGGTATTGTGTAATAACCAGATTTGATTAGGGAGCCTAAGGTAGATGAACCCTTAGGAGACAGTGATCATAATTCACCCTGCAATTGAGAGAGAGAAACAAAAGTCAGATGTATTGGTATTACAGTTGAGTATTGGAAATTACATAGGCACGAGAGGGGAGTTGGACAAAGTGGATTGGAAGGGGACAGTAGCAGGGACGATAGTAAAGCAACAGTTGGTGGAGTTTCTGGAAGCAATTTGGAAGGTGCAGGATAGATACATCCCCAAGAAGTAGTAGGATTCTAAAGGCAGGATGATGCAACTGTGGATGACAAGGGAAGTCAAAGCCAACATAAAAGCAAAAGAGAGGACAAGTAATAGAGCAAAAGTTAATGGGAAGTTAGAAGATTGGGAATCTTTTAAAAACCAACAGAAGGCAACTAAAAAGTCATAAAGGGGGAAAAGATTAAGTATGATGATAAGCTTACCAAAAATATCAGATGATACCAAAAGATTTTTTTTTGACAGACAGACATACTTTATTGATCCCGAGGGAAATTGGGTTTCGTTACAGTCGCACCACCAAGAATAGTGTAGAAATATAGCAATATAAACCCATAAATAATTAAATAATAATAAGTAAATAATTCCAAGTGGAAATAAGTCCAGGACCAGCCTATTGGCTCAGGGTGTCTGACACTCCGAGGGAGGAGTTGTAAAGTTTGATGGCCATAGGCAAGAATTACTTCCTATGACGCTCAGTGTTGTATCTCCGTAGAATGAGTCTCTGGCTGAACGTACTCCTGTGCCTAACCAGTACATTATGGATTGGATGGGAGACATTGTCCAAGATGGCATGCAACTTGGACAGCATCCTCTTTTCAGACACCACCATCAGAAAGTCCAGTTCTACCCCCATAACATCACTGGCCTTACAAATGAGTTTGTTGATTCTGTTGGTGTCCGCTACCCTCAGCCTGCTGCCCCAGCACACAACAGCAAACATGATAGCACTGGCCACCACAGACTTGTAGAACATCATCAGCATCGTCCAGCAGATGTTAAAGGACCTCAGTCTCCTCAGGAAGTAGATACGGCTCTGACCCTTCTTGTAGACAGCCTCAGTGTTCTTTGACCAGTCCAGTTTATTGTCAATTCGTATCCCCAGGTATTTGTAATCCTCCACCATGTCCACACTGACCCCTTGGATGGAAACAGGGGTCACTGGTGCCTTAGCCCTCCTCAGGTCCACCACCAGCTCCTTAGTCTTTTTCACATTAAGCTGCAGATGATTCTGCTCACACCATGTGACAAAGTTTCCCACCGTAGCCCTGTACTCCACCTCATCTCCCTTGCTGATGCATCCAACTATGGCAGAGTCATCAGAAAACTTCTGAAGATGGCAAGACTCTGTGCAGTAGTTGAAGTCTGAGGTGTAGATGGTGAAGAGAAAGGGAGACAGGACAGTCCCCTGTAGAGCCCCAGTGCTGCTGACCACTCTGTCTGATACATAGATACATAGAGAGTAAAAGAGAGGTGAGAGTAATCATTGGATTGCTAGAAAATGATGCTGGTGAGATAGTAATGGGGAGAAGAAAATGGCGGAAAAACTGACTAAGTATTTTTCATCAGTCTTCACTGTAGAAGACAGAAGCACTATACCAGAAGTTCAAGAGTATCGAGGGCAGAAGTGAGTGCAGTTGGAATTACTGTACTTGGGAGAAGGTGATTGGGAAACTGAAAGGTCTGAAGGTAGCTAATTCACCTGGACTTAAGGGACTACAGCCCCGGGGTTCTGAAAGAGATAGCTGAAGGGATTGTGGAGCCAGTATTAATGATTTTTCAAGAATCAATGGATTCTGGATTTTCAAATTTCAAATGTGACTCCACCCTTCAACAAGGTAGAGAGGCAGAAAAAAAGAAATTATAGGCCAGTTAGTCTGACCTCAGTGGTTGGGCAGATGTTAGAGTAAATTTTTAAGGACATGGTTTTGGGGTACTTGGAGGCGTGTGATAAAACCAGCATAGCTTCCTCAAGGGAAAATCTTGCCTGACAAATCTGGTGGAATTCCTTGAGGAAGTACATGCAGGAGTGAGAAAGAAGAATCTGTGGATGTTGCGTACTTGGATTTTCAGAGTACAGTGATATGGTGCTGCACATGAGGCTGTTTAACAAGGTAAGAGCCCATGGTATTACAGGAAAGATACTAACATGGATAGAGTATTAGCTGATTTGCAGGAGGCAATGAGTGGGAATAAATGGAGCCTTTTCTGATTGGCTGCCGGTGACTTGTGTTCTGCAGGGGTTAGTGTTGCTTCTTTTTACGTTGTACATCAGTGATTTGGATGGATGAATCAATGGCTTTGTGCCCAAGTTAGTAGATGATACAAAGATCAGTGGATGGGTAGGTAGTGTTGAGGAAACAGCAGGGCTGCAGAAAGACTCCTAAAGATTAGAACTATGGCCATAAATGTGGCAGATTGTATACAGTATTTAATTTGCAGGTTGAGTCAGTGGTAGGGAAGACAAATGCAATGTTAGCATTCATTTTGGGAGGATTAGAATATAAAAGTAAGGATGTAATGCTGAAACTTTATAAGGCACTGGTGAGGTCTCATGTGGAGTATTGTTTGCAGTTTTTGGCCTCTTACTTAAGAAAGGATGTACTGATGTCAGAGCAGGTTCAGAAGAATGATTCTGAGAATGAATGGCTGATTATTTGAGGAGTGATTGATGGCTCAGCCTTTACTAACTAATATTTAGTGAAGAGAGAGAGGATCTCATTGAAAACTATCGACTGTGGAAAGGCCCAGGTAGAGTGGATATGGGGAGAATGTTTCCTATAGTAGGGTAGTCAAGGACCAGAGGATACATCCTCGGAAAAGAGGGACATTCATGTAGAATGGAGATGAGGAGGAATTTCTTTAGCCAGAGCATGGTGAATCCGTGGAATTCATTGCTACAGGCATCTGTGCAGGCCAGGTCTTTGGGTGTATTTAAAGTGGAAGTTGATAGGTTCTTGATTGTCAGGGCTTGAAAGGTTGTATGAGGAAGGCAAGAGAATGGAGTTGAGAGGAAAATAGATCAGCCATGATGGAATGGCGGAACTTACTCAATGAGTCAATTAACCTAATGCTGCTCCTTTCTTATTGGTCTTAAGACTCCACAACTCATGTTCTCAGTATTGTGCATTTACTTGTTTATTTTTTATTAACATTATTTGTTTTTTTTTCTACATTTGCACAGTCTGCTTCCTTTTGCCCATTGGTTGCTTGTTTGCATTTGCGTGCAGTTTTTCATTCATTCTGTTGTGTTTCTTTGTTCTGCTGAGAATGCCTGCAAGAAAATAAATCTCAAGGGGTAGTATATGGTAACATGTATATATTTGATAATAAAAATTTTCTTTGAACTTTTTACTTTGAAAAATTCTGCCTTCTCCTGTACTTTCACCATAAAGTGATGCCAGTTAGCACAGAGAAGTCCAATCCTCTGCTGCTCGCAGTCTTCTTTATGATGCACATACTTATTTATTCTCTGTCTACTGCAGGCTACTTGGAAGCAAACCCTCAGCAAAGTATTGCTCCTTTTTATCTGGATTTAGAATTCACCCTAAGTTTCTTGGATATTCTCAGCTCTTACAACAGTAAAGGACTTATTGATAAATATTACAATGCCACCTCTTGCTTGACATTGCTTTCTGTTCTATCTGAGCAGTATATACCTTGGTTGATTGTCTTGCCCATCTTGCAACTACGTCTCAAAGATGGGAACAATGTTTTGTTGCTATCTTTAATTATAGGCGTGATGTAACGAGCTCTGCTTTATAATGCATTAAAATAGATGCATTTCAGCCTTGCATTCCTCCTTTGTGTCTAGAGACTTGGTTTTTCCCCTACATTTATCTGTTCCTTGGCTACCTCTTTATTCGTACCCTGTGTTCGGTTTCTAGCCAATTTATTTAAACCCTCCCCAGAAGATCTATAAATCTATACTGTAAATCCTTTTTTAAGGGCATTAGACATGATTTAGACGCAACCCGTCAATCTGGTACCAGCCTCACCTTTCCCAGAAACAGTTCCAGTTATCCAAAAATCTGACTTTTGAATTTAATAATATTATGGGAGTTCGTCAATATGCATAGGTGTCCATTTGTCAGGTGCTCATTGCCTAGGAGTAGCCTGTATATGCTTCCCTCATTCATTTAAGGATGTTGATGTTGACCTTACCTTGATTGAGATTTATTTTTCCTTCATGGTCACAGTGTTTACAATTTGTTACTGGAACTTGGTTGGAGAGACTGAAAAAAAAATGGCATTGTCATTTACTAATTAAGATAGACATCTCAGCAGTTAGGAAATTAATTGGTTTTCAAAGGATGTTCTTTTTACTAATTAAATGTTATAAATCAGATGATTTTAATCCACAAGCTCTGATATCAGTCTGTGGGCTGAACAGGAAATGAAACATGCTAGTATTCTAATTTTGCTGGCTTTTGTTTTACATCGCAAGGAGCTTGCCTAAAGCTAATGGGGATTCACTAATGGATGGAATTCAAGGCATTAACTAATACTTCAGTGCTGTTTAAAACTTGATAGAAGTAAAACTTAGAGAGATTGATGCCACAGAGACAGTGAAAGTGCTATTGGACCATAGAATCCATATGCTGTTGCTGGACTGGATTCCAATTCGAAGCTTATTCCAATTCTAAGTCAATAAAGGAAATTTCAAGATTGGATTGCTAAGCTCATTTAAAGCTTTAAAATTATTTTTAAATAATTTTATCTGTGGCATGATGTGCACCATAATAAAGCATATAAATGTGCTGTTTAGAGTTATATTGTATTGCATATAGTAGCAGGAGCTTCATCCTTTATAGTCAATATGAATGATGACAAAAGCCATTCCTAGCAACTAGGTGGTATTGGCCAAGAATGGGGTGCTTCAATTCAACTAAAGAGCATTGCATCAGGAGTCTGTGCTCTGTATGGAAGATCATTGAGTCTCCTTGCAGTACAATGTGATGTCGACTGATGCCTAATGGATTATAACCAAAGGTTTGTTATTCAACACATTTGTAGCTTTTCTCTACTAGAAATAAGAAAATAGTTGTTGCAAGCAGCTGTCACAATTCTTTTATCCAGCAACACTAAACTTCAGTCCAATATTCCATCCTTCTGGAAAACTGAAAGGTTTATTGCTGAGAAACGAGGAATGATGATACATGTATGCCTCATGAAAGCCTTGTGCTCATTATTGTAGCTGAACAACATGTGCATAAATTAAACCATGGAACCAGTAGGAGCAAAATTAAACACATAATAGGATTTTCCATACAGAAATTCATATCTTGTTAGGCTAAACGTGCTAAACGTGGGATGTAGAATATTGGTTCTCAGGGGTTTATTGATTTATTTTAGTCAAGCAAAGTTCTCTAGTAGTATTTTTCACTAATATCTATTGCATTCAGTTCCTCATTTTTATTTAATCCTTAGTCCTTTGGTATTTTTGGCACGTTTTTGGTATATTCTTCTATGAAGACAAACTCAAAGTAGTGATTCTCTTATTTCTTTAAGTGCACCCATATCTGTCCACAAATGACTCACATTTGCCTTCCCTACTCTATTCCTTTTTATATACTTCTTAAGGCCAGAGTCCAACCTGATATTACACTGATATATGAACAATGTAATCCATGAGGTATGAGTCTGTAAAGTTGCACTGCTTTCTTTCTGGCACAGGAGATGCCAATTACTAACATAAGATGTAGTGGATTTCAGGCGGCCCCCAGGCTGAGTCATAAAAGTGCAACACTAGAATGCATATGGCAGGGAAATTAGGCATGCTAATGAATTCATCATAAGATTGCATACATTTTTATATGTAGAGATATATTCAGTAGTACATGTTAGCATTTATCTTCTCTGAGAGTAATAGTTAAAATTCTATTTTCTTACTTTCGTTCCAAAGTTCTCATTTCCCTTTCCAACTACTAGCTATTCTTAATGTTAATACTTTCACTGCTTCAGTCAATAAATTTGGTAGTGTTGCCATAGCCTAATAACCACATGTGACAAAAACATTTCTCCACTTTTTTCCCTAAATCTTATCTAATTTCTTACTATCAAATCAGCTTTAATCTCCTTTTCTAATAAGCAGTTGTTACCCAGCTTATAGTTCAAATTCAAGTCTGAGTCATAGAAAACCACAGAACAATATTAGGCTCTTCAGCCCATTTAGTCCATGCCAAGCCATTTAAGCTGCTTAGTCCTATCAACCTGCACCCAGATCATAGTCTTCCATGCCCCTCTCATCCATATACATACGTATGCAAACTTATCTGAAATATTAAAATCAAGATTGCTTCCACCACTTGGCTGGCATCTAATTCTACACACTCACTGCCCTTTGAATGAAGAAGTTGCCATTCATGTTCCCTTAAACATTTCACCTTTCACACTTAACCCATTATCTTTAGTTGTAGTCTCACACAACCTCAGTGGAAAAAGCCTGCTTACATTTACCCCATCCATACCCCTCATAATTTTGTATACCTCTATCAAATTTCCCTTCAATCATCTACATTCTAGGGAGTAAAGTTCTAACCTATTCAATCTTGCCTTAGAACTCAAATCCTTCAATCCTAGAAACATCCTTGTAAAATTTCCCTGTACTCATTCAATCTTGTTTACCTCTTTGCTGTAGGTTGGTGACCAAAACTTCACACAATACTCCAAATTAGGCCTCACAAATGCCTTATACAACTTCAACATAACATCCCATTTCCTGTACTCAGTGCCTTGATTTATGAAGGCCAATATGCAAAAAGATTTCTTAACAACCCTATTTACCTGTGATGCCACTTTTAATGAATTATGGACCTGTATTTCCAGATCCCTTTGTTCTGCCACACTCCTCAGTGCTCTGCTGCTCACTGTGTAAGACCTACTCTGGTTGGTCCTTCCAAAGTGCAACAACTCACACTTGTCTGCATTAAATTCTATCTTCCATTTGTCAGCTCATTTTTCCAGCAGGTTCAGGTCCTGCTGCAAGCCCTGATAGTCTTCTTTGCTGTCCACTACACCCCTAATCTTGGTGCCATCTACAAATTTGCTTATCCAGTTAACCACATTGTCGTCCAGATGACAAACAGCAACAGACCCAGCGCCGATCCCTGCAGCACTCCACTAGCCAGAGGCCTTCAGTGAGGGAGGCAACCATCTACCATTCTCTGGACTCTTCTGCAAAAATGTCTAATCCAATTTACTACATTATTTTGAATACTAAGCAACTGAACCTTCTTGACCAACTTCCCATGCAGGACCCTATCAAATACCTTGCTGAAATCCACGTAGACAACATTCACTGCCTTACCTTCATCAACTTTACTGGTATCTTCCTTGATAAACTCCATAAGATTGGTTAGACATGACCTTCCAAGCACAAAGCCATGTTGACTATCACCAATCAGCCCCTGTCTGTCCAAATACTCATATATCCATTCCCTTAGAGTACCTTCCAATAACTTTCCCACTATTGCTCACTGGCCCTTTTGATGGCTCTTGGTCTGTACTTGCTGGAATTCAGAAGGATGAAGGGGGATCTCATTGAAAGATTTTGAATTTTGAAAGGCCTAGACAGAGTAGATGTGGAAAGGATATTTCCCATGGTGGGAGAGTCTAGGACAAGAGGGCACAGCCTCAGGATAGAGGGGCGCCATTTCAAAACAGAGATGCGGAGAAATTTCTTTAGCCAAAGGGTGGTGAATTTGTGGAAATTATTGTCACATGCAGCTGTGGAAGCCAGGTCATTGGATGTATTTAAGGCAGAGATTGATAGGTTTTTGATTGGACATGGCATCAAAGGTTACAGGGAGAAGGCCGGGAACTGCGGGTGAGGAGGAGATAGAAAAAAAGGATCAGCGATGATTGAATGGCGGAGCAGACTCAATGGGTCAAATGGCCTAATTCTGCTCCTATGTCTTATGGTCTTATGGTCTATAATCTCCTAGGTTATTTTGAGTGCCTTTTTCAAATGGTGGAAAAACATTAGCTATCCTCTAATCTTCCAGTACTTCACCTGTTGCTAAGGAATACTTAAATATCTCTGCTAGGGTCCCTGAAATTTCTGCACTGGACTCCCACAGGGCTCAAGGGAACACCTTGTCAGGCCCTGGGGATTTATCCACCCCAATGCATCAAGATAGCAATGCCTCCTCCTCTGTAACCTGTAGTGGGTCCATAACCTTACTGCTGCTTTGCCTCACTTCTATAGACTCTGTGTCTATCTCCCGAGTAAATACAGATGCAAAAATTCCAGTTAAGGTTTCTTCCATCACTTTTGGTTCCATTCATGGATCTTCCAGAGGGTCAGTTTTGTCCCTTGCAATCACTTTGCTCTTAACGTATATGCAGAAACCTTTAGGGTTCTCCTTCACTTTGTCTGCTAGAGGCACCTCATGCCTTCTTAACTACAAAGTGTTTCTTGTTTAAAATTACTTATCTATGAGGCATATTTTCGGGGTCCCACAGTCGCGTGACTATTACAGCTGTGGGCGTTGGAGTTTGGAGTTTAATGTCAGTGTCCCTGTCAATGTCATCATCCCTGTGGAATGCATGGGTTTTGTCCAGGTGCTTTGGTTTCCTCCCACAGGTTAGTAGGTTAATTGGTTATTGTAATTTGTTGCTGGGTGGCTCAGCGCAAAGTCAGAACAGCTTATTTTGCACTTTGTCTCTAAATTTAAAAAAAGCCTCTAAAATGCTCCCACTATTTCATTAGATACGTAAATCATAGAACCATAGAAAACTACAGCACAGTACAGGCCCTTCAGCCTTCCATGTTTTGCCGACCCATATAATCCTTAAAAAATGTACTAAACCCACACTACCCCATAACCCTCCATTTTTCTTTCGTCCATGTGCCTGTCCAAGAGGCTCTTAAATACCCCTAATGTTTTAGCCTCCACCACCATCCCTGGCAAGCCATTCCAGGCACTCACAACCCTCTGTGCAAAAAACTGACCCCTGATGTCTCCCCTAAACTTCCCTCCCTTAATTTTGTACATATGCCTTCTGGTGTTTGCTTTTGGTGCCCTGGGAAACAGGTACTGACTATCCACCCTATCTATGCCTCTCATAATCTTGTAGACCTCTATCACCCATAAGACTCCGTGGAAATACCACTCTCGTGCCTTTGGTGTAAGAGCAAAGTCATTCTTGTTGATTCTGTGCAAAGCTGCAATGGAACACACAGGTGCTGCTAATATTAGTGGAATCCAGTCACCATGGCAATAAATTTAAGAAAATATTCATTTTTTAATAAAAGAAATGTAATTATAGTTACAGCCTCAGTTTTTTTTTACAAAATAAATGAATGGTTGGTACAAAATCTGTTTTTCTGGATGTACACTTTGCTCTTGTTCTTAACTAACTGACCTTTTTAAAACAGGTTTTCTGGGAGACACAAAGGTGTAAATATTGTTGCACCAACCTTATGCTGCAAGCACGGTATTATAAAACTTTGGCTATGAAAGATTAAGGCAATTGTATATTTAATTGTAATTTTTATTGAATATCATGAATGTTATAATTTAAAGTGAAAAGAAAAATTGTCAAATTACTTAAAACAGCTATTTTGTAATTCCATTGGTACTCAGATTGATTCTATGGAACTTCATGAGGCCCTGACAAACAAATCTGAAAAAAAATCATGAAATTATGAAGTTTATTGTCATTGCTTGCTTATATATATTTGATTAAACAAAATACATATTTATATATATATATTTTGTGTTGTGTTAACTATAAATACCTGCTGCACACTTGTAACAAAATTGTGTGAGGATATTGTGCAGTAGAAAGTCTGTAAAGAATATACACATGGGAAGGATGTAAAACATATGGCATATTAGTGGTTATGGTATGAAGCTTTCTGATCTTATCTTTGCTTTCTTTAATAACACAAGGGTATATTACAAAATACAATGGAATTTTCTTTATTGTTCATAGTGAATCAAAGATCTTGTGTAGTGCTGTGGAGACTGATTTACCAGCATTGGGGTCAGTAAAGTAGAACTGAGAAAGAGCCTTTGCAATTTTTCAAGTGATGTTCCATGGTTAGCAGTTGGAATGGCATGCATCATTTGAGAACCTGGAAGGGAAGTTTATAACGATAGCGACATGAATATATACTTGGGAATAGCAAAGCTATGTTGGAATGGATTCAGTGTATGACGAATATTAAGTGCACTATTTCTGTTCAGGAAAGAAAATGAAGTTGGTCATGTTAGCCTGACAGATTGCTGGGAATGGGAAAAAGGCAAAATCTTTTTGTGAGAAAGTGTTACCGAGGCATTTAGAAAATTATTATTTATTTATGTTGGACACAAGAACTTGAGGAGGCTATTTAGCCTTCAAGCCTGCCAAACTGTGGTGTAATAACAACAATTCACCTAAAATGTATCTCTTTATAATTCAGTTTGTTCTTAAATCTATTGCTCAAATAGGGAGGGATGCTGTGGGAGAAGCTCCTTAATGATTACAATACTGTAGCACCACCTTCTGGTGTGTATTCCCTGAAGAATAAGTTTTGTGATTTGCTCTGCTGAAACTTGGCATTACTTTGCAGGATGAAGCAAAATCAAGCATAATATTTATAAAGAGAAAAAAACTACAAATTTTAAAATAATTAATGCTGTTAATGTGACCTTCCACATATTGTATTAACTCACAGAAGGTTTTTTTTCAGGAATAAAAGCAGGATATGCTTCAAGGTAATCAGCCAATCAGATGGCAACTGTGGAGAGGGAAACAGAACTGATGCAACAGGTCGATGCCCTTTAACTGTTGCCTATCTGCTGAGCATATTCTCATGTTTATTTCTGATTTCCCTTTTTTTTTGGTTATTTTTGTCTTCCCAGTTATTATTTTTCCTTTTTACATTTTAATATTTCAGTGTCAGTTTGGCCACGTTGTACTTTGATGCCACAAGTCATTATCATGATTTGTCCATCGTTGTTTTACATTTCAGATTTTTCTATATCATTCTATGAACATTGACCTTCCTTTTGGTCCCTATTCATGTTGAACCCCTATGAGTGTACATTCAGTAAATGTCATTCACCGGAATTATGTCGTATTCTCGTAAATAGGCAAAATCTGTACTGTTATTATATTGTATTTGATTCCAGTACCAGTGTTTATGTTCCCAAATGATAGATTTCAATGCCGTCAGCCAAAACATTACAAGTATTTTGGATGATACAGTAGTCTCTGATTTTCATCTAAATTACTGGAAATATTTGATTTACAATTATGTTACAAGTGAGATCGTAAATAGAGTGAACTAGGACCAATAAATAACAATAATCCCATCATGAGAATTTGACATAGGTTGGAAATTCTGTCATAAAATTCTTGCCTTGAATCACATGGAAAACAGTGGTTCAAGGATGGTTGCTTACTGCCACTTTTTCAAGGAAAATAAATTCTGGCTTGGCGATAATATCCATAACATATGCATTAATTTTTAGGAAGTAGTTCGTTAATTGTCAGGATATCAAATTTGTAAGATATTTATAGTAAGCATTTCCATTCAAGAAATGGCAAGGACACATGGTTCATATGTGAAAATTTTGAATTAATATTCTTTAAGAAGAATTAAGTTTGTAAAGCACCTCCAACCATGACAAAATAAACTTGGTATCGCAAAGTCTGAATGTGCTCTGATACATCAGGTTTCTGATTAAACCAGTTAAAAGTTTGTCACCCATTAAGAGATGGTAATTCTGCTTCTCGGAAATGTGTTGTCACACAAAGAACACTTCAGCAGAGTTTCTCATCTGGTATACTATCAACAATTTGCAGGTGACACTGGGGGTGTAGTGACAGTGAGAAAGGTTATCATAGTTTGTGGAGGAATCTGCATCAGCTGGATAAATGGGCTGGAAAATGGCAGATAGAATTTAATGCAGTGTGAGGTTTTGCATTTTGGTAGGACCAATCAGAGTAGGTCTTACACAGTGAACAACAGGGCACTGAGGAGTGTGGTAGAGCAAAACAATATGGGAATACAGGTACATAATTTGTTGAAAATGTTATCACTGGTAGATAGGGTTGTAAAGAAAGCTTTTGACACATTGGCCTTCATGAATTGATGTAATAGTACAGGAGATGGGATGTTATGTTGAAGTTGTATAAGACAATGGTGAGACTTTATTTGGAGTATTGTGTGCAGTGTTGGTCATCTACTTACAGGAAAATTGTAAACAACGTTGAAAGAGTGCAGAGAAAATATAGAAGGATGTTGCCAGGTGTGGAGGACCTGAGTTAAAAGGAAAGTTTGAATAGCTTAAGACTGTATTCTTTAGAATGTACTAAAATAAGAGGAGATTTAATAGAGGGGTATAGATCGGGTAAGTGCAAGCAAGCTTTTTCCATTGAGGTTGGGTGGGACTACAACCAGAGATCATCGGTTAAGGGTGAAAGGTGAGAAGTTTAAGGGGAACATGAGGGGAAATTTCTTCACTCAGAAGGTTGTTAGAGTGTGGAATGAGCTGCAGGCACATATTGTGCATGTGAGCTCAATTTCAACTTTTAAGAGAAGTTTGGATAGGTATGTAGATAGGAGGGATATGGAGGACTATGGTCCAGCTATAGGTCATTGGGAGTAGGCAGTTTAAATTGTTTCGGCATGGATATGTGATATGGTGCAACTCAAACTACCTGCGTCTCATTATCACCAAGACCAAGGAGATGGTGGTGGACTTTAGGAGACCTAGGCCTCATATGGAGCCAGTGATCATTAATGGAGAATGTGTGGAGCAGGTTAAGACCTACAAGTATCTGGGAGTGCAATTAGACGAGAAGCTAGACTGGACTGCCAACAGATGCCCTGTGCAGGAAAGCACAGAGTCGACTGTACTTCCTCAGAAGACTGGCGTCATTCAATGTTTATAGTGAGATGCTGAAGATGTTCTACCAGTCAGTTGTGGAGAGCGCCCTCTTCTTTGTGGTGGCGTGCTGGGGAGACAGCATTAAGAAGAGCGACGCCTCACGTCTTAATAAGCTGGTAAGGAAGGCGGGCTCTGTCGTGAGCACAGAACTGGAGAGTATGACATCGGTAGCAGAGCGGAGGGCGCTGAGTAGGTTACGGTCAATCATGGAAAACCCTGAACATCCTCTGCACAGCACCATCCAGAGACGGAGAAGCAGCTTCAGCGGCAGGTTGCTGTCAATGCAATGCTCCTCAGACAGGATGAAGAGATCATTACTCCCCAACGCCATTCAGCTCTACAATTCAACCACCAGGGGCAAGACATGTTAAAGTGCCGGGGTTAGGACTGAGCTCAAGTTACCGCTCAATGCACTTTAGTAAACTATTTAAGAACTTTTTAAAAGCTATTTATTAATGCTTTTTGAGAGGGTGATTTTAGATGCATATCATATTTATACTGTTAAATACTGTATGTAATTAGTTTTGCTACAATAAGTGTATGGGACACTGGAAAAATGTTGAATTTCCCCTTGGGGATGAATAAAGTATCTATCTATCTGTCTATCTATCTACCTCGACTGTATAGGCTGAAGGGCCTGTTTCCATGACTGACTCTCTAAGTGAGAAATATCAAACAATAAAGCTTTTTTCCTCACTCAGACCATTGAAGATTATTTTTATGCCAGAAAAGCATGAATTCTATTCCCCTATACAGCAGTTGTAATAACGTTCATTATTTAGATCTCCAGGTCCTGAATATTTTGAGTCAATGACTCAGTGACTTTCCAACACATTATCACAGAATTTAGACTAATTAGTCAGCAGCAAATCACAAAGAATAGGACTCACCTTTGCTAAAGCCCAGGGTTAAAGATCTATTTTTGTGGTGATAGTCCTTGTGATGTGAAGGAGGTTCCCTACACAGATGCTCCACAGGTGACTGCAGTATTCCATTCCTGTGAACTGTTTATAACACGGTTTGCAAGCTGGAAATGCAACTACAAATACCTGCAGTCAAGTGGCAGCTAGCAAATGGTTCTCCTCCATTTCCCAAATGTTCATTTGTATGTGCAGGCTGTACCCAAGTCAAACATTTGTGAGCTGGGAGGGACCTGTATGCACATTTTGATAATTGTTAATAGGCTTGTTAATAAAAGCGATCAGAACTGGCATACTTGTCATGCAGTTTTTCACTCTTCACTTGAACCAGCTTGCTGCAATTCATCAGACATACGGGATGAATAGTTAATATAGCAGAAAGACTTTTATATTAGTCAAAGCAGGTAATTCAAAGAAGTTAAGGTGAGTGGTGGCATTGAATTAAACAACGCACAGTTTATTTTGATTTTTTATTTTCCGTTAGTCCTCATTCTTACACTTAATTTCTTAAATCTGGATGTATTACTTTATTTTTATTGTTTACTTTATCATCCTGCTTGAAGGCCTCCTTTTGAAGAATGGTGAATTTGCTATGACTGTATTCAAATTCTTCAAAAATTATTTGAAGTCTGAACCCACTTGGTAAGCAGGTCATTGGTAAGTTTTTGTATGAATTGATTGGATTGTTTTTTAATGCTTTGAGGGCCACAGTGGACTAACTGGAAAGATGGACCATTGAGTCTGCCAAAGTAAATATCCCCTTGCTGTTATTTTGTTCTCATGTGTATCAACACTTGGGACAATAGTAAAGAATAGTTTCAGGGAGTACATTTATCTAGCAGATAATTAAACAAAGCTCAGGATAATTATAAAGTCTTTGTTTGATCTGTATCTGCAACATGTTTGGCAGATACTTAAATTATAGTTTGGTTCATTTCATTCTCTGCCAGACACAACTAAATTTCTTTTTCCCTCAGTTTCTCTTTTTTAAAACTTCCTTCTTAGAATTTATTTCTGTTTTACAATCCAAAGCACTGGATAATTTGATGCATCTTTTCACCTAGTTTGAATCACCTGACTTAAATAAAAGGTTTCCTGCTACCCCTTTGTCTTCTATGATTGATGCATAGATAACCTTGATCATTCATTAAAACATTACTGACCAATACAAAGTCCAAGAGACCTCAAAGTCTCCAGGCCTCCACTCAATTAACTACTATTGATGACTTCATTGGCATCATCACTCAAGTAAATTTCCATTCTTATTTTAAACATGTTAACACTGGTCATTTACTATCTTAAATGAACTTGTTGATTGTTGCCTTATTTCAACAAATTTCCTGAACCACGTACCATTGATCCAAACCAACAAAATGGACTCTTGACTATTGCTGATATTTGCTTTCTGGGTGCATTACGATGGACTCTATATTGTAATTCAGTCCTGCTTTTTGGCATGCAGGGCTAATTTGGGGATTTTGCATTCCTGGCAGGCAGCCTTGCCCACCAAAGTGTGTGCAGGGAGCTCTTGTACAGATCAACAAACATTATTCTGTCACAACAAGTAATAAAGAACACAATTACTTTAAATTTCTTATATAAATAACCCAGTATGCTTTATTTTTGACTTTTTTTTGTACTTTTCTGATCTAATAGATCTTTTCATTACTTTGACCTATCCATCTGTGCCAGGGACTTAACTAAAAGCACTCTAGCATCTTGCTTTAATCATACCTGCCATTCTATTGCCTCTTGTAACCTGACTCCTGAATAGTGTTTTGATCAGTCTGAACTATTCCCAGCTAAGTTTATCTCCTGCTGCAATTTTTGTGAATGTTATATAGGAGTACTATGTATATAACTGCATTAATCAGAGGCAACTTCTATCTTGATGCTTAGTCATGTCCCTTGCCAATTTTCAGATATTGTAAATGAATCTCCTTTTCTGTCTTCAAGGTATGATGACTGAATCATGAAAAACACAGGAGGCAGCTGTTTTGCCTATGCAGGAACCATCCATTGGTTCCGTCCCTTGGTCTTTCCCCACAGATTTGCTTTTTAATGTTAACTTTGAATCACTTTTCAAGATCCAGAGCACAACTCACTGTGCAAAGGAAATGTTTAAAATTTCTCCATTCACCCTTTGACACAGGTGGGGTCCTACCTAAGGAATTGGCTGGTGTAGTTCACCTTACTTCATAGTTCAGGTAGAGATTTCCTATTTGTTGTTTAGTTTATTTCAGCATCTTTAACGGAGTGTGGTAGTACTTGGAAGATTTGCTCTGAACTAATGACTGTGTGACAAGTGGGACCATGTAGATAACTGCATTCACTATTTCACATACATAGAACATAGAACAGTACAGCACAATGCAGGTCCTTTAGCCCATGATGATATGCTGACACTTTAACCTTCTCCAAGATCAATCTAACACTGCCCTCTCACATAGCCTCCATTTCTCTTTCATTCATATACCCATCTAAGAGTCTCTCAAATATTCCTAATATATCTGTCCCCACCACCACCTCTGCAAACCATTGCACACACTTACCACTTTGTGTAAAATAACTAGATCTGACAACAACTTCCCCACCCCATACTTTCCTCTCAACAACTTTAAATGCCCCCTTGTATTAAGCATTTCTACCCTGGGATAAAAACTCTGGCTGTCCACTCGATCTATGCCTCTCATCCACCTTCTCTCCAATGAGAAAAGCCCTAGTTCCCTCAGCCTATCCTCATATGCTGTCTAATCCAGGTAGCATCCTGGTAAATCTCCTCTGCACCTTTTTTAAGGCTTCCACATCCTTTCTATAATGAAGTGACTAGAACTGACCACAATATTCCAAATATGGTCTAACCAGGATTTTATAGAGCTGCACCATTACTTCGTGGCTCTTGAACTCAGTCCCTTGACTAATAAAGGTTAACTCTCCATATGCCTTCTGAACCATCCTATCAACTTGCACTGCAACTTTGAGGGATCACTCAAGATCACTCTGTTCCTCAATACTGTTAAGAATTCTGCCATCAGTCCTGTATTTTGCTTTCAAATATGTCCTTCACAAGTAAATCACTTCACACTTTTACCAGACTGAACTCCATCCACCACTTCTCAGCCCAGCCTTGCATCTGATCAATGTCCCATTGTAAATTGCTACAACCCTCTACAACATGCACGACGCTACTAATTTTTGTGTCATTTTCAAGCACACTATTCACTTCTACTTCCACATCCAAATCATTTATAAAAGTCACAAAGAACAGATCCCTGTGGAACACAACTGGTCACCGACCTCTAGGCAGATAATACTGCATCTACTACCATCCTTTGCCTTCTGTCCAAATTCACACAGCCAAGTTTCCTTCCATGTTTCCTAACTATATTCCTACACATTCATGTAATTCCATTGTTACCTCATTACAAGTTATGATTTTTGTTGCTCATCATTCTTAATTCATGCATTGAACTAGGGTTAGAATGGCTCACAGTAAAACATTATCCATCATAACAGATTATGTCCATGCATACTTACTTTCTAATAAATACTCATTTTCCATTTTGTGGATCTGTTCTTACTATGATTTACATAGCACAGCATGATGCCACACTAACTAACAAGGTAAAAGACAAAAATAAGACACTGTTTAGCCATCCTTGCCAAATTTTCCAAAAATCAAAATTAATCCCACAGAAATTTTAAAATTTAGTTTCTTCCATGAAAGATAGTATTTGAACATTTGACAAGCAAAAATAAGAAATATATATAGGATTTCACTGTTCTCTTGCATTTAAGGGTGTGATGTATAAAATAGGAGCTTTCATTGGCCGTTTGACCCTTCCATATAGCATTCAGTAAAATTGTGTTTGATTTGAGCTTGACCTCAGCTCTGCTTTATTCTGTGTCCTATATCTTTGACTCCTTGGTAGAAGAAAAAAAGTGTTAATTTCACCCTCAAACATATTCAATAATTTGGGTCTCTGAAAGAATTTTCTGCTCGTCACTATCTTAAAAGTTAAATTTTGAGTTCTGAAACTGTCCCTGAAGACGGGAAATATCCTCAGCATCTTCCTATCAGAATCTCCCTCAGAATCTTACATATTTTAACAATATCACTTCATACTATAAACTCATGAAACAACCTAATGCATCTCCAGAATCAATCTCATGAACTTTCTTTGACCCATTTACATTGCAAGTATATTCCTCCTTAAATAGGCAAATTGAACACAGTACATCAGTAATGCTGTTGCCAAAGTTTCCTTCTTTAATCTTTATTTAATGGTTCTGGTTATTTAATTCTCCATTCACTCTGCAACAAAGGCCATCAGTCCATTTACCTTCCCCAGTATTTGCTGTAGCTGCATATTTACTTCATATTGTCAGCAAATATGACCATAATACACATGGTTCCTTCATCTGAGTCATTAATAGATTATAAATAATCATGGCTCACTAGTGAGTCATGTGGCATCCCAATAGTTACAGCTTGTCAACCTGAAAATGACCCATCGTTCCCAACCTTCTATTTTCTATTAGTTATTCAATCCTCTAACCATGCTAATATATTCCCCCAATAACTTCCATGACCTGATTTATGTGGTGTATCATAATCGAGGAATATTCTGAACAGCGTTACAGCCAATGAATACTTCTCTTGACCATGGTTTTGATGTAATAAGTACAGCAGCCATGTTCTGGAAACAGCAGTGAGATTATGACTAGATTTTCATGAAAATTAGATTATAACATTCAAATCACCAAGGAAGTTTAATTCCTTCTGCCAGTAGTTTAACCAGGGTATTAACATGAGGGTATAGTACTAAAAAATCATAATTTGGATTTATTTTATTATATATGACTGAGAACACATTCATATTAAAATGAACTCAAAATGTCATGATTTGGTTTTATTCTTACTTGCTGACTTCCTTCAAATTTAAATAATCATGGCTTAATTGAATATTTTCTTCTCAGCTGCCTTAAAAAAATATTCCAAGTATCAAAACTGTTGAAGATGCAAAACCTGAAATTTTTACACTACTGAAACTAGTTTTATAATTAAGAACCTTTGACTATATTGGTTATCCAGGCAATGTGCTAAGGGAGCAGCTCTCAACTCAAAATGCCAGTCATGTTTTTGTAATGTATGGCACTGGAACAAAATCATGTTCCGTGAAGAGACACAAAGACTTAGTTTACAAATCCTGGAATTTAGTTTGAGGCACAGCTATTTAATGAATAATAAGTGAAATGCTTGTTGCACATAGGTTCATCAGGAAAGGTTTAGGTTGGTAGAGGGCTCTACTGTAAATAATGAATTGTGAAATGCAACCAGGCTTGTAGAAAGTAACTATTTGAGGGATGGTGCATGACGAAAGCTGTAATTTTGACAGGTGGCAAGGTGTCATGTCATCAGCCCTTCTGAAGTCTTATATCTCATACTCATTGATTAATGGCTCTAATTAAGGAATTAAATCAAGCATGTGAAGACAGGGGATCGCTTTAGGTCGTTGTTTGGTGGTTTTCTCTTCCAGGTGCACAGCTCATCCATCTAAATATCACTGCTTTTTCATTTATTATAGCTGGATGATACCAAACAATAACTAGAGGGGATTCAGACTGATTTGAACATTGCTAACCATGTAACACAGTGAATCTGAATAATAAGTGCATTGTAAAAATGGCCAGTGCATTAAATTTTGAAATTACTTCTCTAGTGTGGTCCACATAATTTTTAATACCATTCCAGTTTTAACCAAGTACACATTCTTATTCTTTCACACCTATTCATTTCTTAGTAACCAGATTTGAAAATTACATTTAATTTTTGTTAAATGTAAGAAAAAAAACCTGCTGAAATAATTGAAAGAAAGAACAGTAAATTATCTGCTAGAAAACATCATATTTTAAAGCTAAAGAGGAAGGAAACATATTTTTAGAAATGGAGAAAAGGATTTCTAAAAAATCCTATTAAACCTGGTTAAATTAATGATTTCAGTGCTGTGTGTTTGTTCTGCAAGCGAAGCCACACAAACTGCCTACTAACAAGGCTCAAAGTCAGGCATTACATTGCACTGCTAAATAAGTCCCCAGAGAGGGTAAGCAGCTGCTTTTGGCCTGCATTATAATGCTTTATTATTGAATCCCCTATTGGTTTTAGGGCTGGGGTTGTGAGAGAGAGCCACCGCCTGGAATCTCTAGTCTATAAAAAGGAATTTTAGGTTACTTGAAATGTTTCACAAAATTCTCCATGAATGCTCTGCTGCACACATACACACAAAGCGCCTGAACATGTATTTAAATTAGTATGCTTTAGTTTGCCAACTTAAATAAACAAAAACAAAAATGTGTTTAGCACGAGGATAAAAACCTACAACTATCTTTTGTCTTCCCTCAAATAATAATTGATACTCTATTTGTAAAATGATTTTAAATTCTTAAAAATTGGATTTACCTAACTGCATTTATATATTATATTATGTTCCTTTAGCATCTACAAAACAAAAAAATGTATTTCTGATGAGTTCTTGCATGACCATATGTGGCATTAGTCAGTGTGAGGTATTGCTAGCAAGCTCATTGCTTTCAAAAATCAAAGTTAAATGGTTCATCTATCATCAGAATTTGTGGCTGGGAGACTTGTCTGAACATCAGTATGATTTATGGTTTGAATTGGAGGAATCAACCATGCATGTTTCTTAGTTTATCGTTTTATGCTGTCTTCAATTAAATGTCTATAAACATGGTGATGGCTTTACGACATTGTCCATCAATAAAGACCATCCGGTTTTTGCATGAGAATATGTAATTTTCAGGAAAATATTGCCCTTCTGACTTCTGATAAAGTAGATTCTACATATGGTTTGTATTATACGGAGACTTAAAAGCTGGTCTCATCATACTTTGATTTCAGTCTTCCAGCATAATTAGGTCAGTAGCCAGCATAATAATTTTATTTATATTTGATGTGCTGTGCCTTTATCCTGTATCTAAGGACGTTTGTGAAATACATTTTTAACCTATTAAGGTCTGGATCTGTGATTTATGTCTATGTTTGTATGCACCCATTAAGGCTAAAAATGAAGCTCATGGAATGAGTTTGTATGTTTGAATTTTACAAAAGGATTTAACTTTTTTAAATATAGTCAATATATAAAGGAATACCACAATGGATATGTACAGTATGAGATTATAAATATATTGCAATGGCTAACCAAAATCTATATAAGTGCTTCAGCAAAAGGAATGATATTCAGGCTTTTATTTTCTTTGGGGATGTTGAATCACATCATTGTCCTTTTCCATGTTTAATTCCTGTGGCATTCATGATAGCAGCATGTCATTCTAGATCATTATATGTGCAGCTATGCCTCAATATGACTCTCAACAGCTCAACCTTTGTGGCTGTGATATACATTCAGTAGGATATTTCATAGCTTTTTCAGAATAAAATATATTTGTTATTTTAATTGCTTTGATACATCAATAATCATTTAACATTAGAATTTTAAAAATAAAATTAATATCGACATATTAAAAGATGATTGCATGATCAAGAGGATGTATGAAGGATGGGAAAGAGAAGAAATTGGGTGGGAGAATAGAGTCAGGGAACAGAGTGAGAGTGAAATTATTGAAGAAAAGGATGTTACCAGAAAATATAACCTCTAACTGTTGAACTATTTCTATATTTTTAACTGAAAATGCCTAAGGCTCCATGAGTTGTTTAAAAATTTTAATGATCCAGGTTAATACACCAAAATAAAGTCAGAGCTATGCCTTCTAAAGCTAGTTATTTCTTTTTAGGTAAATACAGAAAATGTATTTCCCCAGTTATTTTCTTTGATGCCACCTTAACTTTGACATAATAGAACTTGTTCTTTCTAGGTTTTGGTCAGTAGCACACACAAAATGCTGGAGGAACCCAGCAGGTCAGTTGCATCTATGGAAAGGAATAAACAAAGTTTCTGGCTGACACCCTACACCCTTCACGTGCTTGTTAGAGCAGGAATTGTACAAATGAATGAGTGGATGAGGAAGTGGTGCAGGGGGCAGGGTTTCAGAATTCTGGATCTTTGGGATCTCTTCTGGGGAAGGTGCAGTCTGATCTGCACAAAGTGGACGGTTTACATCTGAACCCAATGGGGACCAATCTCCTTGCAGGCAGTTTTGCTCAAACTGTTGGGGAGGAGTTAAGCTAAGTTGGCAGGGGGAAAGGGAACCACATAGTAGGGCCGAGGATGGGGCATTTGGTATACATGCTGATGCACTGTTTAGTAAGACTGTGAGGTAGGACAAGCAGATGATAGGACAAAATTGCAGTCAGTATAATGAGTTGAAGTGTAACTTGTGGCAGAATTGAAAAGGGTGATGAATACAGGCCTGAAGGAGTTATATTTGAATGCATGCAGTATACGGAATAAGGTAGATGATTGTGTAACACATTTACAGATTGACAATATATGACAATATGACATTATCGGCATCACTGAGTCATGGCTGAAAGAAGTTCAGTTGGGAGTTTAATATCCAAGAATACATGGTGTATCAAAAGGACTGGCAAATAAGCAGAAGGAGTGAGTGCCTCTGTTGTTAAAGAATGAAATCTAATCCTTAAAAAGAGGTGACATAGGATTGGAAGATGAATCCTTGAGGGTAGAGTTAAGAAGCTTAAGAGTAAAAAGGCCCTGATGTGAGTTATATTTAGGCCCCCGTAAGTAGCCAGAAAGTCGAATATAAATTTCAACAGGAAGTAATAAAGGCATCTGACAAGAGCAGTGTTACAACAGTCATGGGGGATTTAAATATGCAGGAAGATTGGGAAATCAGAATGATGTTGGATACCAAGGAGCTTGGAGATGGCTTTCCAGAGCAGCTTGCAGTTGACTCCACTAGGGAAAAGGTAGTTCTGGTAAGGAACCAGATTTGATTAGGGGGTTTAAGATAAAATAACTCTTCGGAGGAAGTGATCAAAATATGATAGCATTCAACCTGCGGTTTGAGAGGGAGAAGATAATGTCAGATGTTTCAGTATTACAGTGGATTAAAGGGAATTACAGTGGCATGGGAGAAGAGCTGCCAAAGTTCATGGAAGGGGACACTTGCAGGGGTGACATAAGAACAGAAAGGCTGGAGTTTCTGTGGGCATACAATATACAGTGCCTCTAAAAGGTGTTCACCCCCCTCGGATGTTTTCATGTTTTATTGTTTTAAAACATTGAACTCAGTGGATTTAATTTGGCTTTTTTGACACTGATCAACAGAAAAGACTCATGTCAAAGCGAAAACAAATTTCTACAAATTGGTCTAAATTTGTTACAGCTATTAAAAACAAAATACTTGATTGCATAATTACTCACACCCCTTCAAGTCAGTATTTAGTAAAGGCACCTTTGGCAGCAATTTCTGAAATTGTCTGTGCGGATATGTCTCTATCAGCTTCACACATCTGGACACAGCAATTTTTCCCCATTCTTCTTCTTTACAAAACTGCTCAAGCTCTTTCAGATTGCATAGGATTGTGAGTGAACAACCACAAATTCTCAATTGGATTGAGGTTTAGACTCTGACTTGGCCATTCCAGGACATTAACTTTGTTGTTTTGAAGCCATTACTGTGTAGCTTTGGCTTTATGCTTTGTGGCTTCAAAATTACTGGAAAACAGATTTTCTTCCAGGTTGCAGATCTCTTGCAGACTGCATCAGGTTTTCCTCCAGGATTTCCCTGTATTTTGCTTTCTACAATTGAGAGCATCCTGACTGGCTGCATTACTGCCTGGTATGGGAACCTCATTCGCAGGACTCTGCAACAAGTTGCGCGGACAGCCCACCACATCTCTAGATCTCAACTTCCCACTATTCAGGACATTTATAAAGACAGGTATGTAAAAAGGGCCTGAAGAATCATTGGGGACCTGAGTCACCCCAAACACAAACTGTTCCAGCTGTTGCTATCCGGGAATAGGTACTGCAGCAGAAAAGCCAGGACCAACATTCTCCGAGACAACTTCTTCCACTAGGCCATCAGACTGATTAATTCACACTGATACAATTGTATTTCTATGTTATATTGATTGTCCTGTTGCACATACTATTTATTACAAATTATTATAATGGCACACTTAGACAAAGACGTAACATAAAGATTTTTACTCATATATACGGAGTAAGTAATAAAGTCAATGCAATTCAATTCATTGACAGACCTGCCAGGGCCTGCTGCAGTGAAGCTTCTCCACAGCACAATGCAGCCACCACTATGCTTCATGGTAGGGATGGTGTGTTTCTGATAATGTGCTGTGTTTGGCTTACACCAAACATGGCATTTAGTCAGATGGCCAGAAAGCTAAATTTGGGTTTCATCACACCATAAAACCTTCTTCCAGCTGATTTCAGAGTCTTCCACGTGCCTTCTGATATTTTTACTACAATCAATTGAAGCGCCTTGTCTGTGCACAAGTAGTCTCATTTAACTAATTATGTGACTACTAAAACCAATTGGCTGCACCAGTGATGATTTGGTGTGTCATATTAAAGGGGGTGCATACTAATGCAATGAATTATTTTGTGTTATATATTTGTGATTAATTCAGATCATTTTGTAGAGATCTGTTTTCACTTTGAAGAAAAGAGCCTTCTTCTGTTGATCAATGTCAAAAAATCAAACTAAATCCACTATGATTCAATGTTTTAAAACAAAAAAAACTTGAAAACTTCCAAGGGGGGAGGTGTTGAATACTTTTAATCACTGTATAGCAAAAAAATTAGTGGAAATTTAGAGGATAAGTTTTAAATCCAACAGAAGGCAACTCAAAAAAGTTATAAATTGAGAAAAGGTGAAATATCTGAAAAAAATCCTGGTATCCTCTTTGATATTAGGGATACAAGTGAGTCTTGAACCAAAGGGCACTGACTTAGAATAGAGCAGTGTCCATTTTGAACAGATATGAGAAGGAGTTTCTTTAGCCGGGGAGTGGTGAATCTGTGGAACTCAATGCCATGAATGGCTGTGGAGGCTAAGTCATTGAGTATAATTAACATAGAATTAGTTAGGTTCTTGGTTAGTCAGGGCATCAAATTTTATGAAGAGAAGGCAGGAGAATGAGGTTCAGAAGAATAATAAATCAGCCATGATGAAACAGCTGAGTAGATTCAATGTCCTGACTGGCCTTATTTTGCTCTTATATCTTTTGAGTCCTGATGAAGGATCTCAGCTAAGGTTGACTGTTTATTCCTTTTCATTGATGCTGTCTGACCAGCTGAGTTTCTCCAGCTTTTGTGTATGTTCCTGTGTATTCCAGCAACTGCAGAATCTGATTTGTTTATGTTATTGCCCAGTAAACCTTCTTTGAATTGCTTTCAATGGATTAACATCCATATATAAATAGCAGTGAAGAAAAAATGGCAAGTTCTTTCATGGGGAAAATTTGACACCCAGGCTTATATCTGGTGGAGCGTTGGACTGCGAAACTGGCATTGAGTGAAACATTTTGGATTCTGAGGGGCTTGAAAAAGTGGATTTTGAGAGAATGCTTCATTTTATGGAATAATCTAGAAACAGGAATCACTGTTTACAATTAAGTGTTCAACTTTTAAGACAAAAATTAGTTAATTTTGTTTTCTTTCTCTGAGGATTGTGCGTCTTTAGAACTATCTGAATATTTTTTAAGGCAGAGGCAGAAGTAGATGGAAGTATAGAGTTGAGATCACATTCAGATGAGCCATGATTTTATTAAATGGTGGAGAGGGCTTAAGGACACCAAGTCATCTATTTTGTTGCTAGTTTACATCTATGATCATCTGAAGTTCAGATTCTTTTTTTATAAGAAGCTCTAGAAAAAAAATATCTTAAGTCCTTTGACATGCTTGACAGTCTTTGGATTTACTAGGGTTTTCAGATGGCCTTTGATGAAGTGCCGCACATGAGATTGTTAAACAAGATATAAGTCCATGGTATCACAGGAAATATACAAGCATGAATAGAAGATTGACTGACTGGCAGGAGGCAAAGATTGAGAATAAAAAGGACCTTTTCTGGTAAAATCCCGGCGCCGTCCTTGTCAATGATTTTCTTTCTTCTCATTTCCAATGAAGACAAACAAAGACATTGTATTAAGGAAGATGTATACCATACAAATATATTTGTATTTTAATTGAATCCCTTAAATTAAGGCTAGTTGAGTGACAACACTTTTCTGTTGCCCAAGAAGGGAGTGGATAGCTTTGAAACTCACTAGCAGCAATAAGCAAACAGTGTGGGAATGACAACAGAAACACCAAGGAGCAGGTCAAGTGTGGGTGAGATTGACTGAAAGATGCTGTGATTTGAATGCTGATAGGAATGTGACAAGAAACTTACTTGTGATGTGCAATACTGTGCAAAAGTTTTAGGTAAATTTCATGACATACGTTAGTGATGATAAACCTGAACCCGATATGGGTCTCTATTGTGAAATAAGAATGGGAAGGGGGCAGAGAGAAGGGAGTGGGAAGCACCAGAGAGACATTCTATAATAATCAATAAACTAGTTGTTTGGAATCAAATCCCCTTGCCTGGTGTCTCATGGCTGGGTGTGTATGCATCTGCACTGCTCCTGCCCTTGGCACTCCTCTGCCACCTGTCCCACAACCCTCCGCAGTGCTCCACAGATTTAGAAACCCGCTGTCCACTCTACATTGACAAACATAGTACCGTGCAAAAGTCTTAGGCACCCCAGCTATATACAGTGGCATGCAAAAGATGGGCACCCCAGTCGAAATTTCTGTTACTGTGAATAGCTGAGCGAGTAAAAGATGACCTGATTTCCAAAAGGCATAAAGATAAAGATGACACATTTCTTTAATATTTCAAGTAATATTACTTTTTTATTTCCATCTTTTACAGTTTCAAAATAACAAAAAAAAGGAAAAGGGCCTGAAGCAAAAGTTTGGGCACCCTGCATGGTCAGTACTTAGTACCCCTTTGGCAAGTATCACAGCTTGTAAAAGCTTTCTGTAGCCAACTAAGAGTTTTTCAATTATTGTTTGAGGGATTTTCATCCATTCTTCCTTGCAAAAGTCTTTTAGTTCTGTGAGATTTTTGGGCCGTCTTACACGCACTGCTCTTTTGAGGTCTATCCAAAGATTTTCGATAATGTTTAGGTGGGGGATAGTGAGGGCTCTGGCAAAACCTTCAGCTTATGCCTCTTGAGGCAGTCCATTGTGAATTTTGAGGTCTGTTTAGGATCATTATCCTGTTGTAGAAGCCATCCTCTTTTCATCTTCAGCTTTTTTTTTACAGATGGTGTGATGTTTGCTTTCAGAATTTGCTGGTATTTAATTGTATTCATTTTTCCCTCTACCAGTGAAATGTTTCCCGTACGACTAACTGCAATACAAGCCCAAAGCATGATCGATTTCCTCCCCTCTACACCCCGCCCCTGTGCTTAACAGTTGGGGAGGTGTTCTTTTCATGCAATTCTGCACCCTATTTTGTCCAAACATACCTTTGCTCATTGTGGCCAAAAAGTTCTATTTTAACTTCATCAGCCCACAGGACTTGTTTCTAAAATGCATCAGGCTTGTTTAGATGTTCCATTGCAAACTTGTCACTGAATTTTGTGGTGAGAACGCAGGAAAGGTTTTCTTCTGATGACTCTTCCATGAAGGTCATATTTGTGCAGGTGTCGCCGCACAGTAGAACAGTGCACCACCACTCCAGAGTCTGCTAAATCTTCCTAAAGGTCTATAAGAAGATAACAAAGTGTTTTCAGGTAGACATTTCCTCAGTTTGTAATGTAATTAAGAAATGGCAGTTTAACAGGAATGGTGGAGATCTAAGTTGAGGGCTGGAAGACCAAGAAAACTTTCCGAGAGAACTGCTCGTAGGATTGCTAGAAAGGCAAATCAAGACCCCCGCTTGACTGCAAAACACCTTCAAGAAGAATTACTGTTCTACTGTGCAGTGATACCTGCACAAATATGACCTCCATGGAAGAGTCATCAGAAGAAAACCTTTCCTGCGTCCTCACCACAAAATTCAGCATCAGAAATTTGCAAGAGAACATCTAAACAAGCCTGATGCATTTTGGAAACAAGTCCTGTGGACTGATGAAGTTAAAATAGAACTTTTTGGCCACAATGAGCAAAGGTACGTTTGGAGAAAAAAGGGGTGTAGAATTTCATGAAAAGAACACCTCTCCCACTGTTAAGCACGGGGTGGGGTGTGGAGGGGGGGATAATCGATTATGCTTTGGGCTTGTGTTGCAGCCAGTCGCACGGGGAACATTTCACTAGTAGAGGGAAGAATGAATTCAATTAAATACCAGCAAATTCTGGAAGCAAACATCACACCGTCTGTAAAAAAGCTAAAGATGAAAAGGAAGGTTTCTACAACAGGATAATGATCCTAAGCACACCTCAAAATCCACAATGGACTACCTCAAGAGGCACAAGCTGAAGGTTTTGCCATGGCCCTCACTGTCCCCCAACCAAAACATCATTGAAAATCTTTGGATAGACCTCAAAAGAGCAGTGCATACAAGATGGCCCAAGAATCTCACAGAACTAGAAGCCTTTTGCAAGGAAGAATGGGTGAAAATCCCCCAAAGAATTGAAAGACTTTATTTGGCTACAGAAAGTGTTCACAAGCTGTGATACTTGCCAAAGGGGGTGTTACTAAGTACCGACCATGCAGGGTTCCCAAACTTTTGCTTCAGGCCCTTTTCCTTTTTTGTTATTTTGAAACTGTAAAAGATGGAAATAAAAAAGTAATCTTGCTTAAAATATTAAAGAAATGTATCATCTTTATGCCTTTTGGAAATCAGGTCATCTTTTACTAGCTTAGCTATTCACAGTAACAGAAATTTTTGTCCAAATTTTTGCTTGCCACTGTACTTTGTTCTCCTTTACATTTGTCTACTGGAAATGACATTAAACAATCTTGAAAAACTTAATCATAAGTTTTAACCAATTTTCTTATATTTTTTACTTCTGCTTTCATAATTAGCTTAAATATGAGGTTCATTTCTAATAATAGAATGTCTTGGCTTTGCAGATTATTATGACAAGGGTCTTATGACAAATAGTTATTTAATCATTGAAACAGAAAAAAGATTGTAATTTTTTTCAGAATTGTAAAGGAAGTTCATTATTATGTTATGATTACATCAGGCACTTTGTAAATGTTTACATAATGCAAATTTATAAGTATTGTTAAAGAATATTATTGGACATTTATTTCCTAACTGAAGGTTCTAAACAAGAAAAACACCTTCACTGAATTGAAAGATGAAATGAGACAACTTCAGCAGCAATACAATGAAACAGTAGAAGAAAATGGACGTTTACAGGCCCGGCTTGAAGCTTGGATGATCACTGCTCAGAGTGAACACGAAATTCTATCAAAAGAAGTAATTTATTAAATTGTTTAACAAACATTCAAATAAATCTATCTAAAGATCTTTTTAGCATATTCAATTTGTAAATCTGCAGGTACTTTGTAAGGAAGACATTATCCATAAACTACGAATGAAGCAATTAAGTCAAGATGAAAAATGCAATACAGCAGAAGAAAAGGCAAGCTTCCTTTTTTACATTCATATACACTCATCCAGACAACTTTGATGGTTTTAATTATTTTCAGACAAAACACATATATGTATATCAAATGCTAATTTTATTTTAAACGTGCTTTGATAGAATGCAAATTCATATATCCTAATCAAAATTAGCCAATGTTTTTGTGTTCTACCAAAATATCTGTGGTATGTTTCCTCATTCAACGTTCTTCACTTACTCAAGAGAAGGTGCTGGTTATTTTTGGAAAAATATTCCCAACGTGATAATTTAAGGAAGATAAACACAGAAGTATTGTTGGTGCTGGAACAAGCTTGATTAAGTTATGATACTAATTAACCTGTTTCCATTGTTTTCAGTGATAGCATGATGCCAGCAGGCAATTGACTGGAGGAGATATTGCCATGTCTGGGAATTTTGGATGAGTAGGAGAGATGTGTTTTAACTACCTGGTAGACTAAGACTATGGGCCATTTTGCAATGATAGTTAGTACCTGTAATGCAGCTCCAGTTACCTGAAAGTAAAGTCACAAGAGAAGGATTTCATGCTTATAGTCAAACAGTGAGTGGATCATCAAAAGCTACAGACCAACCAGTAGTTACATAGAACAGTACAGCACAGGAACAGGTGCTTTGGCTTACAAACTGTTGCCAAACCAACTAAATTAATAATCAAATGGCCAGCTAAACTAATCTCTTCTGCCTACACAGTATCCATATCCTTCTATTTTCCTGAATTTATGTATCTCTCTAAAAGTCTGCTAAATGTTCCTAATATATCTGCCTCTACCATGACGACAAGGCAGTACATTCCAGGCATCCACCAATGTTTGTGTAAAAAAAACTTGTCCCTCACATCTGCTTTGAAATTACACTCTCTCATCTTAAATGTATGCCCTTGGGTATTAGACATTTCAATCCTGGGAAAAAGATACTGTCTGTCTACTCTACCTATGCCTTTCATAGAAAACCTACAGCACAATACAGGCCCTTTGGACCACAATGTTGTGCCAAACATGTCCCTACTTTAGCAATTACTAGGCTTACCCATAGCCCTGTATTTTTCTAAGCTCCATGTACCTATCTACAAGTCTCTTAAAAGAACCTATCGTATTGCTGGCAGCCCATTCCATGCACTCACCATCCGCTGCGTAAAAAACTTACAGACTGACATCTACTCTGTACCTACTCCCCAGCACCTTAAACTTGTGTCCTCTTGTGGCAACCATTTCAGCCCTGGGAAAATAAAAATCCTATAAATATCTACCAGAACACCCCTCAGCCTCCACCGCTCCAAAGAAATTAACACAAGTTTGTCTAACCTCAAAACTAAGCAATGCCCTCTAAACCAGGCAGTGTCCTGCTAAATGTCTTCTGCACCCTCTCCAAAGCCTCAATGTCCTTTGTAGAATAGGGTGACTAGTTCTGTATGCAATACTGCCAATGCAGCTTAATTGGAGTTTCATAAAGCTGAAACATAGCTTCCTGACTTTAGGACTCAACTAATGCCTCGATTAATAATGGCAAGCATGCCACATGCTTTCTTAACCACTCTAGCACTCTGTGTAGCCACTTACAGAGAATCATGAATTTGGACCCAAAATCTGTCTGCTCATAATCATTGTTAAGTGTGTTGCCATTAACGGTGTACCGTCTATTTACATTTCACCTGTCAAGGTGCAACACTTCATATTTGGCTGTGTTTAACTCTGTTGGCCATTTCTCCATCCATATCTGCAACTGATCTATATCCCACTGAATCTGTGCCAGTCTCTTATGCTATCTTCAACACCACCAATCTTCGTACATCTGCAAACTTACTAACCCACCCATCTACATCCTTATCCAGGCTATTTATGTACGTACATTACAAACAGCAGAGGTACCAGTACAGATCCCTGTGGAACACTACTAATGACAGACCTCCAGCTAAAACAAGTCTCTTCAACCATTACCTCCTAAATCCAAACAGCCAATTTATCATGGATCCCATGATTCTTCCTCTTCTGGATGAACCTGTCATGAGAAACCTTGCCAAATGACTTGTGGACAGCATCCACAGCTCTACTTTCATCAATCACCCTCATCGCCTCATCATAAAACTCAATCAAGTTAGTAAGAAATGCACAAAGCTATGCTGGCTCTCCCTAATTTAACCATGGTTTTCCAACTCATAAATCATAAATCCTATCCCTAAGAATTCTCTTCAGTAATTTCACTACCACTGAAATGAGACTCACTGGTCTGTAGCTTCCAGGATCATCCCTGGTTGTCTTCTTGAATAATGGAACAACATTATCTTCTTGCCAGTCCTCTGGGATCTTGCCTATGGCTAGAGAGGACACGAAGATAGTGGTCAAAGCCCCAGCTATTTCTACTCTTGCCTTTCTCAGTAACCTGGGATATAGCTCATCAGGCCCTGGAGACTTATCCCCCTTAATGCTTCCACGCACACTTCCTCCTCCTTTACCTCAAGATGCCCTACCATATCAATACACTGGAGCCTGTTTTTCCGATCTCCCAAACCTCCATATACTTCTGATTTAAAGTACTCATTAAGAATCCTCTGAATTCAAGCAAGTGTTCCTCAGTTATTCTCTTGTTCTTGATATATATATATGTATACACACACTGTTGAAAGCCTTACGATTCTCTTTAATCCTACTTGCCAAGCACTTTTGACTTTTCCCATCATGACCTTCCTAATTCCCTTTCTGAGTTCCTTTCTAGCTTCTTTATAATCCTCAAGGGCTCTGTTTGATTATATTTTCTTAAGCTTTATATGCTTTCCCTTTGTCTTCTTGACTAAATTCATCACCTCTCTCGACCTCCAAGGTTCTCTTACCTTTCCATCCTTGTCTGACTGGAACATACCTGTCTTGTACTCTGTGGAGTAGGTCATTCAGCACCTTCCATATGTCAGATGTGGACTTGCTCAAACAATTGTTCCCAATTAACTATCAGTATTTTCTTGCTTTTATAATATTCTATTCCCCTTGAAATATGATAAGTTTTTATCTGCAATTTGAGAAGGATAAGGGCAGCTCGGAGGTGTCAGTGTTGCAGTTGAACAGGGGAAACTATGGAGCCATGAGGGAGGAGCTGGCCAAAGTTGACTGGACGGATAGCCTAGCAGAAAAGACAGTGGAACAGCAATGGCAGGTATTCTTGGGAATAATGCACAAGGTGCAAAATCAGTTCATCCCCCAGAGAAGGAAGGATTCAAAGGAGGGAAAGGTGCCACAGTGGTTGACAAAGGAAGTCAGAGATTGCATAGCATTAAAAAGAAGGAAGTATGACAGAGCTAAGGTGAGTGGGAGGACAGATGATTGGGAAGTTTTTAAGGAACAACAGAATTTAACTAAAAAGACAATATGGGGAGAAAAATTGAGGTACGAATGCAAGCTAGCCAGGAATATAAAGGAAGATAGCAAAAGCTTTTTTAGGTATATGAAGAGAAAGAAAATAGTTAAGAACAATGTTGGGCCCTTGAAGAATGAATTGGGTGAAATTGTTATGGGAAACAGAGAAATGGCAGAACAATTTAATGAGTACTTTAGATCTGTTTTCACTAAGGAAGGTACAAGCAATCTCCCAGATGTATGGATGGGCCAAGCACATAGGGTAACAGAGGAAATTAAACAGATTGACGTTAGGAAGGAAACGGTGATGAGAAGACTGATGGGATTGAAGACTGTCAAATCCCCAGGTCCACATCCTAGGGTACTAAAGGAGGTGGCCCTGGAAATTGCGGATGCATTGGTAATCATTTTCCAATGTTCCTTAGATTCAGGATCAGTTCCTGAGGATTGGAGAATGACTAATGTTATCCCACTTTTTAAGAAAGGAGGGAGGGAGAAAACAGAGAACTATCGACCTGTCAGCCTGACATCGGTGGTGGGGAAGATGCTAGAGTCCATTATTAAGGATGAAATAGTGGGGTATCTAGATAGCGGTGGTAGGACTGGACCGAGCCAGCATGGATTTACCAAGGGTAAATCATGCTTGACTAATCTGTTGGAGTTTTTCGAGGATGTAACCAGGAAGTTAGACGGGGGAGATCCAGTGGATGTAGTGTACCTCGGTTTTCAGAAGGCATTTGATAAGGTCCCACATAGGAGATTGGTAGGTAAAATCAAAGCTCATGGCATTGGGGGGAAGACATTGACATGGATAGAAAACTGGTTGGCAGATAGAAAGCAAAGGGTAGCGGTGAATGGGTGTTTCTCGGAATGGCAGGTGGTGACTAGTGGGGTGCCACAGGGCTCAGTATTGAGACCACAGCTGTTTACAATTTACGTCAACGATTTGGAAGAAGGCATTGAAAATAACATCAGCAAATTTGCTGATGATACTAAGTTGGGTGGAAGTGTGACATGTGATGAGGATGTTAGGAGAATTCAGGGTGACTTGGGTAGGCTTGGTGAGTGGGCAGATACTTGGCAGATGACGTTTAATGTGAATAAGTGTGAGGTTATCCACTTTGGGAGTAAGAACAGGAAGGCAGATTATTATCTGAACGATGTAGAGTTAGGTAAGGGAGAAATACAAAGAAATCTAGGAGTCCTTGTTCATCAGTCACTGAAGGTGAATGAGCAAGTGCAGCAGGCAGTGAAGAAGGCTAAAGGAATGTTGGCCTTTATTACAAAGGGAATTGAGTACAAGAGCAAGGAAATCCTCTTGCATTTGTACAGAGCCCTGGTGAGACCACACCTGGAGTATTGTGTACAGTTGTGTATTGTGTTGAATTTCCCCTTGGGGATGAATAAAGTATCTATCTATCTATCTATCTATCTATCTAGTTTTGGTCTCCAGGGTTAAGGAAGGACATCCAGGCTATAGAGGAAGTGCAGCGTAGATTCACGAGGTTAATTCCTGGGATGTCTGGACTGTCTTACGCAGAGAGGTTAGAGAGACTGGGCTTGTACACGCTGGAATTAAGGAGATTGAGAGGGGATCTGATAGAAACATATAAGATTATTAAGGGATTGGACGAGATAGAGGCAGGAAATATGTTCCAGATGCTGGGAGAGTCCAGTACCAGAGGGCATGGTTTGAGAATAAGGGGTAGATCATTTAGGACAGAGTTAAGGAAAAACTTCTTCTCCCAGAGAGTTGTGGGGGTCTGGAATGCACTGCCTCGGAAGGTAGTAGAGGCCAATTCTCTGGGTGCTTTCAAGAAGGAGCTAGATCGATATCTTATGGATAGGGGACTCAAGGGATATGGGGACAAGGCAGGAACCGGGTATTGATAGTAGTTGATCAGCCATGATCTCAAAATGGCGGTGCAGGCTCGAAGGGCCGAATGGTCTACTTCTGCACCTATTGTCTGTTGTCTATTGTCTAAATGCCAATGTTGTATTTGCCTTTTTTACCACAGACTCAACCTGTAAATTAACCTGTTAGGAGTCTTGCACGAGTACTCCTAAGTCCCTCTGTAGCTCTGATGTTTGAACCTTCTTCCGATTTAAATACCAGTTCCCACCAGCGTTCCTTTTACCAAAATGAGTCCGTGCTCTAAGTTCATCACCTTTACTCATAATACTCATAGCATTAAAATAAACACACTTCAACCTATCCCTCCCATCATATCTATTACTTTGCTCCTGCCTGTTTTTACTGGCCTTCAGATCTACCTTTCTCTCCACCCTCCTCTTTCTGCCTTGGTGTTCTGGTTTCCATACCCCACCAAACTAGTATAAACCATCTTGAATAGCACGAGTGAACCTTGGGACCAGGATATTGGCTCTCTTCCAGTTTAGGTGCAACTCTTGCCTCTTTTACAGGTTACCTCTGCTCAGAAGAGGTTCCAGTGTTCCAAGAACATGAAACACTTACCCCTACACTAATTCCTCAGCCACTCAGTCATCTGTTTTGCAGCCATCATTCATCCAGTGTAAGATGGTGCTACTGAAGGTGTGCGACTGTTTGCTGGCAGTTCAAATGGCAAGAAATTCAACTAAAAATATTACTAATAACACCTTTTCTGAAGTAAATTGTGGTAGATTATCACTGCAAACAATGAAGAGGTGAGCAAAGGTGAAGCAAATTGGAGAGATGAGCCACTTTGGTGTGTTGCAAAAATCGATGCAGATGGAGTAAATGATTTGGAAAGGAAAAGTCAAGGCAGAGGAGTTTTGATGTCTGTAAAACTAACCTGGGTAAGAGGTTGGTTTGCATTCAGTGCTGACCCAATTTGCAGAGGTTGAGAATGACTTCAGCCTGGGCAGTGAAATCTAGACTCAGAGTGAATCAGTGGGCGATGTGGTCAAGGCCTGGTGCATTTCACTGCACTGGGGCCCGGGTCCTAATGTGAGGTACAATCCATTGTCTAGACAATTTAAACAGAGGTCCAGATAGACCGGAAAGGCAGTGTGTTAGGAACAGAGGCAAGAGTAGGGCAGATTTCGCTCATTCTCCTGTGACATTCACTTCTCCCTCCATGGAACTGAGGCAGAGAGACTGCCCCTAGCTGCTGTGCTTCTGACTGTGAGGTTCGCAATTATTTTCCCAGCTAATATGATGAACTGATACCAAGGCTTTGGGCCTACTCCAGGCTGCTCTGGGGATTCGGATCTAAGGACTCAATTTTGTTTAGAATGCTGTTGCTCGCTTCAGTTATTTGCATGATTATTTTCTCTTTCTCTGCACATTGGGCTTTATTTCTTTTAAATGGGTTCCTTTGGGGTTCTTTCTTTGTGGCTGCCTGTAAGCAGACAAATATCAAGCTTGTATAATTTATAATCTTTAATATTAATCTTTGGTAATAAATGTGCTTTGAATCTTAGAATTTGTACTATCTTTCTATTCCTGCCCTGGCAAGCACATGGTATTGGGAGTAATCTTGAGACTACTGCCTTCCTAACTCCCTATACTTACTGCGCAATACTGCCTTTTTATTTTTATCTATGACATTGGTGCCAACATGTACCATGATCTCTGGATACTCCCCTTACCCCTAGAACATATTCTGCAGCCACTCTGAGACATCCTGGACCCTTAGCACCTGGGAGGCAACACACCATCCTGATGTCTCTTTTACAGCCACAGAATCCCCTGTCCATCCCCCTAACTATTGAGAATCCTATCACCATCTGACCGACTTTACTGCTGAGCCTCAGAGTCAGCCAAGAGCCACTGGCCTAGCTGCTGCTGCTGTGCTCAAGTAGGTCATTCTCCCCTGCCCTTGCCACCACCCCTGCAGCACTATGGAAAGGGTGTACTTAGTTGCACGGAGTGACTGAGGAGAACCCAAGTGCAGGACGCAGGCACAGAGATTGGGTTGGGGATGCTGGTGCAGACGAGAACGTTGAAGTGCAAAAAGGTCAGCTTAGCAGAGCAGGGCTATGCGTGTGTCTTCTCAGATCTTGTGACACCAGTGGAGATGGGCCTGAACAGAAGGCACAGCAATATCCTCTTCATGAGCGGAGAACAGAGTGTGTTGGTAACTGAGGGAGCATTGAAAGGGAGACATTCTGGTGGTGGTGCTGACCAGGGAGTTGTGGGCGTACTCTACCCAAGTGAGATGGGTGCTCCAGGCAGACAGGTTGTTGGCAGTGCAGTGCTGCTTCTAAATCCTGGTTAGCTCACTCTGTTTGACTGTTCATCTGCGGATGAAAGCTGGACGACAGACTTACTGAGGCACCAGGGGCTTGACAAAAAGATCTCCAGACTTAAGAGATGAATTGGGAACCCCGGTCAGAAATAATGTCCGAAGAAATCCCGTGAAGGCAGAAGACATGATGCACGAGAAGGTCAGCTGTTTCCTGAGCTGTAGGGAGTTTGGGAAGGGCTACAAAGTGCACAGCTTTGGAGAAGTGGTCCACCGCAGTGAGTACGGCAGTGTTCCTTTGTGAAGGGGGTAATCCCATAATGAAATCCAGTGCTATGTGAGACCAAGGAAAGCTAGAAACAGGTAGGGGATGAAGCAATCCAGCAGATGATCGGTGGGAGGCTTTTCCCACAGGCACAAACAGAACAGGCAGAGACAATGGAGCATCCATGGAGGCCCACCAGAAGTGCCTCTTCAGAAGGGACAGCGTCCAATCAATCCCGGGATGGCAGGCGAAACGAGACGTGTGCCCTCACTGGAGAACCTGAGATCGAACGGAATTGGGCACAGAAAGTCGATTGGAGGGTCCATTGCCTGGGTTAGGTTGGGCCCGTTGGGCCTCTTTGTCTATGGCCTCGATCTCCCAGGTGAGGGCAGCCACTACACAGGATGGCGGAAGGATGGTCTCGGGGTTGGGAAGGACCTCCTCGGAAATGTATTGATAGGAGAGAACATTGGGCTTCCCGGTCCTGGACCCCAGACTATAGGTAAGTGTAAACCTGAACCGGCCAAAAAATAATGCCTAATGGGCTTGGCAGGAATTCAGTCGTTTGGTAGTTTGGATGTATTCAAAGTTCTTGTGCTCGGTCCAGACAATAAACGGATGTTCCGCTCCCTCCAGCCAGTGCCTCCACTCCTCCAAAGCAAGTTTGACTGCCAGTAACTCCTGGTTCCCTACTTTGTAATTTCATTCAGCAGGGGACAGCCGGTGAGAAAAGAAGGCACAGAGATTAAGTTTCTGATCAGGGCCTGAACGTTGGGAGAGGACCACTCCCACCCAGAGTCAGAGGTGTTGACCTCCATAATGAATTAACAAGAGGGGTGTGGTTGGTCCAGGATGGGAGCGGATGTGAAACACCTCTTCAGCTCTGAGAATGCTGAGTCAGTTTCGGAGTCCCAATGAAAAGGCATCATAGGTGAGGTGAGTTGGGTAAGGGGCGCTGCCACCCAACTATAATCCCTGATGAACCGGTGATAGAAGTTCACAAATCTCAGAAATCACTGGGGTTGCTTGCGTGTCGTGGGTCTTGGCCACTTTGCCACCACCCGGATCTTCTCGGGATCTGCTCTCAGTTGCCCGTTCTCGATGATGTACCCTAAGAAGCTGACTGAGGAGACATGGAACTCACACTTCTCAGCTTTAACGAATAATGTGTTCTTCCAAAGCCTCTGTAGAACCTGACGGACATGATGGATGTGTTCCTGGAAACTGTTGGAGAAGATTAGTATGTCATCCAGATAAACAAACACAAAGCAGTTAATAAAGTCACTTAGGACATCGTTGATCAGGGCTTGGAACACGGCGGGAGCATTGCTGAGGCCGAATGGCATGACCAGGTATTCGAAGTGGCCTAGAGGGGTATTGAATGCTGTTTTCCACTCATCTCCCTCCCTTATTCTGACCAGATGGTAGGCACTTTGTAGATCCAACTTGGAGAAGATGGTGGCTCCGTGAAGTGGTTCGAAAGCGGAGTTTATGAGTGGCAGTGGATACTTGTTCTTTATGGTTATATTATTTAGGCCTTGGTAGTCAATACAGGGACGTAGTGAACCATCCTTCGTCCCCACAAAGAAGAACTCTGCACCCAAGGGGGAGGATGAGAGTCGGATAATGCCCACCGTGAAAGATTCACTGATGTAACCCTCCATTGTTTCCCTCTCTGGCCGGGATAGGTTATACAGCTGACCGGTGGGTAGAGGAGCTCCGGGGAGAAGGTCAATAGCACAATCGTATGGTTGGTGTGGAGGCAGGGAAAGGGCCTGTTGCTTACTAAACACTTGTCCCAGGTCGTGGTACTCCAATGGAACCCTGGACAAGTCAGGGGGTTCAGCAGCAGATGAAGTCTCGGTGGCTTTTACAGGGGAAAGGGCCGACTGTAGACAAGTGGAGTGAAAAAACCTACTCCAGCTGGCTATCTTCCCGGTGGACCAATCAATGTGGGGATTATGGCAGCTTAACCAGGGGTACTCAAGAAGTATAGGAGCTCGAGGAGAGGAAATTAGGTTAAATTGTACCTGTTCCCAATGGTTCCCAGAGAGAATCAAAGACAGTGGTGATGTACAGTGAGTGCTCGGGCAAGAAGTCTTCTGTCCAGTGCCCGGACTTCCAGAGGGGTACTCAATGGCTCATGAGGAATTCCGGCCCAGGAAACTATGTCTTTTTCCAACTGATATCCCTCGGCACTGGAGTCCACCAAGGCGGACAAAAACAGGGACTGTTGGTGGTAGCTTACAATAGCTTGAATCTGCATCCAGGTTTGGGGGACAGAAGGGAATGTTGTCTGACTCACCCGGGTCCCCCTTTCAACTGGTGAGCCCTCCCTTTTCGCTGAAGGGAACGTAGCACGAAAATGGCCAGACTGACCACAATAGAGACAATCCCCTGCTCTTAATCTTCAGAGTCGCTCTGTGGGAGAAAGACAGATCCGTCCCAGCTGCATTGGTTCCTCTCCTGGGATGGTGGAAATGGTCGGACTGGGAGCTATTCTAGGAGCGGGAGGAGGAGAGAGGCTAGGGCTGGGAGAAGATGGTAAAGCATGCTGAGGGGTGAACAAAGGTATAGGACAACCAGTCTTCTCTCTCTGACGTTCTCGGAGTCGATTGTCCAGCCTGGTGGCTAGGGAGATCAATGAATCTGGGCTGTTAGTGTCATCCCTAGCCACCAACCCATCCTTTACCATGTCACAGAGGCCTTGCCGAAATACCTCCTGGAGTGCCTCATCATTCCACCCTGAGTCGGCCACATGCGTCCAGAACTCCACGGAGTATTTGGCAACACTGCGTGAGCCCTGATGGAGGGTGAGTAGATGCTTAGCAGCATGTTTACTGCGGATGGGATGGTCAAAAATCTTCCTCATTTCTGAGATGAAGGTGGGGAATGAAGAGCAGGTCTCTGGCTGATTATCCCAAATCACAGTGGCCCACGCTAAGGCACTTCATCACAATAACCCCATGATATAAGCTATCTTTGATCTGTCTGTGGCATATGTGGATGACTGCTGCTCAAACACCAAGGAGCATGGCAGCAGAAAGCCTGACACTTCCCCAGATCCCCAGCGTAGGGTTCTGGTTCAGGTACATGTGGCTCTCTTAGTGGTCATGTTATCGACACATAGGGCGTTGTCACTACAGGCTGTCTGAGCTGGTCAGACAGAGTTCCCGGAGTGGACAGGGTAAGATGAGCGGATACTTGGTCAACCTGTTCATTGACCTTTCTTACATTCACTGACAAGGAACAGAGGTTCTCCATGACATCCTGGAGTAGCTGATCATGCAAGCCCAGTAAGGAGCCCTGGCTGGCAAGAGCTTGTTGCAGGGAATTCGTGTCTGCTGGGTTCATTGTGGCCAGTTCATTCTGTTGACAGAGCAACTGAGGAGAACCCAAGTGCAGGACACAGGCACAGAGATTGAGTTGGGATGCTGGCGCAGATGTGAACATTGTACAGCAAACGGGAGGAATCTTGACACGGAGGCAGGGTTTTCAGGGAATATCTTGAAACTGGAGCTGAACTTAGAACTAATAGTTCTAATCAGTCAGGAAGCAAAGTAACACAAAGGAGTAGACTAACAAACTGGTGATCAGTGGTTGTAACACCAGGGTTCTTATACTGCATTTCTTGATGGAGACCAGGTGTGCTGTCATCAAGTGAATTAACAGTAAATAGGAAATTAACGATTGGAATCAAGGCATAATCAAAGGAGATTGGGGCAAAATAGGGAATTAACAATCGGGACCATGACAACTTGTTACTGAGGGGAATGGCTACAGGGAAACCCTGTACTGACTGCTGACTCCCCTTATTCTTCTAGTGGTCACTCATCCACTATTTGACACCTGCACCCTGGGTGTGATCAACTCAGTAAAAGTTTCATCTATGAGTTTTCCAGCCTCCTGGAAGGTCCTGAGTGTATCCAGCTTCAGTTTTAGTTCCTTGACCTTGTCTGTCAGCAGTTGAAGTTGGGTGCACTTCCAGCAGAACCATTTGGCTTTATAAAGTGAATATGGTAATATATGGTAATATAATAACAGTTGGAATATGGTAACAAATTTCTGGCCTATATATGAGGAAAGATATGTTCGCGCTGGGGAGTGTCTAGGAGGGATCTCATTGAAAACTACCAGAGGCTGAAAGGCCGGGAAGGAGTGGATTTAGAGAGGATGTTTCCATTAACTAGAGAGTCTAGGATCTAAGGATACAACCTCAGAATAAAGAGATGTCCCTTTAAAATTAAAATGAGGAGGAATTTGTTCAGCTAGAAGCTAGTGACTGTAATTTGTTGCCACAGTGGGCTGTGGAGTCCAAGTTATTGGGTTTATCTAAGGTGAGTTGAAAGAGGGATTGAGGGTTATGGAGAAAAGGGAGAATGCAGTTGAAAGAAAAATCAGCCATGATTAAATGGTAGAGAAGACTCAATAGACGAATGGCCTAAATTCTGATTATATTTTTGTTCTTAATATTCTCAGTAAATGCTTTGCACACCATTCCCCATTACATACCTCCCTACAGCCTCCAGCATTTTGAATTCATATTTAATGTGCAATATGTAGATTACCCTTCCCTTCACATATGTGTCTCTGATTTCCAGTTTAAGATGGTGCTGATGAGTATCAGGCTACGTCCACACTAGACCAGATAATTTTGAAAATGCCTGTTTCACGTAAGAACGATATGCGTCCACACCAAGCGTTTTTGAAAATACCTCCGTCCACATTAAAACGGGTATTTGGGCGAATCTCCTCCTACTGGGCATGCGCAGGACACATCTACAGAAAACAAGCGACATGTTTGGTGTCAAATCTCACAGTGAAAGCCCGCGTTTGTGCATTTATAGACTAGAAAATCTTAAAATGAAATTGCCAAACGACGGACAGCTGTTGGCACTCGCGCAGGAGGACTTAAAACTAAAAAAAAACAAATACTGGAGCGTATGGAGGCAACTGACAGGGAGTTCACGGAAAGTATGAACTGGCTGATGATGAACATTAAAAAACTGAATAACTGTTGCATTAATAAAGCACCTTGTTAAATTTATAAAACATGTCTGCATCAGTGTTATCTTGTATTTCCATACAATGTTACATTAGGCTGTTACACATCTATTGCCAGAGAAGTACTGGCATAAATAGGTAAAACACCTTCATACGAGCAAGGACAGGAAACAGGGCAAAGTGAGTATACTTATTTATTCAGTAAGTTATGGGTCAAAGTATTTGGTGAGTACATTTCTAACTCTTCTGGCTTTAGCCTCGTTGCTGTCTATTCAGAAATTGTTAGGTTGTGTGGGGGTTGCGTTCAGGAAAACAATGAAATGCCGCCATCTATTCTGGCACGTCATGACGCCATTTCTAGAAATCTCCGGTTACCCCGTCCACATTGCTCTGGCCCGTCGGCGTTTTCAAATTTACACACTCTGGAGGGCGTTTTAGAAAAGCTCCGATTTTGGGGGAGGAAAATGCCATTTCAGTGTGGACAGAGGGTCAAAATGAAGAGCAAACGCTTCGGTTACAGATTTATCTGGTTCAGTGTGGATGTAGCCTCAGTGACTTCTGGCTGGCGGTTAACCAAACAAAGAAAACAATTAAATACTTTGTTAATCACCTTTTTTCTGGTTAATGATCACCACAGGCAATGGCCTGTAACGTCCCTTTGGACTTGGAAGCAATTCAATGTGGCAGAACCAAGGTGAGGCAAGTCAGCAGGCCCATCGCCAAGAGCGAGAAATGCCCAAGGTTCCATCAATTTAAACACTAGGCCAAATTGGAAAGGTTGGTTGCAGGCTGAATCCAGGCATCATATTGAAACAACTGAATGCAATGACTGGATGAGGATTTAAGTGCAAGGCTGAATTGGAAAGGTCAGGTTCAGGCCAAATTGAGGCGGTGCGGTCCAAGTCCCTGAGTGTACCAAAGTGCTTGAAGCTGATGTTTGGGCCACTTAGTGCTGGGCCAGATTGAAATGGTGAAGATGACCGGACCCAAGGCAAGGGATGGGCCAGTTCAGTTTGCTGTTCCACTCTGCACTGAACTAAGGGTCTTTGGACAGGACTGTCTTTGTGGACTTCAGTTCAGAATGTCATTTGCTTGTGTTTATTGTTTGCATGATTTGTTTTTTTTCTGTGTACACTGGGTGTTTGATGATCTTTTTTTACTGTCTCTTTGGGTTTCTTTGTTTCATGGCTGCCTTTTATGGGACAGATCTCAAGATTGAATAATGCATGCCTACTTTGAAAATAAACGTATATTGAACTTTGATTTTTATGTCATATCTGCATACGTACATTTCATAGCCTGTATACAGAGGCAACTATTGAACAATGGCGCACACACATGCCAAGTACTCATTGCACTGTTCTCCTTTTTAGCGGGATAATGCATTGTATAGTGATGAGGGGTAAAAGTCATAGCTGCATGATAATGCCACTTTTAAAAGACAATGATCGCCATCACAGTGCTGATCGTCACCGTTGGTCTTGAGGAGACCTGGCCAGTAATGATGCTAAAGGATAGAAAATCATGTGCCTTCATTGTTAATCCTCTCAGCTTACCTCTTCCTTATCCCACACATTCTTCTGATTTAGAAGCCTAATATATGTAAACATTGGTCAAAGAATCATAGGTTCATTTTATTGTCAAATAATGCATGTACAATACAACTCTGATATTTGTCTGCACCAGATAGCCATCAAGTACAGGAAGACCATGGATGTTGATGAAAGAAACTCCCCCCACACCAGCACTAAAGATAAAAGGAACAGAATTCTCAGACCCTAAAATCCTCCCCCCCCCACCCCAAGCAAAAAACAACCACAACAACAATCACTGACCCCCTGCTTATAACAATTCCCAACCCCCTCACTTGCAGAAAAGAACAGAGACAGTAGCATGGATTCGTACTCTGCTTGCAACCTCTGCTCAACCCTTCCTCATTACCCCCGTAGTATAACTTTACCTTTATGCCCTTCTTTTTTCAGGACTTCAAACACTTCAACCCGACAATGGTAGGGAAACAAAAGGCTCCATAGTAAGGATAACTATCTTCCCTCAGCATTGCATTCATAGCAGCTAGCTCAGATAGGGATAGATAATAATTTTGCAGACAAATTAGGGATATTATTTGCACATAGTGTGACACTAAACATGATTGGTCCACTGCTAGACCACAGATAAATTGATGCAGATGCCAGTTTTTCAAAGCCCAAGGTCACAAACAATTTCTGTGACAAAGGACTCAGATGAGAACTTCACCAGGGCAGGCTGCAGAAATGGTTTTAACTTTGGTATATTAGCATGTCTGGAAGAGAATTTGCATCTATTGTCTAGCAGCACAGAGGACAAACCTTGCACTTGTCTTTCCGCCAACCCTGGGTCCATCTTTTTCAGCTGTAGGTGATGGACATTCCCTTTCGTGCATTTCCAAAGGATTATTTCTCAGCCTCCAGTGCAGCACATTTATTGTCACCCATTTTCTTGGGGCTTCCATTCTTCTACACATGGTCAGACAGCTTCCCCACTGCTACAGAGTGTTTATGCAGGATGTTACAACTCTCCAGGAATTTGTTTTCTAGCAGATTGTTGAGGTACCTTCCTGGTTAAATTGGTAGCGGTATTATGGAGCACAAGCCTATTGTCCTTTCTTAGGGAAACACTGTTTATCTTCTCACTGCTACCGTATGCTATTATTTCCAGCAATTGAACTGTGACTTCTGCATCTGAAGTTGTCTGCAGTCTTTTCCACTGAAGGTCAGTTTACACTTTATCAGTAGTAACAACAGTACAGAAAAACACATTGAAACTAAGTCTACAGGGAATGTCCAAATATAATTCCTTAACAATTCTATGTAATATGACATGCTTTGGTTTGAAATGTTTATTTTGTAAGTTTTCTATTATTCCTTTGTGTCCATGTGGATGCTGGGATAGTCAGTAGAAGTGGGAGGGTGCATTATAATGCCCCCAGTGGTTGGAGATTGGGAGTTACATTTACTAGTGCCTAAGTTCCAGTGAAAGCCAAGAGGAACCTGGTTGTCTAGATTGTTTCTTCCCTCCTTCCTTCATCTTATCACATATAATGGGACAGAATAGATTTTGTAGCATGCCTCATATCCATGTGTATGTACACAGATGACCAACTAGAGTCATAAACCATGTCATATGTGGACAGACCTTGTCATTCTCTATTCACCCTTTGGTTTGTCATTTAGACTTAAAAACCAATGACCTAGTAAACTGTCACTGTGGAGTTTTGACTTGTAGGATTCACTGTCTTTGGTCACATCAGAGTTAATGATATCCTACATCCTGGGGTTACTGTACTTCTTTCAAAGCAATGTGGCCTAACAAGTGAAAGTGAAATTTAGTTTTCTCACTTAGAATAGGGAATGTTAATGATCTTCAGATCCCCATACTTAGCCTGCAGCCAGATACACAGTCATTCATTACCATAAATATCTTGAAAGCCAGTGGTACTACTTATACTTCTCTACAGTTGCAATTGTAGTTGTGGTAGTTGGAAGATATTACTGAGAACACCTTTGATAAAGTGGAGATAACCTCCACACACAAATCTTCAGTAAGGTAAAGCTGAGATAATTGCTCCTTGAATTCTTCTATCTACCCTCTCATTCCTCATTCCTGCTCCTCCTGTTGTACCTCTCTTTTTGCACGTTGAGCTGCTACTGAGTTCATTTTTCCTCTCATTTTTTGTTTAGAGTCCTCATTTTCCAACTGGTCTTCTCACCTGGGAGCAACATTTTTTTGCAAAAGACTTCAAGTCAGATAATGCCTTTCTGTGTCTCCAACAATTCTTGTAGACTTTTGCAGCCTTACTAAAACGCTGCTTACGCAGCACTCCATTCAATTGAAATCAGTCAGTAACTAACTTTAAAGTAAATTATAATCTCTTTCATTAACACTGGTCAGGATCATTTCTGCTCAGAAAACAAGTTAACTGGAATGCAATGCTTCAAAATTACATTATCACTTAATTCTAATTTACATTTGCCAGCTTCTGATAGCTGATAATAATTACCTGTTTGCTGATGACCTTGTCGATGTCGTCCACTGTGGTTTTCAACAACTGTGCACGTTTGCATTGGATTCTGTCTTTTTATGTAAATGAAACATGCATTGTCTAAAATAACAGAAGTTACACCTGTTTTTCATCCTTGCTCTTCTTTGGCATTGACAAAATAGCATCTTATTGCATTTTCTACTTTCAGTCTGTTTTATGTACTTTTCTCCATTGTTAGGAGAGTAAGAAAAGGATAAAAAGAAGGATAAATTGGAACAATTATATTGCCAGAACATTTGAGCCAGGAATGATGTATGTGTGTGTGTGTGTGTGTGTGTGTGTGTGTGTGTGTGTGTGTGCGTGCGTGCGTGCATGTGTGTGTGTACAAAATACTTAAATTTTTTTTTAAAGATATACTCCCTTAGTTTATTGAGGATTTATACAGCTTAACAGCCTTTATACAACTTTTTTTTAGCTGAGGTAGGACTTAATTGAAAATGGAATTGGGCCTTGCCAGTATTGTATATAGTTGATGAGGAATCAGTAACCTCTTATACATAATTCTTATATCCCTTTCTATTAATGTCAGTAGAAAATATAATTGGATTCATTGTAAAACAGACTGCCTATTCATTTTGTGCTATTGGCAAAAGACCAGCTTAATTTCTAATATCCATGGTTATGCTATTTTCAGAGGAGATAGATAGGGAAGAAAAAAGAAACAGATGGGGTTCAGAACTTCTGTTGGGAATTGATTCTCTGTGTATAGGATTAAGTACCAGAAGGAAACAGAAAAGCTGCTTGAAATGGCGATGCAGTGGTTAACTTATCTGACTAGCAATCCAGATGTCTCAGATTACAGTTTTGCGAACTGAGTAGAAATCCCATCTTCTCAATTGGAAAATTTAAATTTTGTTACTTACTGTATATACGTTCAAATTAAACCATCTGGTACACCAGTGTCCTTTAGAGAAGCAATCTGCATTCCATTATTTGGTCTGCTCTACACTGGAATCCATTCCTGTGGTATTGTGAACCATATGTGCAATGGAATGTGCAATGACCATTAGCATTGGTTGTGACTGAATTATCATGCAACCAATGGATAAAATGTTTTATAGACTCGATCCAAAGACCTAAATTTCCAAAGTGAGGTTATTTTTTATTAGAAACTCAACTAGGCTAGCTATGAAAATGCAATGGCTGAAAAAGCTAGCAAGAGGCTGGATATACTGTGGCAAGTGATTCAGTTGTGGATGCTCAAAGCCTTTACTTCTCTACAGTGCAGTACTTAGGAGTGCGATTGAACATATTCTACTTCCTGGAGGAGTAAATAGTATGTCTATCAGATATATATTTATTATATGGAGAAAAAAAGATTTTATCACAAAAATAAACATATCTCAATGACCTGATTTTAAATAACTGAAATTATCTTTAAAATGAAATTGTTTGTGCTGCATTTATGTGCAGTTAGTTGTCAGAAAAATGTTTAAACTCTTCTAAGATGAGCCTGTTATTGCCCGAGAGCCTTCTCAGATGTCCTTAAATAGATGTAATTGGTATAATTTTCCCTTGGTTATTAATCGATTGTGGAATATTGCCAGTAGAATGTTTGGGCAGGGCTGGGTCTAATGAGGTTTCTTTCCTACCAATGAAAAAAAAATCTGGAATGAAAACTGTAGTACACATAAATTTGTACTTGAAATTCCTCGACTTTTTGCATTGTGTTTTGTTGATTTTAGGTAAGTTACATTCCAAGTATGTGCAGCCTGGTGGAAGATCCTTGCCTGTTTTGCATAGAAACATAGAAAACATAGAAAATAGGTGCAGGAGTAGGCTGTTCGGCCCTTTGAGCCTGCACTGCCATTCAGTATGATCATGGCTGATCATCCAACTCAGAACCCTGTACTTGCTTTCTCTCCATACCCCCTGATCCCTTTAGCCACAAGGGCCATTTCTAACTTCCTCTTAAATATAGCCAATGAACCGGCCTCAACTGTTTCCTGTGGCAGAGAATTCCACAGATTCACCACTCTCTGTGTGAAGAAGTTTTTCCTCATCTCGGTCCTGAAAGGCTTCTCCTTTATCCTTAAACTGTGACCCCTTGTTCTGGACTTCCCCAACATCGGAAACAATCTTCCTGCATCTAGTCTGTCGAATCCCTTTAGAATTTTATACGTTTCAATAAGATCCCCCCTCAATCTTCTAAATTCCAGTGAGTATAAGCCTAGTCAATCCAGTCTTTCTTCATTTGAAAGTCCTGCCATCCCAGAAATCAATCTGGTGAACCTTCTCTGTACTCCCTCTATGGCAAGAATGTCTTTCCTCAGATTAGGGGACCAAAACTGCACACAATATTCTAGGTGCGGTCTCACCAAGGCCTTGTACAACTGCAGTAGAACCTCCCTGCTCCTGTACTCAAATCCTTTTGCTATGAATGCCAACATACCATTTGCCTTTTTCACTGCCTGCTGTACCTGTATGCCCACCTTCAATGACTGGTGTACAATAACACCCAGGTCTCGTTGCATCTCCCCTTTTCCTAATTGGCCACCATTCAGAAAATAATCTGTTTTCCTGTTCTTGCAACCAAAGTGGATAACCTCACATTTACCCACATTAAATTGCATCTGCCATGAATTTGCCCACTCACCTAACCTATCCAAGTCACCCTGCATCCTCTTAGCATCCTCCTCACAGCTAACACCACCGCCCAGCTTCGTGTCATCCACAAACTTGGAGATGCTGCATTTAATTCCCTTGTCTAAATCATTAATATATATTGTAAACAACTGGGGTCCCAACACTGAGCCTTGCAGTACCCCACTAGTCACTGCCTGCCATTCTGAAAAGGTCCCATTTACTCCCACTCTGCTTCCTGTCTGCCAACCAATTCTCTATCCACATCAATACTATACCCCCAATACCATGTGCTTTAAGTTTGCACACTAATCTCTTGTGTGGGACCTTGTCAAAAGCCTTTTGAAAATCTAAATATACCACATTCACTGGCTCTCCCCATCCACTCTACTAGTTACAGCTTCAAAAAATTCTATAAGATTCGTCAGACATGATTTTCCTTTCAGAAATCCATGCTGACTTTGTCCGATGATTTCACCTCTTTCCAAATGTGCTATTATCACATCTTTGATAACCAACTCCAGCATTTTCCCCACCACCGACGTCAGACTAACCGGTCTATAATTCCCCAGTTTCTCTCTCCCTCCTTTTTTAAAAAATGAGATTTAGTTTAGTCCAAACACTGGCTGTGACATGGAGGCAATTAGCATTTCATTCAAAGTTTTATTGTTAAGAGCAAAACTACGCAACTAACTTTTTAAAAAAATCAGTTATGGTTTAGTTAAAATGATAATATTTCATTCAAAACAAAGTAATAAAACTTTTTATGTGTTCTCTTGAAGCACACATTTTGCATTAGTCAGAGCACTGAAAACACCATTAAATGATAGAATGCCAGCAGTCTCTTGGTTATGCAAGGGTTACTTTCTGGGAACTGCCTGTAAACCAGTTTTTCTGTACATCTGAAATTTAACAGTGAGGGTCAATTCATATGAACATCTATTTGTTATCTGTATATTTATATTTACCCTGTATATTTACAATGGTGCAGAATCAACTTGTCCCATATCCAATGGCTATCTTCTACGGCTTTGAAGTATCAATGGGTGTTACATTGTTTGATGAACTATTTTTCAAGTGTCAAGAGTTTTGTCTTGTCATTTTCATTAGGAAATCTCTCCCGCTACAAACAGCTGCTGCATTCATAAAGATAATGTATTTGAGGTTACATGAAAACAATTTGTTTTGAAGATTTGCCATCTTTAGATTTAACTAGCTGCCATCCCTTGTTCTGAAGATGTTTACATTTCTGTAACTATTTTTCCTGTCTTGAAAATACTGTGGGAGAGTTTACATAATTGATTTCCATAAATCAGATCTGCTGTAGTCTAGGGAGCCCCTCAGTACTGTATGGTTACACACACAAAATGTTGGAGGAACTCAGCAGGTCAGGCAGCATCTATGGAAATGAACAAACAGTCGACGTTTTTGGACTGAGACCCTTTATCAGGAAAAAAAGGTGAAAAATCAGAGTAAGAGGTGGGAGGAGGGGAGAAGGAAGTACAAGATAGTAGGTGATAGGTGAAACCGGGAGACAGGGAGGGGTGAAGTAAAGAGCTGTGAGGTTGATTGGTGAAAGAGATAAAGGGCTAGAGGAGGGGGGATCTGATAGGAGAGGATAGAAAATCATGGAAGAAAGGGGAGGAAGAGGAGCACCAGAGGGAGGTGATGGGCAGGTAAGGAGATAGGAGAGCGAGTGAAACATGAATGGGGAATGGTGAAGGGGGGGGGTGCAATTCTGAAACTATATGGTTAGCACAATAAGTTTGTACAGGTATTTATGCTCGATAAGCTAAATGTTGTAAATTATTAATTATGTTCAGTCATCCTGCTGGATAGGATCTATGTGCTTCATGTTTTTGAGTTGACAAGATCATGTAAATATATCACTTGTAATTAAGCAGATCTTATTATATAAAATTTATTTTAGATCCAGCATCAGGAGACGCTGCTGAATCAACTACATCAAAAGTATTTAACTGCAGTTAGTGTAGTTGAAAACCAACAACGGATGATTCATTCTTTGGAACAGGATCTTCAAACTGCCGTGTTCACTGAAAAGGAAATGACCACTGGGGTAAATCAACAACTTTTTTGAAACGGGTTATAGCTTCTCTTTGTTACTGCGGGTAATGCCAAGCCAATAAATGCAGTTTCATGTCATAACTAGCTATATCAAAAATAATTGCATCATGATGAATTAGGCGCAATAGATTTTGTAAAATTGTTTCCTAGCGTTCTATTTATTTAATTCTATTATCAAATCTTCAAAAACATAACATAAATTATACATTATATTTTCTTATTTTACATTTAAAATGTCTTTGGAAAGTGATTTTCCATTTCTTGTGAATAGAAGATTTTTTAATGGGAGAGGAAGTGTTTTCTAGATTTTTTGGATTTGTGGTCCAAACTTGCTGCTTAAATATACTATGTTAATAATGGAAGAAGCATGTTTAAAACAAATGGCTAATTGTGGCTGCTCTACTATTCAGTAAGACAAGGCCTGTCATGAGGTTGCTCTTTTTCATCTGATTATCACCCCACCCTGCCACGCCTGATGTAGTGATGTTTAAAAGATTAAATCTGCTATATTCCAGACAAAACAAAAACGCCACATGAAGATGGCTCTAACTTCAGTCTGTAGTACTTCCAAGTTTTTTATCTTAACACCAAATATCCATTTTCTGGCTCTTAGTTTGGTCCAACTCTCCATATCACCTTTATCAAATTTCTGATCTACTTCCAACAAAAAGGGCTGAAGAGAAATTTCATACAAGGTTACAAAATCTTGATAAGATTGGATGGGATAAAACATCTAGAAAGAAATCATTGTCATTAGAGAAGGGGGTCAAAGATTTAATGTGATTGGCAAACAAACCAGGAATGGCATATGGAGAATTTTTTCATGCAGTTGGTGATTGTTAAACATAAGAGCAGAATTAGGCTATTTGGCCCATCAACTCTGCTCTATAATTTGGAACCCATGGTTTCAAAGTGTAATTGATGCAGCTTCAATGGTTGTTTTCAATGAGGAATTAAATCAATATTCAAGAGTAAAATTTTGGTTTTGCTTTGAGAAAAGACATGGGATTGACATTTACAGGACTGCTTTGCCAGGAGTCAACATGCTCTCAAAATGCCAAAGGTTAACTTGTCTGCCATGATTACTTATGATGCAATGATCTCACATTGAGCACTCTTATTAATGATTGATAAATCCACAATTTTAATAGGGCAGTGTGATACTTTGTAATTAATTAAATTTTAATAAGTTCTTAATAAATTTGTATTCTTCAAAAAATATAACTTAAGTTTGATTGTATTTTTCTGATTGTTTTTCCTTCTTGTTTGCTTTACGTGGACAATTTGAAAGTTCATGGACAGAATATAGATGGCAAAAATGAACTACACCTTCAGAAAATGCAGTTATATTTTCTGTTCACTTGTAGTAATTAAATGAAATAGCAATTGTCAAATAAATGTGATCAGTTGAACTTGTCATCAGTTTTGGCTGGATTATAGATAATAACATAATTTTCCCATCTCCCAAGTGTGCAAGCACAGGAATTATAGAAATGAAAAAATAAACAATCATGTGCTTTTTTGCCCTTTCACTGCTGATTACTATCTCTATGTCTTAACCTTGTGGTATTGTGCATACTTTTATTGAAGTAGAATAATGAACATATTATTGGAATTGTGTCTTGAGTTGCCATCTGAAGAATACAATAATGTAAACAGATTATAACACAAAAAATGCTGGAGCAATTCAGCAAATCAGGCAGCATCTATGGAAAGGAATAAACAATCAACATTTTGGGCTGAGACCCTTCACCAGGATATAGAAGGAAGGGGGAAGAAACCCACACGGTTACCTGTAAAAAAAAATGTTATTCCCTTTTCTCAGTCTTTTGTCTGTGGTGCATCAGTTTCCAGAGTGAGGTTTCCTTTTCAGAAATTTATTGGTGTCATCCTTCTTCAAAGAATTAGGACTCCATTCCTCCACCATTGATGCTGACCCTACTGCATCTCCTCCATTTCCCAGACATCCACACTCACCCCATCTTCCCGCTGACTTAACAGGGAAGCTCCCTCTCCTTTCCATGGTCCACACTCCTCTTCTATCACATTCCTTCTTCTTCAGCCCTTTACCTCTTTCACCTATCACTTCCCAGCTTCTCATTTCATTCCCCCTACCCCAACAAGCTGTCTTCACCCATCACCTCCTAGCTTGTACTCCTCCTCCTCCCCCTTTCTTATTTTGGCTTCTTTCCCCTTCCTTTCCAGTCCTGAAGGTCTTGACTCAAACCGTCAACTGTTTATTCCTTTCCACAGACACTGCCTGACCTGCTGAATTTCTCCTGCATTTTGTATTTGTTACTCTGAATTTCCAGGAGCTGCAGGATCTCTTGTGTATAGGTGTATAAATAATCTATTGATTTCATTCAAGCTGCAAGGAAAATACAATGTGCTCCCCTTCAATTAGGTCAGAACAAGGTATATTTGTTTATACTTATGGTGATCAGTGATCAATGGAGTTTGTTTTTGCCATGGAAAGCAGACTGTTGAGATCTCACATTAGGTTTCTTTCATATACTTTATTTTTTTATAGTTTTGAGTACAATACTAGGCAATTCCACAAGTTAGTCACATCCTTGCCTTTCAGATGTAAGTGAAGGACTTGTTTTTATAGTACGAACCCAGCAGCTTTTGAGTATATTCCTGTGATTGCCTTCAGATCTGCATTATCTCATAATTTGCTATGAAGCAAAGTGAACTTTTGACCTCTACGTTGACAGTTTAGTACTATAACCAATTTACTGGCACACATTTAGAATGATTTACATTTGATGCACAATATTAACATGCATATATGCTGCTTTCCAAATATGAAACCTCTTTGTTAAAAGTCATATATAATAAATATATATGTTCAGCTAAAACTAATTATTGATTAAACTATGCCAAGATCTGAGTAAATCAGGGCTTAAATAGGGTACATGCCGGCAGAATGATTTGAACTTTACACTATATTTTCATCTTTCTCTCTTTATTTGTGATCATTGACAAAGTTCTTGATATATTGCATGCAAAAATACCATTTTTTGCAGCAGAGTTATCCCTTTGAGATCCATGTTAGCTTGTAAATTATTTTTATAGTGAAAGTTGGCTGTCATTTTTCTTCATATAGGTGGCTGAGTGTGAAGAAACCATTAAACATTTGGAAATGGAATTATCTTCATTACATTCAGCACAAGAATTGGACAATAAGACCATTACCCAAAAGAAGCAGGTTATTCATGAGCTACACCAAGAAAGCAATTCACTGAAGCAGAAATTGAAAGAAGCCCTTTGCAAGGTAAATGATATTTAGTGATTATTTATATTACATTAGTTATATCTATATCCATTTTAAAATAAAATGTAGCATGTGTTTTCCCTGATAACAAGGTTTACCTTCTTGTGCTGAAATTGTCTTCTACCTTTCTGTGCCATCCTTTGCAATTGTTAACTTTTAATTCCACATTTCCTACCAAGTTCTATTTTATTTTTATTTATTTAGTGATACAGCATGGAGTAGGCCTGACCCTTTGACTCACACTGCCCCAACAACGCTCGACAAACCTGATGAACTCTAACATAATCATGGGACAACTTACAATAAACAATTAACCTACCCAGTGTGTCTTTGGACCTTGGGAGGAAACTGGAGCACCCAAGGAAAACCAACACGTTCTATGGGGAGGACATACAGACTCCTCACAGATGGCACCGGAATTGAACTCAAAACTCCAAACACATGCTAACCACTATCAGGCTAGGCAGTTTAAATGGTTTGGCATGACTATATGGGCCAGAAAGTATGTTTCTGTGCTGTAATTTTCTTTGACTCTATTAGTCATAAGATGAATCTCATAAGATCAGCTATTGTTTCTCTGCTATATTATGTACAGAAAGTACAGTAAACCTTATTACACATACAAATGGCATTTCCACCACAGAGTTACTGTGGTACAACAGGACCAAATCTGACAACAGACTGCTTCTGACTACAGATAACAAATCTGACTATTTTTTCCCCTGTAAAGAACTCAAAATATTTTCTGAACTGAAGTTTCTGCATGATTCCTCCTGGTCAGAAATTTATTATGGTCAAAAACTTGTGTTCACTGCTGATCTCTAGAAAATTCTGACCTTGTTCATCCACTGTTGTCACCAGCACTGGGTCTTTTGTGACTTTTACAGTTTTCAGGGAGCCTGGATAAAGGCCCATCCACAAAGCAGTTGAAATGACATTTAATAGGTAACACAACCTTATCATCACTTATGCAGCTGTCAAAATATATCATATTTCTGATATTTAGGTAAACATTAGAAGCTTTTAGAAACTATTCAAACTATTAAAATAATTTGTAAAGATTCATTTTTTAAAAATGTGAGATCAACATGCCACTGGCAATGGCAACATTTTGCGGGCAGTTCACTAAACCAGCAGGTATAGGCAGTCCCCGGGTTATGTACGAGTTCCGTTTCTGATTCCGGCTTTAAGTCGGATTTGTACATAAGTTGGAACAAGTACATCCGGTAATATTTAGAGTCAGTTAGTCAAACATTTGTCGTAGTATATAGTATATATTTTACCTTTCTGTGCATATAAAACACTTAAGAAACGTATGTATTCCAATAATTAAACCACTGCGTTGCTCAGTAATGATTGTAGCTTTCATCGGGGCACGGCCTTTCACATGCTCCATTATTCTCACTTTATCCGTTATCCTTTAAAATTGTTCTGATCGTTGACCAACTGTAGCATAATGCTCTTCCAATGACCGATGGCATTTCACCTGTTTCCAGACGCTTTATTATTTCCATTTTATTTTTAATCGCGATTGCTTCCTGTCAAAGGAACTGATACTCTGTGGGTGGCAGGTCCAGAGCTGCGTCGGCTGCCGAGGTCCGCACTGAATTCCCCGGGTCCTAAACTCCACCGCACTGAGACAGGTTAAATGGAACAAGTGAGGGGCTGTGCTGGGTGTGGGTATTTGATTCTCCACAATATTCCGTGTGGGAATTTAAACTGGAGGTGACAGTGTTTTTTTTACAAGGTCAAGTTGCGAGCTCGACATCAACGGATGGTACGGGAGTCACTGGTTCAACGTCAACCCGGCACGGGAGTGGTCTGTCATTAAATTGAACTTGGGAACCTCCGATCTCCAGCTCGGCGCTGATCTCACTGCACCACCAGCCGACCAGATTGGGGTGGGGGGGTACAGGGTCAGGGTGAATTTTACTAAGAAAAATATAAGCCAAATACAAAGTTAAACACTCAACACAGTGTCAATGGCAATGACTTAAAATGGCGGATGGCGTTCACCTTCCTCAGTTCATAAGTACGAGTTGTCCGTAAGTTGGACGTTCGAAACTCAGGGACTACCTGTACTTGTTTTAAGCTACTTTGAACGTTGAAATGTGAAGCATGCAGAAATACTTAAATATAATGAAGTAATTAAAAAGGACTACCTGGAATAATGCTTAGCAATGAATCAGAATCAGATTTAATATTACTGTTGTATATCATGAAATTTGTTGTTTTGTGCAGCAGTACATTGCAATACATAATAACAAAAACTATAAATTGCAATAAGTTGTACACATATAAAAAGAAAATTAAATTAAATCAGTAGTGGAAAAAGAGAGGTAAAATACTGAGGTAATGTTCATGGGTTCCATAAGACATAGGAACAGAATTAGGCTCTTTGACCCATCGATTCAGCTCCACCATTCACTCATGGCTGAACCTTTCTTCCTCTCCTCAACCCCATTCCCTAGCCTTCTCCTCGTAATCTTTGATGCCATGTCCAATCAAGAACCTATCAACCTCTGGCTTTTATACACCCATTGGCCTGGCCTCCACAGCTGCCTGTGGTAACAAGTTCCGCAAATTCATCACTCTCTGGCTAAAGAAATTTCTCCGCATTTCTGTTTTAAGTGGATGATCGTCTATCCTGAGGCTGTGCCCTCTTGGCCTAGACTCCCCCCACCATGGGAAACATCCTTTTCACGACTCTATCTAAGCCTTTCAACATTTGAAAGGTTTTAATGAGATCTCCCCGATCCTTTTAAATTCCAGCGAGTACAGACCCGGAGCCATCAATTGTTCCTCATATGATAACTCTTTCATTCTGCCGCTAGACCCTCTCCTCACCCTTTCTTAGATAAGGAGCCAAAAACTGTTCATGATACTCAAGGTGAGGCCTCACCAGTGCCTTATAAGGGCTCTTGTATTCCAGACCTCTTGAAATGAATGCTAACATTGCATTTGCCTTCCTCACTACTGACTCAACCTGCAAGTTAACCTTTACAGTGTTCTGCACAAGGACTTCCAAGTCCCTTTGCATTTCAGATTTCTGGATTTTCTCCCCATTTAGAAAACAGTATGCACATTTATTTCAATTACCAAAGCCGCATGACCATGCATTTTCCAACATGGTATTTCATTTGCCACTTTCTTGCTCATTCTCTGAATCTGTCTAAGTCCTTCTGCAGCCTAGCTGTTTCCTCAACACTACCTGCCCCTCCACCAGTCTTTGTATCATCTGAAAACTTGGCAACAAAAAGCCATCTATTCTATCATCTAGATCATTGATATACAGCATAAAAAGAAGTGGTCCCAACACCGACCCCTGTTACTCCATAACCTCATTCTTAACAATTGACTCCCAACATTTTTCCAACCACAGTCCTTTGGCACCATATCAGAGTCCAATGTTCTTTGAAAGATCATTGCTAATGCAGCCACAATCTCTAATGGTACCTCTTTCAGAACCCTAGAGTACAGTTCTTCTCCCGTGTAATAGTAACTGCACTCACTTCTCTTCTGTCAGATATTACCACCTCTGGCACACTGCTAGTGTCTTCAGTAGTGAAGACTGATGGCAAAATTCTCAATTAGTTCATCTGCCATCTCCTTGTCCCCCATTATTATTTCTCTGGCCTCGTTTTCTAGGGGTCTTATTGTCCAGTACCCACTCTCCTCTCTCTTTTATTTTTCACATACTTGAAAAAGCTTCTAATATCCATTTTGATATTGTTTGCTAGCTTACTTTCACATTTCATCTTTTCCCTTCTAAGTTCCTCTCTCTCTAGGCTTTTAGAAGCTTCCCAATCCTCTAACTCTCCCTAATTTTTACTTTGTTGTATGCCCCCTCTTTTGTTCTTACATTACCTTTGGCTTCTCTTGTCAGCCACAGTGGCTCTATTTTGCCATTTGAGTATTTTTTTTGTTTTTTGGAGTACATCTGTTCTGCTCTGTCTTCATTTTTCCCAGATCCTCATGGCATTGCTGCTGTGCTGTCATCCCTGCGAGCAGCTCCTTCCAATTTACTTTGGCCAACTCCTCTCTTTTACCACTGTAATTTCCTTTACTCAGCAGAAATACTGCTATGTCAGACTTTACTTTCTCCCTATCAAATTTCAAGTTAAACTCAATCATATTGTGATCACTGGTTCCTAAGGGCTGTTTTACCTTAATCTCCCTAATCGCCTCCGGTTCATGACATAACACCCAATCTAGTATAGCTGATCCCCTAGAAGGCTCAACGAGAAACTGCTTTAAAAAGCCATCTTGTGGGCATTCAACAAGCTCTTTTGAGATCCATTACCAATCTGATTTTCCCAATCGACCTGTATGTTCAAATCTCCCATGACTGTCATAACATTGCCCTTTTAATATGCCTTTTCTATTTCCTGTTGTAATCTGTGGTCCACATCCCAGCTACTGTTGGGCCTGTGTATAACTGCCATCAGGATCCTTTTACCCTTGCAGTTTCTTAACTCAACCCACAAGGATTCCACATCTTCTGATCCTATGTAATATCTTTCCACTGATTTGATGTGATTTTTGACTAGAAGAGCCATGCCACCCCCCTCTGCCTTCCTTCCTATCTCTCCGATACAACGTGTAACCTTGGACATTCAGCTCCCAGCTACAACCATCCTTCATCCATGAATCAGTGATGACCACAATATCATACCTGATAATCTGTAATAGTGCAACACGAGCATCCACCTTATTTCATTGTCTATTCAAAAATCTTCTGGTGAAGGGGAAAATAAACTATTCCTTTTTTAAAATAATGTTTTTAATTGAATTTTCAAATGGTTACAGAAGGAAAAAAATTATCAACCCTTCTCCCCTCCCCCCTAACATATCCCAGTAGAAAGAGGAAATAAGAGAAAAAAAAGAAAGAAAGAAAGAATGCCTGGATATCAGAAGATCCCTACATGCTCCATGGAGTTCATAATAGCTTTAGTATATATATTTATTTATTTTCCCAAATAACCAATAATTTTATCTTCAGAGCACCTATATATTTAATCCTATCTTTTGTAAATAAGGGCGCCAAATTTTCAGAAATATTTCATATTTATCTCTTAAATTATAAGTAATTTTTTCAAATGGAATGCAGCTAAAAGCTACATCTATTTTCATTTTCTTAATGTATGTTAAAATTCTTTTTTCTTTTCACTAGTCCATTAAGCCCATTAACATTGAAACTTTAAAAATTCAGTAAATTAGTCATTATTTTTAACAGGGTTACTCCAGTCTATAGTAATACCTAATGTTTCAACCCTAACGTTTCAACTTTCATTTTAAAATTCTCTGTGTTGCTATGTGTCTCCCCCCCCACCCGGATTGTCCAGGCAAAGAAAGAAAGATTAAAGAAAAATAGATCATAAAGAAAAAAATAACAAAATACCCCCCTACTAATGTTGTGAACAAAAAAAACCCCACAACATTACCCCCCTCTGTTGTACGGGTCATGGCAATCGCCATGATTACGCATGTGAATCCCGTAGCAATTGATCCGAAGTTCCCCCAGCTCCCCATAACATAAAAAAGTATATATAAGAGAAGAAAAAATAATATCACTACTCTCAATTAATATTTCTCAAATTTTTACCTTCCTCCCCCTGTATCATATAATTAAGAATATATTTAAATATTCTTCTGTCCTTAAACATTCATCAACCCCATTCACTGTCCCTGTCTTCATCTTTAATCCATTTCACTTTTAAATCTCTGGATGTGGTTAGCGACTATTTGTGAGTTCTTGTGCAAATTCTTCTGTATCCGGATAATCAGTAAAAGATCTTCTTTTTCCGTCATCCAAAAAAATTATCAGGGTTGCTGTGTGGCGCAATATAAATTTATAACCCTTTTCCCATAAAACTTTTTTTGCTGGGTTAAATTCCTTCTTTCTCTTCAAAAGTTCATAACTTCTATCAGGGTAGAAAATAACTGTTTTCCCTTCTATCTATCATCAATGGCCCATTTCTCTTTCTGGCACGTCGGGCAGCCGCCTTCAGGATCTTTTCTTTATCTTGATAACTTAAGCATTTTATCAAGATTGATCGTGGGTTTTGATCAACTTGTGGTCTTGATCTTAAGGCTCTGTGAGCCCTTTCAATTTCAATTAACTGGGTTCCTTCCTCCATTTCCAAAATTTCCGGAATCCATTTTTGAAAAAAATTTATGAATCCTCTCCCTCTATACCTTCTTTAAGTCTAACAATCTTAATATTATTTCATCTGCTAAAATTTTCAAGTACATCCACTTTTTCCAACAACCATTTGCTTTCTGATGTACAGGCAGAAATATTATCTTCCCTTTTATTCATTCTATCAATGGTGTCTCCAGTTGTTTCTTCCAAGTTTTTAATTTTCTTGTCCATTTTGTCCTGTCTTTTCATAATTTTATCAAACATAATCTTCATATTTTTAATATCTTTTTTATTACTTTTAATGCTTTTAATTCATGCATTATTTGCACCAAAGATTTTTTAATGTCTCCAATATCACCTCCAACCTCTTACTGTTGCTCTTCTTTGTTTGTCTCTTCATCTTCGTCTGATTTATCCAGAGAATCTGATTCCACCTCATATTCACTTTCACTTTCAGTTCCAATCATAGCTGGGATTTGTAGTTTGGGTTGCTTGTGTTTGCGCACGCCCCTTCCTTCATGCATGCGCAATTCCTGTTGCTCTTTTTTTTTGGAAACGGTTGATGTTGCCGCAGTTTCCTGTTCTGTATCACCGGAGGTAAAATGCACTTGAGCCCGAGGCTCTTTCATGGCTGCCGGCCTTGATTCTTTTCCAACTTGTGTTGTCGTCAAAGTAGTAGTTTTCTTCTGCTTCTGTTTAGAAGACATATCTTAAGACAATCCTGAGTAGTTTATAAGTAATTTTTAAAAAGTATTTACTAACTTTTCTTCACTTAAACATTATTTTACTGGTTTTTTACGGGAGAGCTGGATTTCCACGTCTCGCTCCTATGTCATCACGTGACGTGTCCCCCCCCCCCCCAAATAAACTATTCCTGAAACACTGAGTGTGTGTCTTCAGGCTGCTGTACCTCTTCCTCAATGGTAGCAATGAGAAGAGGGCATGTCCTGGGTGATGGGGATCTTAATGATGGATACCACCTTTTTGAGGTATTACTTTTTGAAGCATCCTGGAGGGTGGGAAGGCTAGAGCCAATATGGAACTGGCTGAGTTGACAACTTTCTGCAGTTTTTTCTGATCCTGTGCAGTGGCCTCTTGATACCAGATGGTGATGCAACGAGTTGAATGTTTTCCATGGTACATTTGTACAAATTTGGCAGTGATATATTAATTCTCCTCAAATTCCTAATGAAATATAGCCACTGTTGTGCCTTCTTTATAATTGTATAAATGTGTTGGGCCCGGGATAAATCATCTGGAATGTTAACACACAGGAACTTGAAACTGGTCATCCTTTCCACTTCTGATCCCTCAATGAGAACTTGGGTGTGTTCTCTTGTCTTCCCCTTCCTGTGGTCCACAATTAATTCCTTTGTCTCACTGACACTGAGTGCATAGTTTTTGTGTCACTGCTCAACCAGCTGATCTATCTCTCTCCTGTACAACTCCTCATCACCATCTGAAATGGTTGTGTCATTGGCAGTTTTATAGATGCCGTTTAAACTATGCCTAGCCACATAGTTGTGGGTTTAAAGACAGTAGAGCAGTGGGCTAAGCACACATTAGTGAGATGTATCTGTACTGATAGACAGCAAAGAGGATACGTCATTTTCTTTCCACACAGACTATGGTTGCTTGGTGAGGAAGTCAAAGATTTAGTTGCAGAGAAGGGTACAGAGACCCAAATTTTAGAGCCTGTTGATTTGAACTGAGGGTGTGATTGTGTTGAATGTTGAACCTTATGTATTCATGTAATGCATGTCAATAAGCAGCAGGCTATTTTCTAGCTGATCCAAGGCCAAGTGGAGAGCCAGTGAGATTGCATCCGCTGTAGCCCTGTTGTGGCTATAGGCAAATTACAGTGGGTCTAGGTCCTTAACTCGGCAAGAGTTGCTTGAAGCCGTGACCAATCTTTCTGTTATGTTTGTTCTTTGTAAAAACAAACAGCATGGGTAGAAACACAAACACGAGAAAATCTGCAGATGCTGGAAATTCAAGTAACATACACAAAATGCTGGTGGAACGCAGCAGGTCCACCAGCAATTTGTCTGTAGCATGGGTAGAAATATTTTATTTACAGATTTACCACAGTGGCTTTTGCTTCAGTCCAAGCACGTGTGACAAGCTCACTTGCGTCATTTCTGGTTCCGGGTGAACTACCCACATTACCCACTGGGAACTGAAGTATACACAAGTATACATTAAATTATGAATGTACATAGTAACACATCTTCCCCCTTTAATGAAAAACAAACAATACTATGCCCCCATAAACATGCAAGAAATAATATTCCTTTGCAACAAAGATATTTATATTCTGTAGCCAGTCTCCTTTTTGACTTAGCAGCTTTCAGTCAGTCTCTGAGATGATTTAATGATCCTTTTTGGTCTTCTACATGTTTCACAGGTGTATTGCTTGTATTTGGTGCATTGATATTTGTGTCTTCCTGAAAATTCTGATCAACAAGTTTATTCTTTCCATCTTTTGTCCCCTTTGGAGTACTGACTGGTGATGTGCCACAGGGATGGACCTTGTTGTCATAGGTTCACACGGTTCCTTCGCATAGGTGTTTCTCACTCCATCTGGATCTAGTAGGAATGTAGAGCAACTTCCTCTTGTAAATATCTTTGCATTGATCATGTACCAGAATCATGATCTCGAATTTGCAATTGATCTCTGGGCTTCAGGATTGGTCGGCTTTTCACAGTATTGTTGTGATAATATTTTTGTTTCTCTTTCCCTTTTACTTTAGCCAATTTTACCTTGTGTGCTCCTTTAGGTGTCAACAGGATTTCATGCACTGGAAAATTAGTGCAAATGCATCAACCCATCAGCATTTGGGCTTGTGAAAGGTCATTCTGCAGTGGCACACTTCTATAAATCATCAAACTGTTGTGGAAATCCTCTTGTCCATCTTTTGCTTTTTCCATAAGACCCTTCACAACTTTGACCACACTCCTTGCTAGGCCATTAGATTTTGGTTGATATGGGCTTGAAGTTATATGTTGAAACCCCCAATTGTTGGCAAAGGATTTGAATTTACAGCTTGAAAATTGTGGACCATTGTCTAATACCACTTCACATGGAACTCCGTCCCTCACAAACACAGGTTTTAGGAAGGTGATGACCACTTTGCTGGATGCTGATTGGAGTGCTGTAGCCTCTGGGTAAATGGAAGTAAGTCTGTTACAACATTACATTCAAACAAATCCACTCTGACTTTGAAGTACGGCCTGGTTGGTACAGGGTGTGGTGTCAGCAGTTCTACTTGCAGCTTTGGTCTGTAGGTAAGACAGTGAATCAGTGGTGTGGCTGATGTTTTGGTTCATTCTTAGGCAGTACATTACCCCTTAAGTACTTTGTTTACAATTTTCCTCACTAAGACACCCTTCATGTATCTTCTGGATCACTTCCTTGATTAGCAACACTGAAATCACAAACCTGTTCCCTTTGAAAACTAGTATCTTCCACTACTGACAGTGCAGCTCTGCATGCCCAATAATCCTGAATACACATTGGGCAGTTGTTCTTAGTTGCTGGCCATCCTTTCTGTATTTTCTGTTTGAGTACTTTCATTGTTTCATCTGTCCCTACTGCTATCCTAAACTTCTCTGTTCTATTAGGAGATACGAGAATGTAGTTGATAATCATGTCAACATAGAACCATAGAACACTACAGCACAGTACAGGTCCTTCAGCCTTCCATGTTGTGCTGACCCATATAATCCTTAAAGTACTCAACCCACACTACCCCATAACCCTCCATTTTTCTTTCATCCATGTGCCTGTCCAAGAGGCTCTTAAGTACCCCTAATGTTTTAGCCTCCACCACCTTTGCTGACAAGTCATTCCAGGCACTCACAACCCTCTGTGTAAAAAAACTTACCTCTGACATCTCCCCTAAACTTCCTTCCCTTAATTTTATACATATGCCCTCTGGTGTTTGCTATTGGTGCCCTGGGAAACAGGTACTGACTATCCAAATTATCTATGTCTCTCATAATCTTGTAAAACTCTATCAAGTCCCCTCTCATTCTTCTACGCTCCAAAGAGAAAAGTCTCAGCTCTGCTAACCTTGCTTCATATGACTTGTTCTCCAAACGAGGCAACATCCTGGTAAATCTCCTCTGCACCCTCTCCATAGTTTCCACATTTTTCCTATAATGAGGTGACCAGAATTGAACACAATACTCTGTGCAATCTCACCAGAGATTTGTAGAGTTGCAACATGACCTCTCTACTCTTGAACTCAGTCCCCGTGTTAATGAAGCCTAGCATCCTTCTTAACCACCTATCAATCTGTGCAGCGACGTTGAGGGATGTACGGATTTGAACCCCAAGGTCCCTCTGTTCATCCACGTTATTAAGTAAATGACCATTAATCCTGTACTCAGTCTTCTGGTTTGTCCTTCCAAAATGCATCACCTCACACTTGTCCAGATTGAACTCCATCTGCCATTTTTCTGCCCAACTCTGTAGCCTGTCTGTATCCTCTTGTAACCTTCGACCACCTACAGCTCCATCCACAACTCCACCAATCTTCGTGTCATCCGCGAACTTACTCACCCATCCTTTCGCCTCTACACCCAGGTCATTTATAAAAATCACAAATAGCAGGGGTCTCAGGACAGATCCCTACAGCACTCCACTAGTCACCGACCTCCAGGCAGAATACTTTCCTTCCACAATTACCCTCTGCTTTCTTCCTTTAAGCCAATTTTTCATCCAAACGGCCAAGGTTCCACTGATCCCATGCCTCATGACTTTCTGGATGAGTCTCTCATGAGGGACCTTGTCAAATGCTTTGCTGAAGTCCATCTAGACCACATCCACTGCCCTACCCTTATCAATTTCTTTTGTTACCTCTTCAAAAAACTCAATCAGGCTCATGAGGCATGATCTTCCCTTCACAAAGCCATGTTGACTATCCATGAGTAGACTGTACTTCTCCAAATGGTCATAGATCCTATCCTTAAGAATCCTTTCCAGTAGTTTGCATACCACCGATGAAAGATACACCGGTCTATAGTTCCCAGGTTTCTCCCTATTAACTTTTTTAAACAAGGGAACTACATTTGCCATTCTCCAGCCCTCCGGCACTTCCCCTACAGCCAAAGAGGATTCAAAGATCATAGCTAATGCTCCTACGATCTCTTCTCTCAATTCCCACAACAACCTGGGGTGTATCATATCCGGCCCTGGGGATTTATCAATCTTAATGTTTTTAAGAAGATTCAGCACTTCTTCTTCCTTAATCTCCACATTTTCCAGCACACAGGCCCGCTTTACTTCGACCTCATCCTGATCAAGATCCTTTTCACTTGTGAATACTGAAGCAAAGTATTCATTTAGGACCTGCCCAACCTCCTCTGCCTCCATACACATGTTACCCTCTTTATCCTTCAGCGGTGCCTCTTTCGTTCTCATCATCCTCCTATTCCTCACATATGCATAGAATGTCTTAGGGTTCTCTTTAATCCTACATGCCAAGGCCTTCTTATGCCCCCTTCAATCTCTCCTAAGTCCTTTCTTTAGCTCCTTCCTGGCTACCCTATATTTCTCATAAGCCCCTCCTATTTCCTGCTTCTTATATCTAACATATGCTCCCTTTTTCCTCTTGACGAGTTGCCTCACCTGTTTTTTCAGCCATGGTTCCCTTTTCCTACCATTTTTTCCTTGCCTCAGTGGGACAAACCTATCCTGAAGCCAGCTCAAGTTGTCCCTAAACTTCTCCCATATTATGTCTGTGCTTTCCCCTTTGAACTTCTGTTTACAATTTATTCTCGCTAGTTCCTGCCTCATCCCTTCCAAGTTAGCCTTTCCCCAGTTAAGCACTTTACCATTTCATCTGATTTTATCCCTTTCCATAGCCTGCTGAAGCTAAGGGAGTTGTGGTCACTTTCACTAAAATGCTCCCCCACCAAGAGGTCTGTCACCTGACCAGGTTCATTACCCAGAACTAGATCCAGTATGGCCTCTCCTCTCGTCGGGTGGTCCACATACTGTGTCAGGAATCCTTCTTGAACACACCTGACAAATTCAGCCCCATCTATCCCCCTTGCACTTAGGAGGTGCCAGTCAATATGAGGGAAGTTGAAATCACCTATAACTACTACCCTGTATTTCCTGCACCATTCTAAAATCTGCCTGCTCCTTGGTGTCCCGAGGGCTATTTGGGGGCCTGTGGACTACTCCCAGCACAGTGATTGATCCCTTCCTATTTCTGACTTCCACCAGACTGACTCTGTGGACACTCCTTCTGCAGCATCATCCCTTTCTATAGCCGTGATACAATCCCTGACCAGCAATGCCACTCCCCCCCCTCCTTTCTACCTCCCATCCTGTTCCTTATAAAACACCTGAACCCGGGGACCTGCATCATCCAATCCTGCCCTTCCTCCAACTAAGTTTCAGTAGTGGCCACAACATTGTAGTTCCACGTACTAATCCATGCTCTAAGTTCATTCTCCTTGTTCCTAATACTCTGAGCATTGAAATAGACGCATTTCAATCCCATAAATTGGCTACAATTATGATCTGTCCCCTGCCTGTCCTTCCTCATCAACTCAGAAATGTTAGCATCATGCCCTTGTCCTTCTACCTTAATCCCTGCACTCACATTCTGATTCCCACCTCCCTGCCAAACTAGTTTAAACCTTCCCCAATAGTTCTAACCTGCCCACCAGGATATTGGTTCCCCTGGGATTCAAGTGCAACCCGTCCTTTTTGTACAGGTCACACCTGCCCCAAAGAGGTCCCGATGATCCAGAAATCTGAATCCCTGCCCCCTGCTCCAATCCCTCAGCCACGCATTTATCCTCCACCTCATCCTATTCCTATACTCACTGTCGCGTGGCACAGCTAGTAATCCGGAGATTACTACCTTTGAGGTCCTACTTTTCAACTTCCTTCCTAACTCCCTGTAGTCTTCTTTCAGGACCTCTTCCCTTTTCCTACCTATGTCATTGGTACCAATATGTACCATGACCTCTGGCTGTTCTCCCTCCTGCCGCAGGATATCTTGGATGCGATCAGAAACATCCTGGACCCTGGCACCTGTGAGGAAACTACTATCCGAGTTTCTTTCCTGCGTCTACAGAATCACCTGTCTGAACCCCTGACTATAGAGTCCCCTATCACTACTGCCTTCCTCTTCTTTTCCCTACCCTTCTGAGCCACAGGACCAGACTCTGTGCCAGAGGCACGGTCTCTGTTGCTTCCCCCAGGTAGGCTGTCCCCCACCAATAGTAGTCAAACAGGAGTACTTATTGTCAAGGGGTACTGTCTAGTACCTGACCCTTCCCCTTCCCTCTCCTAACTGTGAACCATTTCTCTGTCCCCCGTGGCCCCAGAGTGACCACCTGTCTGTAACTCCTCTCTATCACCTCCTCACTCTCCCTGATCAGATGAAGGTCATCAAGCTGCAGCTCCAGTTCCCTAACACGGTCCTTTAGGAGTTGCATCTTGATGCACTGGGTGCAGATGTGGCTGTCTGGGATGCCAGGAGACTCCATTACCTCCCACATCTGACACCAACCACAGAAAACTGGCCTCACATACATACTACCTCCTTTAGCAATCAACAACTGCCTCACCTCGTCCCATTACTGCCGAAACCCGTGGAGCCAAAGCCTCTGCTGCCTCTCACTCTGCTGCCCGCTGGATATGGCTGCCTTCTTTTTAAATTGTTCGTGCTCAACTGGCTGACGTCACGCGCCTGCGCAGTCTGGCCTCTCTCTTCCCCCGAGAACTCAAAATGTCTTCCTGCTGGAAATCCTTAGGTGCTCTCTTGCTGCCTTCTTGTTCCGAATCAAAAATCAACATATCTACATGAATCTCTTTGTCACCCTTTTCTTGTTGACTGCTTGATACAGCACATCAGCAGCAAACATAAATTTTCCCTATGTGTACATCTTTTTCATGTCATATATTTGCAACCTCATCAACATGTGCTGTATCCTCGTGGGAGTCATTTAGTGGTATGGACATAATTGAGACCAGTGGTTTATGGTCTGTCTCCATTTCAAAAGCTGTCCATAAATGTACAATGGAACTTTCACATGCATCTGTGCTGGTGAGAAGCTCTTTCTTTATTTGTGCATTGTTGACTTCTGCAATTGATGCATAGGCCCCAGGTTGCCATGTGTCATCATGCTGCTGCAGTAGTACTGCTCCAAGGCCGTACCAGTACAAGATCCTAGTACACCTTTCTGGATCATAAAACTTCAGAACATGGAAAGGACTCTTTTCAGCAAATGTAAACACTCTTCTTCCATGTGAAACAAAATCCACTCATTTTCTGCTCAAGGTGTGACCTAGGTGGTGCTGACATAAGTAGACAGTTGAGGGATGAACTTACCCAAGAAGTCACCTTCCCCAAGAAACATCACACCTATTCCTTGTTTTGGGGCCTGTCTATGTCTTCAATGGCTGACATCTTTCTTGGGTTAGGCTTCATTCTTCTGATATGACATCTCCTATGAAAGTCAATGAAATCACACCTCTTATGAAATCACATTTCTCTTAATTTAATTTCAAATTGACATTATGTCATCCATCATAGCCTTAACACCATCAAAGACCATATGGATGGTTTATGGTAGAGTTCTGGTGTGGACAGAATTCCATATGGTACCTAAGAAAACAATATCTTCCCTTTGATGTGTCAAAAGTGCACATTCTCTAACTTGCCTTATGCAGCTTCATCTTCCAAAATCCAGATGCCACATTGAGTTTGCTATCCAATTGACACCTACAAACCAGGACATGATAATCCTCACATGTTGGCGATTAAAAATACTCTGTCTTGATGGCTTTATTGAGATCTCTTGGGTCTAGCCATATTCACAATGCTCCATTTTTCTTTTGTGTAATTGTTACGAACCCCGTACTGGGTCACTTACCAGCAAAGATAGAGAGGCCCGTTGAAGTCTGATGGTACTATTTTTAAAAGTCTTTATTTATAAAGGGGCACAAAAATAAGATTAATACAGACATTCAGATAACATACATCGTTAATACTCAATCTAAAAACGCGGGTATACTAATAATCATCAATTAAGCAATAGCTCTATCGTTTGTCTAGGGGATATTGTATTGTCCAATGGAAAGATAAAAGTCACTGTCCTTTCAAGCTGCATCTCTTTGGGTTTAAGAGAGACGGTTTTAAACTTGCCCGGGTCTTTTATGAGGCCAATCTGCTGAGTCGAGGGAGTTGGTTCCCCATTGTTAGTTCCAAGTCATTTTCCGTGGTACCAGCCACCAGCTCCCAGGCAAGGGAACCGAACGCACGTGGCTTCCTTCAAATGGCTTCCCGCTATTACGGGATCGCTAGCGTTTCTTCTGGTGCATCTGAGGGGCTGTGCCTACAGCCCTCTTTTATCTTAACTCGCAGGGTAGTAGATGTCAATCAGGTTGGGGTGATGCAATCTCTCTCTCAACCAGCCCACTTTGCCCGAGGGCTTGCACGTAGCATAGTCCCCAATCCACAAACGTTGTCTCCAGGAGACAATGGCCATGTCTCTCTCTCATTTCCTGGGTCCTCTGACCCAACCCAATAATGCTCTTGCGATTCTCACAAAGGAGGGGGCTACCCCGCATCCTTCAGCCCCTCAGAGCTGTGGTACATTCATAACATAATGAACAATTTTCGGTGTGTCATTTATCTATTCTATGCATGCTAGTTCTTATTTAAGTGTGTCTCTAAGCGCAAATGGATCTTTCCTGCTTACACAGACATCAGGAGCTACTGTCTCACCTGTATGGATTCTGTGCATACCAGATAGACATCCAAGCTTTTCACATGCACTTAGACCTAATATTGGTTATACTTTCACAGATTTACCTGGACTCCAGTGTTAAGCTTGAATAGAATTACTGAGTAACTCACAGTCATTGGGACAATCCATTGTTCTACCAACACCAGCAGTCAGCAGAAAATCTACAAAGACTTCCTCCACTTCCTCAGCAACCAGATGCACTTTTTACTTGGTATCCCCACCTTTGCAGCACTTTCCAAAATGATTCTTCTTCCCACAATTACTTTTTATAAGCAGGAGATATCTTTGGGATGTGCCGCATTTGCTGTTTGAGCCTTCCTTTTCGCTTTGGTGGCGCTTTGGGAAATGCCTTGTGCTCTGCCCTGTTTTCACAGCATGCACAGTTCCAGGTGAACTATCAGCATTTCAGTGTCTGCTTGTGTACAACTCATAAATGTAAGAATCAAGAAGTAAGCATACCAATTTATGCATTGACTATCACAGCTATTGTTCTGCATCAAAATTAATTCAAATATTTATCTTGAGTCAGAAGTGAAAGACCAGAGCAAAATTACAAAGATGCTGCTATATGGGTCTTGCTTTATATAAATATTATGTAAAAAATCACGGTAGCTGACCACAATTCAAAGATCTATGCATTTATGCAAGAATGATAAAGCTGCTACTGATTTCCTGTGTAACTATATTTGTTAAATACATGCATAAAGTGTCTTCACTCTTCTACTACTTTTATTACAGTTGTTATTTGACACCACCTTCACTCTAAAATTTGGACTGAACTTTGATATACTTTGCCCAAATCTGAGCAATTTCTAATCTGTCAGCAGGTGCGGTGCCATTAAGTCTGCACACCTTCTAGTAGATTTTTCTTATCAGCTATTTTCTGAATTGTTGGGATAAAATATGAGGACAAATTTCAACCGTTTTATTCATTCATAACATTTAAAAACATATCTTGGTGTATATTTTATTTCCTGTTAAACTTACAAAATGGCATTAAAATGAATGGTGCAAAAATCTGTGACTTATGGTTTCAGATAAAACAACACCTTCTGTGACAAAGGATCAGAAACAGGTCTAATATCACCAGCATACGTCGTGTAATTTGTTATTATGGGGGAGCAATACATTGCAATACATAACACTAAAGACTGAATTACAAAAGTTATATATCCTATATAAAATAGTTAAATTAAATAAGTAGTGGATGTGCCAAATAGCAGAGTTGTGCCATAGCAACAACCTGGCGCTTAACGTCAGTAAGACAAAAGAGCTGATTGTGGAGTTCGGGAAGGGTAGGACAAAGGAGCACATACCAATCCTCATAGAGGACCAGAAGTGGAGAGAGTGAGCAGCTTCAAGTTCCTGGGTGTCAAGATCTCTGAAGATCTAACCTGGTCCCAGCATAGCAATGCAATTTTAAAGAAGGCAAGACAGCGGCTATACTTCATTAGGAGTTTGAAGAGACTGGCATGTCAACAAATACACTCAAAAACTTCTATAGATGTACCATAGAGAGCATTCTGGCAGGCTGCATCACTATTTGGTATGGGAGGGTTACTTCACAGGACCAAAAGAAGCTGCAGAGGGTAGCTCCATCTTGGGTACTAGCCTACAAATTACCAAGGACATCTTCAGGAAGTGGTGTCTCAGAAAGGCAGCGTCCATAAGTAAGGACCTCCAGCACCCAGGGCATGCCCTTTTCTCACTGTTACCATCAGGTAGGAGGTACAGAAGCCTGAAGGCACACACTCAGCGATTCAGGAACAGCTCCTTCCCCGCTGCCATCCAATTCCTAAATAGACATTGAATGTTTGGACACCACCTCACTTTTTTAATATACAGTTTTTATGTTTTTGCACATTTTAAAAATATCTATTCAATATATGTATACTGTAATTGATTTACTTGTTTAGTTATTATTATTTTTTTCTCTGCTAGATTATGTGTTGCATTGAACTGCTGCTGCTAAGTTCATATCACATGTCAGTGTTAATAAACCTAAATCTGATTCTGATAGTGCAAAAATAAAAGTAGTGGGGTGGTGTCCGTGGGTTAAATGTCCATTCAGAGATCTTACTATCTCTCATTTGCTTATTATTTTAGTGTCTGCTTGAGCACAACTCATAAAAGCAAGAATCAAAAATTAAGCATAACAATGTATGCATTCAATCAATACCAAACCATACAATTGTTGGCTAATAAACATTGTGTATTTATATAATGCACATCTCCCGCTTGCTATTGCTATTCCAATTACTTTTTCAAAATATTCCCTCAGTAGAGATGGTTGCTCATTTGCTTTGGAAGACGATGCTGATAGCCATTAAGATTATCAGATTATCTTTAGTCCTGCTGGCTCTGCTTTGAATTGGACTCCATTACCATGTGAGGCAACAGTCTGCTGATTGGCAACACTAAAGTCAATATCAAAAAGGCAGATCAAAAAATAAATGTTATCACCCTGTGGACAGCATTCCACTCTACTCCACTAGGCCAGAATATTAATGATTCTCAGAATCTACTGAAGAACAATTTCTTGGAGTACTATCACACTTCGAAAGTCCATTTGAACCCTGGAGTCCAAAGCCATGGTAGTAGCAGTTTTTGCTTGGATGACAATAATTTTCACTGCTACGCTCAATACAAAGTGGATATGAAAGATTAGAACTGAAGGCATGACACACAAGCTTAAAAGCAACCCTGACAGTACCTTAAACAACTAAACGTGCATGCTTTCCAGTCTCTTCCTATAGGTAGCAGCATCATGGTTTTCAGAAGGGTACTCCAGAGCAGAGCTGGTGTTGAAATAGCACTCTTTGTTATTTTCCCTGTACTTTGCTGAAGTCTACTCATGCCGGGTGACTTATCCACGTAGATTTCAATTCTAACCTGCAGTCTGCTGTTGATAGATGCCAACAACTGAGCTAAATTTATAATTATCAGAGGATTGACTTGGTGCTTTCATCTAGAGGCTTATCCCTACAGGATTCCTTGTGCATCCAAGTTGAGAAATGGTTGCAGTGAGGTGAGGAGTATGTTAGAGAAGTATGCTTGTTAACATCCAAACCATATAATGTGGAAGAGATAACACACACAAAATGCTGGTGGAACACAGCAGGCCAGGCAGCATCTATAGGGAGAAGCGCTGTCGACGTTTCGGGCTGAGACCCTTCGTCAGTAATGTGGAAGAGATTGTGGGATTAGGAAAAACGGGTTCTGTCAGTGATCTGCAAGTATGGGAATAGCTATTTGAAGCTAAGTTATGTAAAACATCTTCACACAGAGGTGGTGAATCCCTGGAATTCTGTACCCCAGAGAGTTGTGCAGTCTGGGTCGTTAGGCGTATTTAAAAAAAAGATGTAAACACATTTTTGAAAGTCAGAGAATTGAGGATTATAGGGAAATGACACTGAAGATGAAATGAGCCCTATGCAGGTCAGCCTTAATCATATTGAACGGTGAGTAGACTTGATGAGCTCAGAAATGACTTCTCCTAATATCTTATGCTTTTATGTTCATATTGTTGCGGGGGGGGGGGGGTGCGACTGAGGAGAACCCAAGTGCAGGACATTGCTTTTCACAATTTCTGATAACTGCTGGTCAAGATCTTAATTGAAGGTTAATCATCCACACCCTCTTCATTCTGACTAACAGATGGTGTAGATGGTACCAATTTGGAGCAGTTGTACATCACTGCTTTCTACAAGAGATAGTAGAACTTAAGTGAGTGCTTCACAATATTTCTGGGAAATGTGATAGCTTATCATGTGTTCCACTCAACACATTTGGTCTGGACAATCTTAAACTGTGTCTTTTGAGACGCAGTCATAATTTGAATCACTCAAATGACTTTCAACTGGGATTGCTGAAATGATTTCCTGGTACTGTATACTGTTGCATAAAATTGTGTGATTATTGCTCCTTTGAAGTTGAAATCATGTATGTACTTAATTGTGCAGACTGAGGAGGCGGTGAGCATAATATCATATAATTCAGCCAGCAGTGTGAGAGGGAAAATGTAAAAGTGAGATGTATCGGTATTACAGTGGAGTAAAGCAAATTAGAGAGGCATGAGAGAGGAGCTGGCCGAAGTTGATTGGAAGGGGACACTAGCAGGGATGATGGCAGAACAACAATGTCTGCTGTTTCTGGGAGCAATTCGGAAGGCACAAGAAAGATACATATTAAAGATGAAGAAGTACTGTAAAAGGTGGATGAAGCAACCATGGCTGACAAGGGAAGTCAAAGAAGCATAAAAGCAAAAGGAAGGACAGGTAATATATCAAACATTAGTGAGAAGCTTTTAAAAACCAACAGTAGGCAACTGAACAGCCATAAAGAGATAGGAGAACTATGAAGATAAGAAAGCCTATAAAGTAAAAGAAGATACAAAATGATTTTCACATATATAAAAAGTAAAAGAGAGAAGGGAATGGATATTGGACCATTGTCAAATGACGTTGGGGAGTTAGTAATAGGGAACAAACAAATTGTGGCAAACTGAATAAGTAATTTGCATTAGTCTTCACTTTGGGAGACACTAGTAGAATGCCAGAAATGCCAGAGCGTTGGGGGCAGAAGTGAGTGTCATTGCTATTACTAAGGAATAGGTGCTTTAGAAGCTGAAGGTTGATAAGTCACCTGGACTAGATGTACTACATCCTAAGATTCTGAAAGAGGAGGCTGATTAGTAATGGTCTTACAAGAAAAACTGGATTCTGGAATGGTTCCAGAGGACTGGAAAATTGCAAATGTCACTCTAGTCGTTAAGAAGGGAGGGAGGCAGAAGAAAGGCACTTATTGTCCAGTTAGCCTGACTTCAGTGGTTGGGAAGATATTGGAGTGTGTAATAAATGATGACTTTCAGGGTACTTGGGGGCACATGACAAAGTAGGCCAATCAGCATGTTTTCCTTAAGGGGAAATCTTGCCTGACAAATTAGTTGGATTTCTTTGAGGAAATATCAGACAAGATCAACAAAGGAGTCAGTGAATGTTGTTTACTTGGATTTTCAGAAGGCCTTTGGCAAGGTGAGGCTGCTTAACAAGATAAGAGCCCACTGTATTACAGGCATATACTAGCATGGATAGAAGATTGGCTGATTGGCAAGTGGCGAGGCTAGGAATAAAGGGGACCAATTCCGGTTAGCACCCAGTGTCTCGTGGTATTCTACAGGGATCAGTTTTGGGACCATTTCTTTTTGTGTTATATGTCAGCGATTTAGATAACAGCATTGATGGCCAAGTTGTGGACAATTCAAAGATAGGTGGGCAAGTAGTGCAAGCAGGGTTGCTGCAGAAGATCTTAGACAGATTGGGAGAATGGATAAAGAAGTGGCAAATGGAAAACAGTGTAGCAAAGTGCATGCCCACGCACTTTGGTAGTAGGAATAAAAGCATGAATTATTTTCTAAATGGGGAGAAGTTTAAAAAATCAAAGGTACTATGGGACGGGAGTTTCATACAGGATTCCCTGAAGATTAACATGTAGGTTGAGTCATTGGTAAGGAAGGCAAATGCAATGTTAGCATTCATTTTGAGTGGATTAGAATACAAGTGCAAGGTTGTTAATGCTGAGGCTTTATAAGGCATTGGTCAGAATACACTTATTTGGTTTGGTCCCCTTATTTATGCTGGCATTGGAAAGGATCCAGAGAAGGTTCACATGAATGATGCAGAAATGAAAGGGTTAACATATGAGGCCCTGGGCCAGTACTCAGTGGAGTTTAGAAGAATGAGGGGATCTCATTGAAACCTACCAGATATTGAAAAGCCTCTATAGAGTGGATATAGAGAGGATGCTTCCTATAGTGGGGGTGTCTAGGATTTGATGGTGCTGCCTCAGAACAGAGGGATGTACATTTACACCAGAGTTAAGGAAAAAATTCTTTAACCAGATGGGGTGAATTTGTGGACTTCTCTCCCATAAATGGCTATGCAGGCCAAGTCATTGGGTATATTTAAGGAAGAGTTTAATTGTTACTTGAATAATTAGGGTGTCAAAGATTAATCAGGGAAGAAGGCAGGAAAATGAGTTTGACAGGAATAATAAATCAGCCAAGATGGAATGGCAGAACAGACTTGATAGGCTGAATGGCCTAGTTCTGCTTCTCTTTCCTATGGTCTTATGGCTGAATGGATTTTACCAAGAATGAATCTACTTCAAACTCATTATATTTTATTTGGAAACCAACAAGGATATTGTGCTCTGTGAATGCCTAATGGCATCATATCTCCTTGCAGTGGTGGGGGGGGGGCAGTGGGGGAGAAGCCAGCTGGATACACCAGGAAAACAGAGCTGGAGGGAGCACAGACATTTTCTGCTTCTGGATTCAATGTAGGAAGTGGATCATGGAGGGTGGACACAACAAAGAGCTCCCAATAAAAGATGACTCTGAAATAATATGTTGTAACTGTTCATGTGCTATAGTGATCACTGATTATTTATGATTTCTACCAATGACAGTTGAAGGGACTGATTGCAGTGTAGCCAACTTCGCTCTTAATACAAAGATAGTTAGGAAAGCAAGTGTGAGGAGGGCATGCCCTATCTTGAAGGTGATGTAGATATGCTGAGCAAGTGGGCAAAAACTTGGCTGATGAATGAACTATGAAGTAAGGATATAAGATTGTCCATTTTCTAGGAAGAACAGAAAACCAGAGTCCTGTATGACTGGAGAGAGATTACAGAACAGCTGTACAGAGGGAGCTAGATATCCTTGTAAATGTAGCTCATGAATTTAGCATGTAGATGTACTGTAAGAAGAAGGAAGGCAATTGAGTGTTGGCCGTTATTAGTAAATACCGTAGATGGAGATTAAAAGTAATAGGTTTGACTTCAATTGTATGGGATGTTGGGGAGACCATTCTTGGAATTCTGCATATAGTTTTAATTTTTTAAGACTCTTTTATACTTTATCTTTTATACTCACATTCTAGATAGGTCTAAGAAGCTTCACTAGGTTGATGCCTGGGATGATGCCACTGTTATGTGAAGGTAACGTAGGTTAAATAGCTTGGGCCCAGAAAATTCTGAGAGGGCTTTATGGTGACATAAAGATCTCCCCTCTCTCCTATTCCGTTGGAGAATTAAGAATTAATCTGCACAGTTTTAGAGTAAGAGATTGTCCATTTAAGATGGGGGTTTGGAGGAAATTTTCTGCCTGAGGGTCATGAGTCAATGGAATTATTTGCCCATGACATTGTGAAAGTTAGGTCAGTGAATATCACTAAAGCTAAAAAAGGTAGATTTTAAGACTATACAGTGGTCAAGTGTTATGGGGGGCATGCAGAAAAGTGGAGGTGAAAGCAAGATCAGGTCAGCAATGATTTTTTTGAATCGTGAAGCAGGCTTGACTGACACAATGCTCGGATGCTCGCCAGCTGCTCCTATTTTTTTGTATTCTAATAGTTAGTTAGTAGCAGAGTTGGGAAATAGAAGAAAGATACAATTCAGAGTGATCTCATTCAGTGATAAAATAGGGTTGAGAGAATGGATGGTCTTTTGATCATATGAGTCAAGTTTTCTTCGTAACATAATGCACACTGAATTATTAGAGACTAGAAATAAATTGTGTTACAAAGCGACTTCTACTTTTCTCATAGCGTCCATTTTTCTAGGGTGCTACTATATTTCACAAGGTTTACTTGCGGCTGAATAATTGTCATTTTTAAGTCAAGTTCAAATATTAAAATACCACAAAAAAACTGCAAAAATGTTGGGTATGCGAACAGGTTCGACAGCATCTGTGAGAAAGCTCTAAGTTGATTCAAGCAAAATGTAACATAAATGTAGTGTAAATAAAGGCAGGATTTGTCCTCTGGTAGGGGAGTATATATTTGTGGATTTCGCCTTCAGCAATTTACTAAAGTTTTTTTGATAATCTTGAAAGTATAATAAGTTGATAGGAGGAATTCATGTATACGTGGTCTGGTGTCCCTTGAAAGGAGTTGTATCCAAATATGTTTTTTGCTGTAGTGAGAAGTGGTGTAGACTGTAGATGGAATTTTTGTTTTCATTTTTTAGTCTTTCGTTTCTGTTGCACATTTAGAGCAGTGGGATACCAGATAGGATAGTGGAATGCTGTATTTGCAGGATGTGGGAAGACAGGGAGATCTCTAGTATCCCTGATGACTACACCTGCAACAAATACAGCTGGCTGCAGCTTCTAATGGACCATGTTAAGGAATTGGAGCTGGAACTGGATGAACTCTGATTCAATTGGGAGGCTGATGGGTTGATGGTCAGTACATACAAGGAAGTAGTTATACCCAAGGTGCACGACACATTAAACTGGGTGACCCGTCAGGAGGGAGAATGGGGGTAGGCAGCTAATGTAGAGTACCCCTACGGCAGTTCCCCTCAATAGCAGGTATAATGTTTTGGATATTGTTGGCAGGGTGGGAGGAGGAGGCAATCAGTTTGCAGAGGAAAGCCACTGTGATCATATCTCTGGCACTGAGTCTGGCTCTGTGGTTCAGAGGGGAAGGGGTGGTGGGTGAGAAGATTTGAGCTGTAGTGATAGGGGATTTGTTGGTTAGGGAACAGAAAGGAGGTTCTGTGGACAAGAATGAGATTTCCAGATGGTATGTTGCCTCCTGGGTGCCAGGGTCAGGAACATCTTGGATTGAGTCCACAGCATTCTTAAGTGAGAGGGTGAGCAGCCAGAAGTTGTGGTCAATGGCGGTACCAGTGACAGAGGTTGGATGGTTGACAAAGTGCTGCAAAGTGAGTTCAGGTAGTTAGGTGCTAAATTAAAAGATAGGACCTCCAGGGTTATGATCTCAGGATTATCACCCGTATCATGTGCTATTGAGGCCAGAAATAGGAAGATTATGTAGTTTAACATATGGCACAGGAGATAGTCATAGAGAAGTACAGCACAGGGACAGGCCCTTTGCTAAACCCTTTAAACTGCCTACTCCCATTGACCTGCACCAGAATCATAGCCCTCCAAGCCTATCCAAACTTCACTTGTGTTGAAATCAAACTTGCATGCAGCACTTATGCTGGTAATTCATTCCACACTCTCACAACCATCTGAGTGACAGTTTCCCCCATGTTCCCCTTAAACTTTTCACCTTTCACCCTTAACCCACGACCTCTGATTGTAGTCCCACCCATCCTCAATGGAAAAAGCCTGCTTCCATTTACCCTATCTATACCCCTCATAACTTTGAATACCTCTATCAATTCTCCACTTAATCTATGTTTGAAGGAATAAAGCTCTAACCTATTCATCTTTCCTTATAACTTAGGTCCTCTAGACCTAGAAACAACTTTGTAATTTTTTTTCTGTAGTCTTTCAACCTTAATTATATCTTTCCTGTAGGTAGGTGTCCAAAATTGCACACAAGACTCCAAATTAAGTCTCACCAATGTCTTATGCAACTTCGGCATAACATAGTATCTCCTTTATTCGATTGATTTAGGAAGGCCAATGTGCCAAAAGCTTTCTTTACAACCCTATCTATTTGTGATGCCACTTTCAACAGATTTTGGACCTGTTTTCTCAGATCCCTTTGTTCTGCCACACTCCTCAGTGCTCTAGCATTCAATGTGAAAAACCTACCCTGGCTGGTCCTAACAAAGTGTAATACCTCACACTTGTCTGCATTAAATCTCATCTGCCATTTTTCAGCCCATTTTGCCAGCTGATGCAGATACCTCTGCAGGCCATGATAACCTTCCTCGCTGTCCACTACATCCCAATCTTGATGCCATCTGTAAATTTGCTGGTCCAGTTAACCACATTATCATCCAGATTGTTGATATAGATGACAAACACTGAAGGACCCAGCACCGACCCTTGTGGCACACCACTACTAAAGGCCTCCAGTCAGAGAGGCGACTTTCTATTACAATTACTACATCATCTTGAATTCTGAGCAATAGTGGAGGAGGGAATGCTTCAGACTTTTGTGTCATTGAGTTCTATTCCAGCAAAAGTGGGACCTGTACAGAAAGGACAGTTTGCACCTGAACTGCAGGATGACCACTATTCTATTGGGAAGATTTGCTAGTGCTGCATGGGTAGTGGGGGGTAGGGTGGGTGCGGTGAGCAAGTTTAAACCAGAGTTGCAACAGTTCGGAATAAGTGGGCCAGAACAGATAGTGGAGTGGTTGTGAGAATGATGTACAAAGCAAAGGCAGGAATCAAAAGATTGACCAGGATAGAATTAATGTTCTGAGCTGCGTATATTTCAATGCAAGGAATATTATGGGAAAGGTAAGGGAGTTGAGGGCATAGATCGGCATGTGGAATTATGACATTGTAAACATTAGTGAGATTTGGTTTCAGGAGGGGCAGGCCTGGCTGCTCGGTGTTCTGAGGTTCTGTTGTTAAAGACGTGATAGAACCAGAATGGATTTAAAGAGGAGTGATGGCATTAACAGTCAGGAAAATGCCACAGCAGTGCTCAGCCAGGACACGTTGGAGAACTTGTCTGGTGAGGCTTTATGGGTAGAATTGAGGAATAAGAAATGTATGACCATGTCAATGGGATTATCTTATAAACCACCAAACAGTCCACAGAATTTAGAGGGGAGATCACAGGCTGTTGCAAGAAACATAAAGTTGTGATAGCAGGTGATTTTAAACTTTCCACATATTGACTGGGACTCCCATACTGAAAAAGGGGTGGATGGGAAAAAGTTCTTTAAATGTGCTCAAGAAAGTTTCTTTAATCAGTACGTAACAATCCCAACCAGAGAAAGTGCAACACTAGATGTCCTATTAAGGAATAAGACACAATTGACAGAAGGATTATTTAGGATAGATTCCACTCTCCTGAACTGATCGATGTGCCATCTCCAGATGACATAAGATGCAATACCCACTATGTAGGAGAGTGGTCCAGTTTGATCCTTAATCCTTCCAAGTATTCACCTGATCACCTCTGTAGTCCCTTGCCAGGACTGCTTGTCCAGGAGTGAAATATTGAACCTCCTGGCTTGAGGAGCCCTCAGTTTGTCTCAGCTGTTTGTCCTTTTGAGATTGGGTTTAAGAAGATCCAAGTGTGAACACAAGGGATGATGTAGGAAAAGCACGTCTGGTGAGTTGTTGATTGCGGAGTGTACTGCATTGTGATATGCAAGGAAGAAATTGGTGAGCTTCTGGTTCCATGTAAGTGTTGTGTCTTCTGCTGACACTGCTTGTAGAGTTTTCTTTAGTCCTTGGACAAACATTTCTGCCAGGCCATTTGTTGTTGAGCTATACGGTGTCAGTGTAATATGTCTTACTCCATTCATTTTCAGGAATGACTGAAACTGTTCAGCAACAATTTGTGGTCCATTGTCACTGACTAAGTATTCTGGAACTCCAGTCCTTGAGAAGAGGCTTCTTAACACATCAGCAATGTACAAGGCCATGGTGGAGGCTATTTGGAACAGTTCTGGATACTATGTAGGCTACCAAGAAATATATCCTAATGAATGGTCCATTAAAATCCATATGAATCCTTTGCCAGGGAATGCAGTTCATTCCCATGGATAGATAAGCACTGTTCTTGGCATTCTGAATAGTGTATAGCAAGCTGCTCAATCTGTTGATCAAGCCTAGACCACCAGACAGAGCTTCAAACTGATGTTTTTATTTTGACCATGCCTAGATGACCGACATATAGCACCTCCAACACCTTAGTTCTCAGCTTGGAAGGTACAACTCTCAGTCTCCATACAAAGCCATCCCCATTGAGGGCCTGCTCATCCTGGCATTGGTAAAAATGGGGGAACTGGAGTTTTTGCTGTACTTTCCAGCCATTTCGGGTGGTCATGTAGACCTGTGGCAGTGTGGAGTCATTTCTGTTAACCTTTTGGATCATCTCTACCATAATAGGGAGACTTATGACTTGCATTAGGGAGAATACATTAAGAGCAGTGCGCTCTTTTGCAAATTTTTCCGGTATTTCCTTTCCCAAGGGTAAATGCAACAATCCACCAACATTTCCATGATTAGTTGTCCTCTTGAATTCGATCTTATAATTGTATCCTCCAAGAAACAGAGCCCATCTCTGCATTCGTGCTGCTGCTTTTAGTGGAACACCCTTCTCTCAATTGAAAATGGTCACCAGTGGTTGATGATCAGTAATGAAGGTAAACTCTCTCCCATGCAATAACTGGATGAAACATTTCATACCCCAAAACAGACTCAAGGCCCCTCTGTCAATCTGTGTGTAATATTTCTCTGCAACGGTAACGATATTGATGCACCATCAATAAGTCAGAGACATGAGGCGAGATATAGGCTTTTATTGGCTGGAAGAAAGAACAAGCAGCACGTGACCACCACACTACATCCTGGAGACTGAGGCTGGGGCTGTGTCTCCAATCGCCTTTATACCGGGGTCCTTGGGAGGAGCCACGGTCTGTGGGAGGAGCCACTGGAGCAGTCAGCAGGGGGGCGTGTCCAGGCAGGTATATGTAGTTCACCACAGATATGTAATGCAAAGTTTATGGGGTGTTCATTTCCATCATTCATTATATTACATGACTGCACCTGTACCGTAAGGTGAAGCATTACAGGCAAGTTTCATAATGCGTGAGAACAGTGTCTGACATCACCATTTTCTATCTCCCATTGTAATTTGTAGTCCACGTCTTTACTACAGTTTGGGGGTCTCTATATAACTCCTATTAGCGTCTTTTTACCCTTTCAGTTCCTTCCGACAACTTCGAACGCTATGTAATTTCTTTCTAATGATTTGATTTCATTTTTTATGAACAGAGGAACACCACCCTTCTACCTGCTTGCCATGAACATCAAGTTTCTAGATCTAATCTTCTTTTAGCCATGATTCAGTGATGCCTACCACGTAATACCTTCCAATTTCTAACTGTGCTACAAGTTCATCTACCTTATTCCAGATACTGCGTACATTGAAGTATAACACCTTAAGTACTGTATTCACAAGGAAATCTGCAGATGCTGGAAATTCAAGCAACACACACAGAATGCTGGTGGAACGCAGCAGGCCAGGCAGCATCTATAGGGAGGAGCACTGTCGACGTTTCGAGCCGTGACCCTTCGTCAGGACTAACTGAAAGGAAAGATACCTGACGAAGGTTCTCAACCCGAAATGTTGACAGTGCTTCTCCCTATACATGCTGTCTGGCCTGCTGAAGTCCTGTACTCACCCTTTTTGATTTTGTCTACTTTATATGTTGCAACTCAGCCTGTTGACTGCAATTTTGCCCTATCATCAGGCTCTCCTTGCTAGGAAGCTCACTACACATTGCCTCTGTTTCTAAACCAACTGCTTCATCTTCAGCAATATCACTCCCGTTGCCATCCCCCTTAGTCTAAACCTACCCGAAGAATTCTAGCCCACTTGCCTACATGGCTATTGGACCCTGTTGGGTTCAGGTATAACCCATCTCTTTTGTATAGGTCATACCTTCCCCAGAAGAGATCCCAATGATCCCTGCACTCGTTCTTCGGCCACACATTCACCTGTCAAATCATTCTATTCTTACCCTTACTGGCATGTGGCAGAGGCAGCAATACACAGATTGCTACCCTAGAGGCCCTATTCCTCAGCCATCAATCTAGCTCCCTAAATTCTCTCTTCTGGACCAAGTGGTGTCTCATGCTCGGCTTGAGAATGCCATGGACCCTCTCTGAGAAGTCCCTAATTCTGGCACCAGGGAGCAACATACCATCTGGATGTCCATATCATGCCCACAGAACCTTTACTCTCTTCCCCTGACTAGGGAATCTCCTATCAACACTACAGTCCTCTTCACCACTCTGTTCTTCTTTTCCACAGCACCAGACAATGCCAGAGACCCAGTCACTGTGGCTTCCCCCAGTAGGTTGTCCCCCTCAATAGTATTTAAAGTTGTGTATTTATTGTTGAAGGTGTACTTTGCACTGGCTGTGCATTTCACCTCCTTCTCATGACAGTCACATAGTTACCTATCTCCTCCAACCTAACGGTGACTACTTCCCTGTAGCTCCTTTTGTCACCTCCTCATTCTCCTATATGATTCATAAGTTATTGAGCTGCAGCTCCAGTTCCTTAATATGTTCTCTCAGGTGCTGCAACTTGGTGCACCTGGTGCAGATGTGTTTACCTGGGAGACTAGAGACTTCTCACATGTTAGAGTACAAAACACTTACCCTGTAGTCACATTCCCTAATCTTCTATGCCCTAACAGATGAGGAATGAACAAATAAGGACAGGGAGCGAGAATCTTTCAAGATAATGTTCCTCACCCAAAACCTGATCTTGACTAAGCCTGATGAGCCAAAGCCACTTTTTACGCACTGCCTCTTGCTGACTGACTGGTCACTATTCAATTTCAGTTATATCAGTAAAACTTATTTTGGCTGGTTTGGTTGGAGCACTAAAACTTCTCAGCAAATGGTAAGCTTTTCCACCCAATGCACGCAGAAAAATGGGCACTCACTTTTCAATGGCTATTTCATTTGCTTCAAAAATACTGTTTAATTCATTCAGTCTAGAACAACTAGTTATCTCTTGTGCAATTAAATGTGTCTATCTTTCTGATGTAGGGAACAATTTCTGCTTTTTTTTAAAGATTTATGATTATTATCACCTGGCATTCACCATTTATGAAGCTGTGAATTTTACATATAACCTATTATGAATTATTTAAACAAAGAATGCTTAATCAAACAATATATTTACAATATTACTCAAGCATTGCTGAAATATTAAATACACAACAAATAGGTTTAGGGGTCCTTGGTTTTCCAGAGGCCCTCATTAAGTAAGTAAAGATGGGTAGGAATAAATGAAGTACTTGAGGAGTATAGGAACTGCAAGAGAACAATTAAGAAGGAAGTCAGGAGGGCTGAAAAAAGGCATGAGGTTGTTCTAGCACACAAGGTGAAGGTGAATCCCAAGGGATTCTACAGATATGTTAAGAGCAAAAGGATTTCAAGGGACAAAATTGCTCCTCTGTAAAATCAGAATGGTAATCTGGTGTATGCATGGAGCTGTAAGAGATTGAGAAGGACTTAAATGGGTTATTTTGCATTTGTATTTACTTGGGATATGGACACGGAATCTATAGAAGTATGACAAAGCAGCAGCAAGATCATGGACCCTATACAGATTACAGAGGAGGAGGTGTTTGCTGTTTTGAGGCAAATTAAGATGGACAAATCCTCAAGGCATGACAAGATGTCCCTTAAATCCTGTAGGAGGCTAGTTCAGAAATTGCAGGGTCCCTAGCAAAGATATTTCAAACATTCTTAGCCATGGGTGAGGTGCTGGAGGATTCCATTGTTTAAGAAAGGCTCTAAGAGTAAGCCAGGATATTATAGGCAGATGAGCCTGACATCGGTAGTGGGAAAGTTTCTGGAAGGACCAGATATATAAATAAGTATTGGATAGACAGGGACTGATAGGGATAGCCAAGATGCATCCCTATCAGTCCCTGTCTATCCAATACTTATATATCTGGTAAGCCAGGTTCATGGTAGGTCATATCTAACCAATCTTCTGGAGTTTTTAGAAGAAGTTACCTGGAAAGTTGATTATGGCAAGGCAGTGGTTTTGTCTACATGGACTTTAGCAAGAACTTTAACAAGGTCCCGCATGGGAGGTTAGTCAAGAAGTTTCAGTCACTTGACATTCAAGATGAGTTAGCAAATTGAGTTTGACATTGACTTCGTCGGAGATGCCAGAGAATGGTAGTAGATGGTTACCTCTGACTGGAGGCCTGTGACTAGTGGTGTGCTGCAGGATCGGTGCTGTGTTCATTATTGTTTGTTATTTATATCAATGATCGGAATGATGATGTGGTTAACAGGATCTGCAAATTTGCAGATGGCACCAAGAATGGGGGTATAGTGGACAGTGAAAGAGACTATTGAAGCCTGCACCGGGATCTGGACCAGCTGGGAAAATGGACTGAAAATGGCAGATGGAATTTAATGCAGACAAATATGAGGTATTGCACTTTGGGAGGACCAACAAGGGTAGGTCTTACACAATGAGAGGTGGGGCGTTGAGGAGTGCAGTAGAATGGAGGGACCTGGGAATACAGATCCATAATTCCATAAAAGTGGCATTACAGGTAGATAGGGTCATAAATATATCATTTGGCACATTGGTCATCATAAGTCAATGTATTGAGTACATGCATTGAATGTTGTGTTTAAATTGTATACAATTTTTGTGAAGCCTATTTTGGAGAATAGTGTGTGGTCTTCATCACCTACCTACAGGAAAGATGTAAATAAGGTGAAGGATTGCAAAGAAAATTTACAAGGATGTTGCTGGGAATTGAGGACCTGAGTTATAGGGAAAGGTTGAATAGATTAGGACCTTATTCCCTAGAACATAGAAGATTGAGGGAGATTCCTTTTGTTTATTTAAAACCATAGAACACAACAGCACAGTACAGGCCCTTCATCCCTCCATGTTGTGCCGACTCATATAAAACTTAAAAAAAGTACTAAACCCACACTACCCCATAGCCCTCCATTTTTCTTTCATCCATGTGCCTGTCCAAGAGGCTCTTAAATATCCCTAATGTTTTGGCCTCCACCACCATCCCTGGCAAGTCATTCCAGGCACTCACAACCCTCTGTATAAAAAACCTACCCCTGTTGTCTCCCCTAAACTTCCCTCCCTTAATTTTGTACATTTTTATCTGGTGTTTGCTATTGGTGCCCTGGGAAACAGGTACTGACTATCCACCCTATCTATGCCTCTCATAATCTTGTAGACCTCTATCATTCCCTCTCATTCTTCTATGTTCCAAAGAGAAGAGTCCCAGCTCTACTAACCTTGCTTCATATGACTTGTTCTCCAAACGAGGCAACATCCTGGTAAATCTCCTCTGCACCCTCTCCATAGCTTCCATATCCTTCCTATAATGAGGTGACCAGAATTGAACACAATACTCTTAAGTGCGGTCTCACCAGAGATTTGTAGAGTTGCAACATGACCTCTCTACTCTTGAACTCAATCCCCCTGTTAATGAAGCCTAGCATGCTATAGGCCTTCTTAACCACCCTATCAACCTGTGCAGCGACGTTGAGGGATGTACTGATTTGAACCCCAAGGTCCCTCTGTTCATCCACATTCTTAAGTAAATGATCATTAATCCTGTACTAGTCTTCTGGTTTGTCCTTCCAAAATGCATCACCTCACACTTGACTGGATTGAACTCCATCTGCCATTTTTCTGCCCAACTCTGCAGCCTGTCTATATCCTCTTGTAACCTTCGACAACCTACAGCTCCATCCACAACTCCTCCAATCTTCATGTCATCCGCAAACTTACTCACCCATCCTTCTGCCTCTATACCCAGGTCATTTATAAAAATCACAAATAGCAGGGGTCTCAGGGCAGATCCCTGTGGCACTCCACTAGTCACTGACCTCCAGGCAGAATACTTCCCTTCCACAACTACCCTCTGCTTTCTTCTTTTAAGCTAATTTTTTTATCCAAACAGCCAAGGTTCCACTGATCCCATGCCTCAGGACTTTCTGGATGAGTCTCTCAGGAAGGACCTTGTCAAATGCTTTGCTAAAGTCCATGTAGACCACATCCACTGCCCTACCCTCATCAATTTCTTTTGTTACCTCTTCAAAAAACTCAATCAGGCTTGTGAGGCACGATCTTCCCTTCACAAAGCCATGTTGACTACCCATGAGTAGACTGTACTTCTCCAAATGCTCGTAGTCAACGTAAGACTCACCGGTCTATAGTTCCCAGGTTTCTCCCTATTACCTTTTTTAAACGAGAACTACATTTGCCATTCTCCAGTCCTCTGGCACTTCCCCTACAGCCAAAGAGGATTACAGCATTAGCTATAGTTCATAGCTAATGCTCCTGCGATCTCTTCTCTCAATTCCCACAACAACCTGGGGTGTATCATATCAGGCCCTGGGAATTTATCAATCTTAATGTTTTTAAGAAGATCCAGCACTTCTTCTTCCTTAATCTCCACATTGTCCAGCACACAGGCCTGCTCAACTTCGACCTCATCCTGATCAAGATCCTTTTCACTTGTGATTACTGAAGCAAAGTATTCATTTAGGACCTCCCCAACCTCCTCTGCCTCCAGGCATATGTTGCCCTCTTTATCCTTTAGCAGTCCCACTTTCGTTCTCATCATCCTCCTATTCCTCACATATGCATAGAATGTCTTAGGGTTCTCTTTAATCCTACATGCCAAGGCCTTCTTATGCCCCCTTCAATCTCTCCTAAGTCCTTTCTTTAGCTCCTTCCTGGCTACCCTATATTTGTCATAAGCCCCTCCTATTTCCTGCTTCTTATATCTAACATATGCTCCCTTTTTCCTCTTGACGAGTTGTCTCACCTGTTTTGTCAGCCATGGTTCCCTTTTCCTACCATTTTTTCCTTGCTTCAGTGGAACAAACCTATCCTGAAGCCAGCTCAAGTGGTCCCTAAACTTCTCCCATATTATTTCTGGTCTTTCCCCTTTGAACTTCTGTTTCCAATTTATTCTTGCTAGTTTCAGCCTCATCCCTTCCAAGTTAGCCTTTCCTCAGTTAAGCACTTTACCATTTTGTCTGATTTTATCCCTTTCCGTAGCCTGCTGAAGCTAAGGGAGTTGTGGTCACTCTCACTAAAATGCTCCCCCACCAAGAGGTCTGTCACCTGACCAGGTTCATTACCCATAACTAGATACAGAATAGCCTCTCTTCTCATCGGCCGGTCCACATACTGTGTCAGGAATCCTTCTTGAACACACCTGACAAATTCAGCCCCATCTATTCCCCCTTGCACTCAGGAGGTGCCAGTCAATATGAGGGAAGTTGAAATCACCCATAACTACTACCCTGTATTTCCCGCACCATTCTAAAATCTGCCTGCTTATCTGCTCCTTGGTGTCCCGAGGTCTATATGGGGGCCTATAGACTACTCCCAGCACAGTGATTGATTCCTTCCTATTTCTGACTTCCACCAGACTGACTCTGTGGACACTCCTTCTGCAGCATCATCCCTTTCTATAGCCGTGATACAATCCCTGACCAGCAATGCCACTCCCCCCCCTTTCCTACCTCTCTTCCTGTTCCTTTTAAAACACCTGAACCCGAGGACCTGCATCATCCAATCCTGCCCTTCCTCCAACTAAGTTTCAGGAACGGCCACAATATCGTAGTTCCATGTTCTAATCCATGCTCTAAATTCATCCTCCTTGTTCCCAATACTCCTAGCATTGAAACAAACACATTTCAACCCCTTTAACTGGCTATGATTATGATCTGTCCCCTGCCTGTCCTTCATCATCAACTCAGAACTCTTAGCATCATGCCCTTGTCCTTCCACCTTAATCCTTGCACTCACATTCTAATTCCCACCCCCCTGCCAAACTAGTTTAAACCCTCCCCAACAGTTCTATCAAACCTACCTGCCAGGATATTGGTCCCCCTGGAATTCAAGTGCAACCCGTCCTTTTTGTACAGGTCACACCTCACCCGAAAAGAGGTCCCAATCATCCAGAAATCTGAATCCCTGCCCCCTGCTCTAATCCCTCAGCCACGCATTTATCCACCTCATTCTACTCCTATTCTCACTGTCGCGTGGCACAGGCAGTAATCCCAAGATTACTACCTTTGAGGTCCTGCTTTTCCTCTCTAACTCCCTGTAGTCTTCTTTCAGGACCTCTTCTCTTTTCCTACTTATGACATTGGTACCGATATGTACCATGACCTCTGGCTGTTCTCCCTCCCACCGCAGGATATCTTGGACGCGATCAGAAACATCCCGGACCCTGGCACCTGGGAGGCAAACTACCATCCGAGTTTCTTTCCTGCGTCCACAGAATCGCCTGTCTGAACCCCTGACTATAGAGTCCCCTATCACTGCTGCCTTCCTTTCTTTTCCTACCCTTCTGAGCCACAGGGCCAGACTCTGCGCCAGAGGCATGTCCTCTGTTGCTTCCCCCAGGTAGGCTATTCCCCCCCCCCCCCCTCAACATGTCACTTGTTTTTGGTAGATGTGCCCTGCGCATGCGTAGTAGGAGGAGATTCGCTGAATTCTCTGTTTCAATGATGACAGAGATTGTTACGAAATTCCTGTAACTGGATCACTTACCAGCAAAGATAGAGAGGTCCGCTGAAGTCTGATGGTACTATTTTTAAAAGTCTTTATTTATAAAGGGACACAAAATAAGATTAATACAGACATTCAGTTAATATACGTCGTCAATACTCAATCTAAAAAACGCGGATTTAATAATAATCATCAATTAAGCAATAGCTCTATCGTTTGTCTAGGGGATATTGTATTGTCTGATGGAAAGATAAAAGTCACTGTCCTTTCAAGCTGCAGCTCTTTGGGTTTAAGAGAGAGACGCTTTGAAATTTGCCCGGGTCTTTTATGAGGTCAAACCGTTGAGTCGGGGGGAGTTGGTTCCCTGTTGTTAGTTCCAAGTCGTTTTCCGTGGTACCAGCCACCAGTCCCCAGGCAAGGGAACCGAACACATGTGGCTTCCTTCAAATGGCTTCCTTCTATTACGGGATCGCTAGCGTTTCTTCTGGTGCGTCTGAAGGGGTTGTTCCCCCAGACCCTCTTTTATACTTCCTCACGGGGTCTCAGATGTCAATCAGGTTGGGATGATGCAATCCCTCTCTCAACCAGCCCACTTTGCCCAATCCACAAGTTGTCTCCAGGAGACAATGGCCATGTCTCTCTCTCTCATTTCCTGGGTCCTCTGACCCAACCCAATAATGCTCTTGCGATTCTCACAAAGGAGGGTGCTACCCCACACCCTTCGGCCCCTCAGAGCTGTGGTACATTCATAACAAGATATTTTTAAAAACTCCTAGTGTGGACACTTATCGTTTTTACATGAAACCAGCATTTTCCAAATTATCCGGTCTAGTGTGGATGTAGTGTAAGTCAAGTGTATTTACAAGTGTGGATGAACAGGGTTAAGCTTGAGAACTGGAGGTTGGCAGAATCATGGGGAGAGCATGATAAAAAAACAGAATGGGTCTGTCTTTGTTCTAACAATAGATCATGTCAACAATGAGGACCCAATTGTACAGTTGCTATTGTCTGAGAGGCAATGTGATTAACAGATTGTTTGGTACTCTGATCAAAGAGAAACCAATTGTTGTGTAAATGTTGTGTAAATTGTAGAAACTGTCTGGAGACTGGCTGACCTAGTGTCATTAGATTTACTGTAAAATTTGAATTATAACCTTGCGTTGGGGGAGATGTGTGGAACGGCTCCTCGTGAATTCACGAAATAAAAGTGGTAACTAGTTTTGAGGTCTTTGCCTTCTTTGTGTTTGATTGGTACTAAATTCTCCAACACCAAGTCTATGGGTGGGTTTAGCGACCTGCTGAGTAAGATCTAGGCTGTTCACTAAGCTCATGAATTCAGCTGCCATAGAGTTTGCATTTGAGATATCATTAATATAAATATTGAAATCACTAACTATGACAATCCTGTCATAGTTCAATATAATAGAGGATAAAAAATTTGAGAATTTAGAGAGAAAACAAGCATTGGATTTAGGAAGGGGATAAATGATAACACAGATGACAGGACCCATATAACAAATTCTAAACATTATACTTCAAAACTTGAAAAATTGTCGACAGAGATTAGATTGCTCTTTGAACACAGTGGCAAACCTGCTATCTTGGCCACTAGCCTTGGTATGCTGAAACCATCATAGTCAGGGGGACACAGTTCATTTAACTGGCTGTACTCGTTTGGCTTGAACCAGATCTCAGTTAAGAACATAAAATCAAGGTCTATATAGGTGATAACATCATTTAAGGTAAAAGCAACACACAGAAAATGCTGGTGAAACACAGCAGGCCAGGCAGCATCTATAGGGAGAAGTACAGTCGACGTTTTGGGCCGAGACCCTTCGTCAGGACTAACTGAAAGAAAAGATAGTAAGAGATTTGAAAGTAGGAGGGTGGGGGGATGATGCGAAATGATAGGAGAAGACCAAAGGAGGTGGGGTGAAGCTGAGAGCCAGAAAGGTGATTGGCAAAAGGGATACAGAGCTAGAGAAGGGAAAGGATAATGGGAGAAGAGGCCTTGGGAGAAAGAAAGGGGGAGGGGAGCACCAGAGGGAGATGGAGAATAGGCAGAGTGATGGGCAGAGAGAGAAAGAAAAAACAGGAGGGGAAAAAAAAGAAAAAACTAAATATATCAGGGATGAGGTATGAAGGGGAGGAGGGGCATTAAAGGCAGTTAGAGAAGTCAATGTTCATGCCAACAGGTTGGAGGCTACCCAGCCGGTATATAAGGTGTTGTTCCTCCAACCTGAGTTTGGATTCATTTTGACAGTAGATGAGGCCATAGATAGACATATCAGAATGGGAATGGGACGTGGAATTAAAATGTGTGTCCACCGGGAGATCCTGCTTTTTCTGACAGACCGAGCATAGATGTTCAGCGAAACAGTCTCCCAGTCTGCATCGGGTCTCACCAATATATAAAAGGCCACACTGGGAGCACCAGACGCAGTATACCACACCAGCCAACTCACAGGTGAAGTGTTGCCTCACCTTGAAGGACTCTCTGGGGCCCTGAATGGTGGTGATGGAGGAAGTGTAAGGGCAGGTGTAGCACTTGTTCCGCTTACAAGGATAAGTGCCAGGAGGGAGTCGGTGGGAAGGGATGGGGGGTGGGGGGAATGAACGGACAAGGGAGTCGCATAGGGAGCGATCCCTGCAGAAAGCAGAAAGAGACGGGAGGGAAGCTATTTAACGTAAAAGTCTTATTTGAAAGGGATCTCACACTTCAAAGAGCTAGCCTAAACAAAGTAGCCTAGAGTTGTGGAACAGGGGAGGTAGATTTTAAAAGTAGGAGGTTATTTCTGTTTATACCTGTAATAAGATAGTTCAATCGGGAGGGTCTTCAAGGAACAATGGTCTGAATAAGAGGGGTAACATTTACAGAACTGGTGGATGGTGAGGAAGAAGTTGATCATGATAGGGTGCGGTAGAATATGTTTGCAGACAGCATCCATGAACTCATGTTTGGGTGAAGATCGTAGGGTTTAAAAAATGTGGCGCATTCCCAAAATAGATTAAAACTGACAAGCCAAAGTTGAGTGATCGACATTATGTCTAAAGCCAATCATGCAGACTGAGAAGCCTGCTCAAATGCCCAGAGTCGAGACCCAGCTTAACAATTGGTCCGGAGATAAAAACGTCCTTGCCACTGATTTTTAGAAATTCAAGGAGATCACTAAAGTCACGATTAAACACTCAGACTGTCGCTGAATAATGTCATCTTGCCAATGATGTCAAATAATCGGAGGAAACTAATATCAAATCTGAGATAGGAGTTCCACACAGTTAACAAAAGCAAGAATTAGTGTTGCCAAACATAAATGCACTTAAGGGTATTATATTTCCAGGAATAGACGGTTTCCATTCCAAAGGTTTATGAATATTTATGGAAATGTTACTCAAATCCTAATAATAATTTGTCTAATCCAGGAATTATTCCTTTAGATTGGTTTAAACTAATATGGCAGGGGGATGGGAACCAGTGTAATGGAGCTGAGGATGCGCCTGTGGGTTTAAGAGTAGATAATGTAATATGAATGTAAGGAAGGGCAAGCCAATGATTGGATACAACTACAGATAGAGCAGAATTAAGTTGTATCACAGAAGCAAAATTAAAAAGGGCGAAGAATGCAGGACTGAAAGTGTTGTATTTAAATGTGCATAGCATTCCGAATAAGATGGACAAACTTGTGGCGCAGTTAGAGGTTGGTCGATAATGACATTGTGGGCATCATTGAGTCATGGCTGAAACTCCCATAGATGGGAGTTTAACATCAAAGGATATACTTTGTATCAAAAGAACAGGCAGGAAGGCATAGCCGCTGGTGTGGCTCGATAATTAAGAGATGGAATGACACCTTTAGAAAGAGGTGACATTGGATCAGAGAATGTCTAATCTTTGTGGGTGGAGTTAAGAAACTGCATGGGTAAAAGAATAACATTATAAAAATTGTATATAGGCCTCCAAATAGTAGCCAAGATGTGGGGTTGAGATTGCAAAGGGAACTGGAAAGGGCAAGTAATAAGGGTAATGTCACAAATGGGAGACTTCAATATGCAAAGGGATTGGGAAAGTCAGGTTGGTGTCCGATCATAAGAGAGGGAATTTGTTAAAATGAGATGGATTTTTAAAGCAGCTTATGCTCGAGCTTATAGGGGAAAGGTTATCTTAGATTGGGTGTTGAGTAATAACCCAGATTTCATTAGACAGCTTAACAGAAAGGAACCCTTAGGAGGCAGTGATCATAATATAATTGAATTCATACTATAATTTGAGAGGGAGAAGCATAAGTCACATGTATCAGTATCACAATGGAATAAAGGGAGTTATAGAGACATGAGAGAGGAGCTTGCCCAGGTGGATTGGAGGGGTATACTGGTGGGGATGACAGCAGAACAGAGGTGGCGGAAATTTCTGGGAATAGTTCGCAAGGCGGAGGATAGATATGTCCCGCAGAGGAAGAAGTTCTCAACTGGCAGGCATAGCCAACCATGGCTGACAAGGGAAGTTAAAGGACTGCATAAAAGCCAATGAAAAGGCATACAGGTGTTCCCCACTTTACGAATGTTCACTTTATGCCACTTCACTTTTACAAAAGACCTACATTAGTAACCTGTTTTCACATTACAAAGAGGATTTTCGCTTATACTAAAATTTTATCCATATTAATCAATGGCTTTACGCCATTTTGGCTTAAGAAAGGTTTCATAGGAATGCTGTACCTTTGTAAGGGGGGGGGGGCACCTGTATAAGGTAGCAAAAGTGAGTGTGAGGTTGGCTGATTGGGAAGCCTTTAAAATCCAACAAAAGGGAACTTTAAAAACTGTAAGAAGGCAAAAGATAATATGTGAGGGCAAACCAGCTGATAATGTAAAGCAGGATACTAAAAGTTTTTCAGTAATATAAAAAATAAAAGGTAGGTGAGAATTAATATTGGACCACTGAAAAATGATGTTGCTGAGGTAGTAATCAGGGACAAAGAAATGGCAGATGAAGTTAATGAGTACTTTACTTCAGACTTTATTGTGGAAGGCACTCGCTGTATGCCAAAGGTCCATGAACAGGAGTGAGTGCCATTGCTATTACAAAGGGACAAAGTACTAGGGAAACTCAAAGGTCTTAAGGTCTCAAAGGACAAAAGATGAATTACATCCCAGAGTCCTGAGAGAGTTTGTTGAAGAGATAAAGGATGCATTGTTCATAATCTTTCAAGATCATTTGATTCTGGCATGGTCCCAGAAGACTGGAAAATTGCAAATGTCACATCCACTCTTTAAGAAGGGAGGAAGACAAAAGAAAGGAAGTTATAGGCCTGTTAGCCTAATATTAGTGGACGGGAAAGTGTTGGAGTCCATTATTAAGGACGAGGTTTCGAGGTACTTAGAGACTAAAATAAGTAAAAGTCAGCAAGGTTTCTGTAAAAGGAAATGTTCGCTGCCAGTGACTAATGGTGTTCCTCAAGAGTCAGTATTGGGACCACTACTTTTCACATTTTTGTCAGTGATTTAGATAGTGGAATTGATGGCTTTATGACAAAGTTTGCAAGTGATATGGAAGGGTAGGTATGCTGTGGAAACAATGTGATTGCCCAGAACGTAGACAAATTGGAAGAATAGGCAAATAAGTGGCAGATGGAATACAGTGTTGGGAAATGTGTAATAATACATTTTGGTAACAGGATTAATAGTGCAGACTGTTATCCAAATAGGGAGAAAATTCAAACATCAAAGGTACAGAGGGACTTTCGAGTCCTTGTGCAAGACTCTCAAAAGGTTAATTCACAGGTTGAGTCTGTGGTAAAGAAGGCAAATGCAATGTTGGCATTTATTTCAAGGGGAATAGAATATAAAAACAAGGAGATAAGACACTAGACAGTCCACACTTCAAGTGTTGTCAACAGTTTTGGGCTCTTATGTCAGAAAGGATGTGTTGTCATTGGAAAGAGTCCAGAGGAGGTTCAGGAAAATGATTCTGGGAACGAAGGGGTTAACATATGAGGGGCATTTGGTAACTTTTGGCCTGTGTTCACTGGAATTCGGAAGAATGCGGGGGGATCTAATTGAAACCTACCAATAGGACTAGATAGGGTGGATGTGGTAAGGATGTTTTCTGTTGTGGTGTTATCCAAAACTAAAGGCACAGCCTCAAAATTGAGGGCTGACCCTTTAGAACAGAGGCAAGGAGGAATTTTTTTAGCCAGAGAGTTGAAATCTGTGGAATGCTCTTCCACAGACTGTGGTAGAGGCCAAGTCCATGTGTATGTTTAAGGTGGAAGTTGATCATTTCCTGAACGGGTTAGGGCATCAATGAGTATGGCTACAAGGCAAGTGTGTGGGGTCAGCCATGATGCAGTGGCAGAGCAGACTTGATGGGCTGAATGGCCTCATCTTACTCCTATTGCTCATGGTCTATGGTCTAAAAACTGCATGTCAGCTAATTAGTAAAGTTAGAGGTAAATTGGTTACCCTAAAATTAATTGTTGACAAATTGTTGGAATTTATAATATAAGGTAGGACTCCTGAATACTTTCAAAATCGTAACTAATCAGAGGGAACATTCCAGAATTAGGAAGAGGTAGGTTCTGTCAGGCAAACTGGAATTACAGGTTTTCACTGCTATTCGAAGGTAGAGTGTTCCTATGAAATGGTTCGTAAGCCTGAATGTCGTAAAGTGAAGAAGAAATTACCATTAATTTATATGGGAAAAATTTGTGAGCGTTTGCAGACCCACAAAATAACCTACCCAATCATGCCAAATAACACATAAAACCTAAACTAACAGTAACATATATTAAAAGCAAGAATGATCTGCTAAATACACTGCCTATATAATGTAGGAATACTTTTCTACAATTATTTCACCACTGTCCACCGCAGCAAAAATCTCAAGCAAGCACTCTCGGCAGAAACACATGGCGCACGCGCTCCCAGCAGAAACACTCCTTCCAGTAACCTTTAAGCTATGAAGCTGCCAAATAACACATAAAAATGCACAGCCTATATAAAGTAGAAATAATGTACGCCCAGTGTAGTTTCACTTACTGGAATCGGGAAGACAGTGAGCACACTGATGATGGTGTGTTAGGCTGAGTCATCGGAGGTTGGGGTGGTGGGAGGTAGAGGAGACTGGGGTGACATCTCATCATCGCCTGTTTCCATCAGGGCTGGCAGATCACCTTCTTCTATGTCTGCCTGCCTCAATGTCAAAGGTCGAGTTTTGTTGTCTGCTGTGGCTGATGTGGAAGGCTTGAAAAACGACAGTATGCTTGACTGCTTAGCCTCACGCATTTTTCTATCATACAGTTCTTTGTAAGCACTCAAACCATTGTGCAAATAAGCCCTAAACCTACATACCCTTTCAAAATTAAAGTCATATTTTTCAGTAATCATTACAGCGTTGTCAATCGCTGCAAAAATCTCACGTAATTGCTTCCCGTTGAGTTCCTGGACGACTTCACTTTCAGGCCGTTCACTACTGCATTCAGTTTCTATTGTTATCCTTTTCTCTTCATCAGCTCTTCATCTCTCAGTTCTTGGTCATGGGATGCCAAAACCTCTTCAACATCATCTTCGTCAATTTCCACAAACCCTTAGCCAAACTCACTATGTCCTTACTTCGTTCAACACAATCGAAAATCTTAATTATGTCTCGTTTTACGCTAAGTGTAACACCCATACTTGTTCTTTTAGGCTTTTCTGATACCTTAGAACTTATCTTGCTAACAGATGCACAAAATAAATCGACATAAAGCACAGATGCTCACAGGCAGGTGTTTAAGCAATGCCGGCTAGAATGCAGTTCCGGGGGAGGAACTTGGCTGCTCGCCGCGCGCTGCCTTTTTTCGTAACAGTGAAAACACCTTCTGTTAGCAAAAACAGTTAACTAATGTAGGTCTTTTGTAACAACAAGTTGACATAAAGCAAACGTTTGAAAAATGGGGGACACCTGTAATCGTTTTGAGGAGGCAACAAATCAGCAGATAACTACTTTTGTAGGCATAGAGAAGGCATTAGTTAAAATTTTTCAGAAGTTGATATTAAAAGAATTGAAGGTGAATTGTTGAATTGGCTTAGGGATTACTAAAGACAGGAGTTAGAGGAGGGATGTCTGTCAGACCTTGTAGCTGGCAAGATATAATGAGTGGTGTTTTTGGAATACATAGGATAATAGATTGGGTTTGATCGAGGCACAACTGCGCAAGCGTGTGAACGTCAACGTGTTAGACCGGCAGGAAGGATTTAAAAGAAGAGTTTTTCTTTAGTTTGATCGAGGCACAACTGTGCAAGCACGTGGATGTTAGCAAGTTAGACTGGCGGGAAGGATTTAAAAAGAAGACAGCTTTATAGAGTGGGTGTCAGAGGAACAGGCGACAGAGTAGAGGGAGTCAGAGTAGGAGGGCTTTGGCTCAGTGGGGCTTCGGCAGTAACAGGTCGAGGTGAGGTAAGTTACTTGTGAAGAATAGGAATAGGAAGTATGTTTGGGAGCCGGTGTTCAGTACTGGATGTCAGATGTGGGATATCCGGGAGTCTCACAGCCTCTGCACATCTGCAGCTAGAACGCTGAGCTGCAGTTCCTTAGGGACTGGGTTAGGGAAATGGAGATGCAGCTGTATGACCTTTGTCTGGTCAGGGGAAGTGAGGAGGTGATAGAGAGAAGCTACGTATAGGCAAGTAGTCAGACCAGGCCTCGGGAAACAGAGAAGTGGGTAACAGTCAGGAGAGGTAAGGGCAAGAGTGAGATACTAGAGGGTACCCCTGTGGTTGTCCCCCTCAACAATAAGTACTCCTGTTTGAGTACAGTTGGGGGGGGGGGGAACAGCCTATCTGGGGGAAGCACCAGTGGCCGTGGCTCTGGCACAGAGTCTGGCCCTGTGGCTCAGAAGGGTAGGGAGAGGAAGAGGATGGCAGCAGGGATAGGGGATTCTAATTAGGGGGGCAGACAGGTGATTCTGTGGACGCAGGAAAGAAATACGGATAGTAGGGATCTGTTCTGGGACCCCTTCTCTTTGTGATTTTTATAAATGACCTGAACGAGGAAGTGGAGGGATGGGTTAGTAAATTTGCAGATGACACAAGGGTTGGGGGAGTTTTGGATAGCGTAAAGGCTGTCAGTGGTTACAGCAGGACATTAATAGGATGCAAAACTGGGCTAAGAAGTGGCAGATGAAGTTCAACCCAGATAAGTGTGAGGTGGTTGATTTTGGTAGGTCAAATATGGTTAAGAAGATGTATGGTGTATTGACCTTCATCAATCATGGAATTGAATTTAAGAGCCAAGAGGTAATGTTGCAGCTGTATAGGACCCTGGTCAGACCCCACTTGGAGTACTGTGTTCAGTTCTGGTCACCTCACTACAAGAAGGATGTGAAAGCCATAGAAAGGGTGCAGAGGAAATTTACAAAGATGTTGCCCTGATTGCTGAGCATACCTTATGAGAATAGGTTGAGTGAATTTGGCCTTTTTTCCTTGGAGCAACATAGGATGAGAGGTGACTAGATAGAGGTGTATAAGATGATGATAGGCATTGATCGTGTGGTTAGTCAGAGGTTTTCTCCCAGGGCTGAAATAAATAACACAAGAGGACACAGTTTTAAGGTGCTTGGAAGTAGGCACAGAAGAAATGTTGCGGTAAGTTATTTTACACAGAGTGGTGAGTGCGTGGATTGGGCTGCCGGCAACGGTGGTGGAGGCAGATACCATAGGGTTTTTTAAGAGGCTTTTAGATAAGTACATGGAGCTTAGTTAAATAGAGGGCTGTGGGTAACCCTAGATAATTTCTAATGTATGTACATGTTCAGCATAGCTTTGTGAGCCAAAGGGCCTATATCGTGCTGCAGGTTTTCTGTGTTGTATATTCTATGTTCTATAAGTGTTTCTACTGATTTTGGAAATTGAAAACAACGCACAGAAAATGCTGGAGGTACTCATCTGGACAGGCAGCATCTATGGAAATGAATGAACTGTCGATGTTTTTTTATCGCTGAGACACCTCATCAGGACTGGAAAGGAAAGCGGAATAAGAAGGTGGGGGGAAGGGAAATAAAGGACAAACTAGAAGTTTATTGAATTGAACTGACTTTATTTCTTATATCCTTCACATACATGAGGAGTAAAAAAATCTATATGTTACATCTCCATTTAAATTTATGGGTGAAATCAGGTGGGCAGGGGGAGAACAATGAGGTAACAAGCTGGAATGAGATAAAAGGCAACGGGCTGGAGAGTAAGGAATCTGATAGGAGAGGAGAGTGGGCCACGAGAAAAAGGGGAGGAGGAGGGACAGCAGGAGAAGATGACAGGCAGGTGAGAAGAGGTAAGAGACCAAATTAGGGAATTGAAGAAGAGGGAAGGGGGAGGGGAAAATTATCAGAAGATGGAGAAATCAATGTTCATGCCCAGGTTGGAGGCCACCGGCAAGAATATGGAGTGTTGTTTCTCCAAACTGAGCATGGCTTCCTTGTGGCAGAAGAGGAGGCCTTGAAATGACATGTTGATACGGGAATAGGGAGAGGAATGAACATTTTTGGCCACTATAAAATTACGCTTTTTGTGGATGGAGCAGAGGTGATTAACAAAGTGTTTCCTCAATCTGTGTCGGGTCTCACCAACATAGGGGAGGCCACATCAGAATCACTGGATATATTAGGCAACCCCAACAGATTCACAGGTTAAGTCTCACCTCACCTGGAAGGATTGTTTGGATCTCTGAATGGAGATGAGTGAAGAGGTGAATGAGCAGGTGTAGCACTTATGCTGCTTGCTGTGATAAGCCATATATCTGGGTCTGTTAATGGAACTAATTTCAGGAGCATTGCAAGCAATGTAGAGAAACACAAAACAAATAAACAGAGCAGTAGTAAATGGATTTCAGTGCATGCATATATGAGGCTAGCCATTTTGGACCTAAAATGTATCGGAGAATCACGGGGAATTTTGGAAGTCCAAGAAGACAATCTATAGAAATCATTAAAATGTTTTTAATAAGTACAGGAAATAGCCAAAAAGAGTTACAATGTAATAGACCTCAGATGGTGGAATCTGGAACAGGACTGCGAGTCATGTTCCAAACCTAGTCCAGCATCACCGCTGTACTCTCCACTATTACATTGACAACTGCACTGGGGTGCTGCCTGCAAAATACATCAACTTCATCAACCACTACCAATTTCATCCCTGTCCGTCAAATTTACTTGATCCATTTCTGATACTACCTTTCTTCCCTTTCTTGATCTCTTTGTCTCCATTTCAGCAGAAAGATGATCCATTAATATTTACTACTGGCTCCTTGACTTCACCAAGACTGCACCTCCTCTCAATTGACCATGGGTTTTGTCTCACTGAATGTGTTGTCACTATGAACCTACCACTTTAGTGGACAATGTTTACCTGACCCACTAAAATACACATTAACTTTGCAGAGGATGGGATAAGATCCTTGCCACCCACACAAGCTTTGCATTATGAGATACAAACAATTTTAAGATGGCATTTTGCCTCACTGTTTGTGGAAAGACCATGACTCCAGATGGTCCCAACACTGAGTTATGTGCCAGGTCATACTTTGCACTGGAGTCCACGTACATGGGTTTTGGAATCTAGTCTCAAATGTGAGCATGAACAACTGCCCACACAGTTTCTGCAACACCATTACATTATGCCTGTCTATTGTATATTCTTGTTTTAATAATTATATAAGTGATCACTCAGCATATTTGAATAGCTACCTTCACGAGTGAAGAACAGAAAAAGAGAGCCTTGTTCTTTGGCCATTTACAAGCAAACCTCAAAATGGCAGCCCAAGCATTATCATTCTCCCTCTCACTACTTAATGTTTGGACAACATCAATTGTTATTCATCCAGAGGACTTCTGCTTAGACAAGTAAACTGAGGAAATAAAGACAGTCCAGTTAAGACTAAGCAAATACATTCAAATGATAAAAAATAATCTTTGACGAATAAAAAAATAATTTTCAATCAATTTTCATTGAGTAATTGTTTATTTGGTGGAACTTAGAAGTAATGGATATCATCAGTATTTGAACCATGGGCCATGCACCTTGAGTGCATGATTCTTGCTGTTAGTTATGAGGAGTGTGTATTTGTATACATGATTTTCTTCAGAAAGCGAACCAATGATTCTGTAATATGTACAGTATGTTTATACTATGGATACTGTTCATCTAATATTTCTGAGAACATGACCTTGATGCTGACCTAAATATCAGACTTAACTTCTAGTTGGCAATAGATCAAGAATAGTATTGCTCAGACAAAATTACTGCACTAACAGTTGTCTAAATAATAAGATCATCAATCAAAAGCTGGCTTGGGTCACATAAATAGAAATAGTTTACTAAAAGCAACTGTTTACATGATCCCACCATTATTGAGCCAAGTAACTTGCTGGATATGACAAATTCATCAGTTTTACTATAAATTTGGGGTAAAAATGTTCTAATACTGTAATTTAGATAAAATTACTTGCTAGAATTCTTGAATTTTGGAAATGCTTATTTTTCCCCACATCACTTAATTATTTTTTGTTCTAGTATTTTTGTCACATCCTTTTTTCCCATGAACCCTAAAAATAAAGCAGGTCATCAAAAGGATGTTTCCTGGATTGGAGAGCATGCCTTATGAGAATAGGTTGAGAGAACATGGCCTTTTCTCCTTGCAGCGACGGAGGATGAGAGGTGACCCAATTGAGGTATATAAGATCATGAGAGGAATTGTGGATAGGCAGAGGCTTTATCCCAGGGCGGAAATGGCTAACACAAGGGGGCAAAGTTTTAAGGTGCTTGGATGTAGGTACAAGTGGGATGTCAGAGGTAAGTTTTTCCACACAGAGAGTGGTGGGTGTGTGGAATGCACTGCCAGCGACAGTCGTAGAGGTGGATAAAATTGGGTCTTTTAAGAGGCTCTTAGATAAATACATAGAACTTAGAAAAATGAGGACTATGCAGTAGGGAAATCCTAGGCAGTTTCTGGAATAGGTTACATGGTTGGCACAACATTGTGGGCTGAAGGGCCTGTAATGTTCTGTAGATTTCTATGTTCTATGTTATATCAATGACAACCCTGGAGGAGTTTGCTCAAATGGGAGAGACTGCAAATACTACAACTGTTGCCTGGGTGCTTCACTAATCAAAGCTTTATGGGAGACTGGCAAAGAGAAAGTCACTGTTGAAAAAAATTCTCATGAAATCTCAGCTAGAGTTTGTTGGGAGGCATGTAGGAAACTCTGAAGACAGCTGGAAGCTGGACAGCTGATGAAACCAAAATTGAGTTTTTTGGCCATCAAACTAAACACTATGTTTGGCATAAGCCAAACACTGCACATCATCAAAAATACACCATCCCTACAGTGAAGTATGGTTGTGGCTGCATCATGCTGTGGGGATGCTTTGCTGCAACAGGCCCTGAAAGGCCTGTAAAGGGTAGAGGGTAAAATGAATGCTGCAAAATACAGGGGAATTCTAGAGGAAAACCTGATGCAATTTCAAGAGAACTCTGACTTGAGAGAAGATTTGTTTTCCTGCAGCACAATGACCCCAAGCATAAAGCGAAAGCCACACAGGAATGGCTTCAAAACAACAAAGATGATGCCCTGGAATGGCCAAGTCATGGTCCAGACCTCAATCCAAATGAGAATTTGTGGCTGGACTTGAAAAGTCCATCCCCATACAATCTGAGAGAGCTTGAGCAGTTTTGTAAAGAAGAATGGGGAAAAATTGCAGTGTCTATTTGTGCAAAGCTAATAGAGACCCATCCAGACATACTCAAGGTTGTAATTGCTGCCAAAGGTGCATCTACTAAACACTGACTTGAAGTGGAAGAGTAATCATTTATTTTGTGTTTAATAATTGTAATAAATTTAGACCAATTTGAAGAAACTTATTTTCACTTTGGTATGAAAGAGTTGATCAATTAGTTGTCAAAAGAGCCAAATTAAATCCACTGTGATTGAATGTTGTACGCAGGATGATTGATAAGTCTGTGGCCTAAGGTAGATGGAATCAATTTTAGAAAACCTAGCACATTTATTTTTCAACAACCTCCTACATTTACACACTTAGTCCAATAGTCGTGGAGTGTATGGATTTTGAAAGTGTCCACAGCAGGGGTGATTGATAAGTTTGTGGCCTAAGGTAGAAGGAGATGAGTTATTAACTTCAAACTTCCTGCATAATCACTGAAAGAGTTGACCTGCATGTGCATGTAACAAGAGCTGTATAACTCATCTCCTTCTACCTTAGGCCACGGACCTATCAATCACCCCTCATAAAACAATAGAACAAGAAAACTTGCAAAGGCTGATGAATACTTTTTATAGGCACTGTACTTGACTGGTGAATTAATATTAAAGGTTTTCATAAAATATTGTGTATTTGATTAGTCTTCTATGAAAGCTTATTCATTAATAAGTTGGAGCTGCTCAAACTATAATTATAGAACATATTACGTAATTACATCGCAGTACTGGCCCTTAAGCCGATGATGTGCTGACATTGTAACCCACTCCAAGATCAAACTAACTCTCCCTGTCACATACCCCTCCATTTTCTTTCATCTATATGCCTATCTAAGGGTCTCTGGGGAAAACGTTGCTGGCTATCCTCTCTATTTATGCGTCCTTTCATTTTATACACCTTTGTCAAGTTGGCTCTTATCGTTCTTTGCTCCAAAGCTAAAAGCCCAAGCTCACTAACTTCTCATCATAAAACATGGAGCATCCTGATAAATCTCCTCTGCAAACTCTCTGTAAAGATTCCATATCCTTCCCATAATGGAGGAAGCAGAACCGAACACAATACTCCAATTGTGGTATAATTTTATAGAACTACAACATTACCTCATGGTGCTTGAACTCAGTTCCCTAACTAATGAAGCCAAGCACACCATATGTCTTCTTAACCAGCCTATTAACTTACATGGCATCTTTGAGGAATCTATGGATTTGAACCCCGGATCCTCCTGTTCCTCTACGCTGCTAAGATTCTTGCAGTTGTCTTTGTACGCTCCCTTCAAGTTTGACCTTCCAAAATCGTCACTTCACACTTCTCCAGACTTAATTTACCACATCACTGACCAGCTCTGCATCCTAACAATGTCTTATTATAGCCTACAAGGACCTTCTGCCCTATCCACAACATTAGTAGCCTTCATGTCATTCACAAATTGGATATCTTCCCAATCCAAGATATTTATAAAAAACACAAAGAGCAAGAATCCCAGAACAAATCTCTCTAGAATACCACTCGTCACAGACCTCCATCTACTACTACCCTCTGCCTTTTGTAGATAAGCCAATTCTGAATTCATATAAGCCATGTATACCTGGATCCCATGCCTCCTGACTTTTTGTATAAGCCTACCATGAGAAACCTTGTCAAATACCTTACTAAAATCCATGTACACCACATCCAGTGCTCTACCTTTATCAATCTGTTTTGTCACTTCCTCGAAGAAGTCAATCAGACTCGAGAGGCATGTCTTACCCTTTACAAGGCCACTGACTATTACTAATAAACTATGTTTTTCTAAATGCTTATAAATCTTGCCTCTAAAATTTCTGTCCAGTAGTTTGCCCGTGACTCATATAAGTGACAGTGGTCTATAATTCCCAGGGCTATTCCTATTTCTTTTCTTGAACAGAGTAATATCATTTGCCACCTTCCGATCTTCTGATGCTACTCCTATGTCCAACGAGGACACAAAGATCGTTGCTAAAGGTGCAACAATCTCTTTCTTAATTTTTGGTAGTAACCTGAGTTATATTCCATTTTATCCCAGGGATTCATCTGACCTAATGCTTTTTTTTTCAAGTTCCAGTACATCCTCTTTCTTAACCTCACATTTATCACTGGTGAATACTGAAATGACATATTCATTAAGGGTTTACCCTACCTTCTGAGTCCAGACAGAGGTTTTCTCTTTTATCCCTGATCAGTCCTGTCCTCAATCTAGTCATCCTTATATTCTTTACATATGTGTATAATGCCTTGAGATTTTCCTTAATCCTACTCATTTTCTCATGTTTCCTTCTAGCTCTCCTAAGTCCTTTCTTATGCTTCTCCTGGCTACCTTTTACTTCTTAAGAACCCTGTCTGATCCTTGCTTCCTTCTGAGTAATATAGCCTCTCCTCTAGTTAGTGTGTCCACGTATTGCGTCAGTAATCCTTCCTCAACACCCCTAACAAATTTTGCTTAATCTAAACCTTTGACACAAAGGAGACATCCACATTTACTACCTAACCATAAATATTTTAACTTCAATTTTGTTAATATTATTGCCATCCTTACATCTCACACTATTATATGTATGAGATCATTCATTTTGATACAAATTTATTTTGTTTTTACAGATGGTGAACACATTTTTGATTCATAGTAAAGCAAAAAATAGGAACTATACCTGTATTGAATGTCAATGATGTATTTTCAGGCATCTAGAAAGATAAAAAGAAATATAAAGAGTATAATCCTTCAGTAGTAAAATTTTATTGTCGAAGATAACATACTGTATGTTTCCATTTTATCTTTAAGGATATTTCTCAAAAACAAGGGAAAATAAGACTAGAACAGGGGTTCCCAAACTTTTTATGCCATGGGCCAATGCCATTAAGCAAGGGGTCTGTGGACCCCAGTTGGGAACCTCTGGTCTAGAATTAGAAGCTAATTGGTTGCTTTGCAGTGGAGCAACAACCATTTTGGTTATGGACCCATTGATAATTGAAAGGAGACTAGGTTTGGCAAATGTTGCAAGCTAATGAGGAGAATGGATGTGGAAGGAGAGGTGAGGGTGTACTGGATGCTGGGTTAAAGTCAGTGAATAAATCTTATCTTGTATTCATAACACCAAAGAAAAATGCTATTCAGTCTATCACATCCTTGCCAATCCTGAGCGGAGCAATTGCATTAATCCAATTCCTCTTCGTACCTTCTGCAACTCAGAATCAGAATTAAGTTTATTATCACTTACATATGTCATGAAATATGTTTTTTTAGCAATAGTACAGTGCAAGACAGAAAAATTACTGCTAGTTACAAAATAAATAAATAGTGCAAAAGATCAATAACAAAGTAGTGTTCATGGGTTCATGGACCATTCAGAAATCTGATTCCCTTTGATTCCTTTTGCCTTCAACATACACAATGGAATAATTTGCAGTAGCCAATTAAGCTATCTAGGTAGAAGAAAACCAGAACACCCAGAATAAATCCATGTGTTCACAAGAAGAGAAGTGCCAGCATTGTGTTTGTTGCCAGGTTGGGACCTGCTCGAGGATATGGGTATGTGGGACAAGAGTAAGCTCTGCAACTATATATAGCTTACTCCATTATGAATTAAAATGCTGAAAATGTGCATTGCACTTTGTTGGATATTACTGTGCATGTAATTCCTAATTCTTTAATGCATAAGGCAATAGATGCATGGAGGAGACTAAATGAAAATCATGAATTTTGTGAGGCATAAAAAGTCCCTGATTATAAGGGATTATTTTACTTAGAAATGGGTTTTGTGTGTGGATTACTTTTATCTGTATTATATTTCAGTATAAGAAATATAGATGTTATCAGGGAAATGCTTGTTTATAATATGTTGCTAAGTGAACATAAATTTAAATGTTTCTGTTGTGGTTAGCAATTGTTAATATACCAAGATTTCTCCTTGAATTATGTAAAATTAGGTTTTGTAAGGTAATAGCTATGTCGAAATACAAAAGTTGTAGTCTTATTTCCAGTGTAGATTAAATTCATCATTTTAAAAAATGTGCCTATTTATTTGGTATGACCTTGCTGTTATATAGTCCCCTAAAGCAATTATTCAAGTGGATCATCTTAAAAGTAACAAAAAGTGGTCATGTAATTTTGAATTGGTACAATTCTAGATGTGAGCAGTTTTAGAAAATTATTTATTATTTATTGAGAAGGAACCTGAGGTAATTAAATCTTAGCATATGATTGTGACATATATATATATATATATATATATATAGAAACAAACCTATAACGTGAAATGAAATAAAAAGGACAGTCTCCAAAAACTTGCATCATGCTCTCTCATCTGAGACCATACTTCACGAGTGCAGGGTGAAGGTCAAGGAGCTATCTTAACTCCATCAATCCTGTGGACAGTTACAAATGACCTTTCACTTTCTATAAGACATTCAATATTCTGAATTGTGGGGATACATTTTTCTGTGTTTAGAAAATGGGAAAATAAAAGACTTTCATGCTGCTAAAGGTGCAGGATCTTCTGAACGCTTCATTCACCCTGTGTGCTGATACAAACTAATATCTAATTTACACCGACTGAGCCATATTCTGAAAAATTGAATTTCTAAAATTGTTATTGAAACCATAGGTAAACTTTCAGCATATAGAGTAGGTTATTAGTCACTAGATTGGGCATTTTATCATTCTAAATGGAAACAGAGAATTTGTGTATTTTTTTATTTCTATCTTATATTGAAATATTAAATTATACAGTCTGTATGTTCAGCAGTGGATTATTTTCAATATTTTCATAAAGAAGTGTGATATTAAGCCGGGTATAGGAGGGCAAATATTTGTAGATTAGCATTATAAAGATCTCAAAAAATTGTACTATTATGCTTTAATTTTGTAGATTCATCAGAAAGAAAGCAAAATTAGTGTTTTGGAAGAAAAGCTGTTGGATGCCCGAAAGCAAAATTCTGTTCACTATGAAGAGGTATTAATTTTAAGAATAAATAAATGTTGCAACCTTTTTAATGACTTACTAGTTAGTAAGGACTGCTGCTCCAATCTTTTACAATAGCTTACTAAATTGGACGGATTGTATGCTGAAGAAAATATAAGGCAATATTATCTGTGATGTTTTATAAGACCATAAGACATAGAAGCAGAACAAGGCCATTCAGCCTATCAAATCTGTTCTACGATTCCATCATTGCTGATCCCGAATTCCACTTAACCCCATACGCCTGCCTTCCCGCCATGTCCCTTGATGCCCTGACCAATCAGGAAATTATCAACTTCCGCTTTAAATATACCCATTGTCTCGTCCTCCACTGTGGTCTGTGGTAGAGTGTTCCACAGATTCACCACCCTCTAGCTAAAAAAATTCCTCCTTACCTCTGTTCTAAAAGGTCACCCCTCAATTTTGAGGCTGTACCCTGTAGTTCTGAATACTCCCATCAGAGTAAACATCTTCTCTGCATCCGCCTTATCTAGTCATTTCGATATTTGGTGGGTTTAAAAGAGATCCCCACACATTGTTCTATATTCCAATGAGTACAGGCCAAAAACTGCCAAATGTGCCTCATATGTTAACCCCTTCATTCCTAGAGTTATCCTTGTGAGCCTCCTTTGGATTTTCTCCAACGATAACACATCCTGTCCGAGATATGGGGCCCAAAACTGTCGACAGTGCTCCAAGTGCAGCCTGAGTAGTGTCTTATAAAACCTCAGCATTATCACCTTGTTTTTATATTTTATTCCTTTTGAAATAAATGCCAACATTATAAAGTGTGAATATTTTCTGGCATAGAATATCTTACAATATACTCTATTAGACTTGTTTATGTGCATTTAGATTTTAAAATGTTTGTCTTTCATCAGCTGTAAATGAACTAATTCAGGTGAAGTGGAGTAACAGAGCATCTGGACTCTGGTGAACAACGGAACAAACAATGTACCTCTTAATTAATGGTTGAGGACTGAAATAAATAAATAAATATTTGCAAAAATCTGCAAATACCATGATGCATAACATTTTTATTCCTTATTACTAGTTGCTGAATAATTGCTGGGCTTTTTAACAGCAGTATCTGAGCCATTTGAGTCACAATGTTAATGAACCATAGTAAACTTATTCTAAGAATAGTAGAATCATGATTGTCCACAGTTCTCTGATTCCCAGACGTGAGGGATAGAAAAGATATTCTGAAAGTACTGAGGGATAAAGTAGTTTTGTTATTAAATGGAAAAGGTTTCAGCCCAAAAGATCGACTGTACTCTTTTCCACAGATGCTGCCTGGCCTGCTGAGTTGCTCCAGCATTTTGTGTGTGTTGCTAGTGTGTGTTTCCAGCATCTGCAGATTTTCTCTATTATTAAATGTTGAGATCGCCGCACTGTGCAAGGACAGATGCTCAGGATGGAGAAACAATTGGTTGAGATAAGCCATACAATAAGTTATTAGTGGAGATAGTACATAGGCTCCAAAATAGAAATTATAAAGGACAGAGCAGAAATCAAGAAATAAGGAGACATTCCAATGTGCCTGCAATAATTTTGACTATTTATATCATATATGTAGATTAGACAAATCAAATTTGCAATGATAACCTTGAATACAAGCTCACAGACGGTTTCTTAGAGTAAAATGCTGAGATACCAGTCAAGGAGATGAGTATCTAAGGTTTTGTGTAATGAGATCAGTTTAAAGAGGATCTAGTTCTTTCCCAGCGTATATGACGAATAAACATTTTTCGTGCTTCCAGCCGTGTAAAGTTATCAATTGTAGTAGATGATTCAATAACAGACTCTGCTGTCATCATCAGGGATGATACCTGGGCATGTCCAGTCCAGTGGCATTTATAACCCCAGAGTCCACCCCTCCTGATTGGTTAGTCCTCATCCAATCAGGTTTCCTCTGGTTTTATTTCAATGAGACATGGTGGAAACTTGTATCAAGGAGCACAGGAGGTGTATTTGTTTGGGTTACCCAGAGAAATCGTGGTACATTCGCAATAGCCCTAGGTTTGACTTTGATGGCACAAAACTACTGTTCCGTGCCAATGGCCTTTGGAACTGCATGGTAAAGGAAACTTGAAATGGAGACACCTCTTTCTCCCTTCTTAGGGAGAGAGAGGGAGAGGGAGAGGGAGAGAGAGAGAGGGGGAGAGAGAGAGAGAGAGAGAGAGAGAGAGAGAGAGAGAGAGAGAGAGGGGGGAGAGAGAGAGAGAGAGAGAGAGAGAGAGAGGGGGGGAGAGAGAGAGGGGGAGAGAGAGAGGGGGAGAGAGAGAGAGAGAGAGAGAGAGAGAGAGATTGATTTGAGAATGAGAAACCTGGATCTGTTGTCTTAAATTTAAACAAAAGCCATTTACAATGGTATGAGTACAGTTGGCCAAAGTGATTGAAAAAATACTTTTAAAGGGTAAGTAGAGAGACTTGCAAGAGTAGACATTTAAGGATACATTTCATAAGTCTCAGAAAGGTATATTCTGTTGAGAAAGTAAGGCTCTGCGGGAAGGGCACACATTTGCAGCCAAATAAGGATGTTAAAGAAAGTATTCAAATGAAGGGAAAAAATCCCATAATGTTGCAAAGGTTAAGGGCAGACATTCTAAATAATTATTTTGGACTAGCCTTCATGTAGAAGATACTAAAAACATCAGAAGTATCAAAGAAGGGAGGAATGTAAAATATTCCATTTTATTCAAGTAAAAGTACTAGGCAAATTTATGGGGCCAAAGGTATGCAAGTTTACTGGATCTGATAGTTGGTGTCACAAGATATTAAGGGAAAAGTTGCTTTTGCTGTAATAACCAAAACTCCACAGTTATGTCCAAGTGTGCATCGCCCATGATCTTACTGAAGGTTGGAACAATCTCAGGACTCTGTTGGCCTAGTCCTGCTCCTCATCCTGTCTCTAATGATTGCATCTTAGTTTGATAATACATGTATACCTAAAAGTTTGTGAAATGGTATTAAAAAGTATTATGCTGTAAAAGCAAGGAACTGCAAATGCTGGACACCTGAAATGAGAAATCATTCTGATTATCAACTTGAAATGATAATTTTCTAAGTTCCTCTCTCCATGCATGTTCCCTTTCCTGCTCAATATTTCCATCATTTTTCTGTTTTCATTGTGTGTTATACTTATTGAGTTATATTAGCAAGCTGAATAATGGTTACTGACAAGATATTTTAATGCTTATTCCAAGATCTAGTTTATAAGTAAATTTTTGTAGGACAAAATAAAAGAGGATACATCTTAAACACCACTTTGTGCCATAATTATTCTTCCCAAAACTATAGGCTATATTCTGATCTGCGCCAAAGGCAGTCCATGATGTTGTTTTGAACATTGGATTTCACCGTTAGCCTGACCATTTACTAGGCCTCAGACACAACCCTTTTGGCTGCCACTTCAGTGTGCAGATGGTGGGAATGGAGAATAATCCTGGAACTTACTCACTGTCTGGTCTCATTGCCTGCAATCTCTGCCCATCCACTCTTACTTCTTGGAGATGTAGAGGGCCAGAGGTGACATTGAAGCTGACGGGTGTCCCTTGAGATAGCATTGCCTATGAACAATGTAGACTTTAAGATGCTGCAAAGTGAGATTCTGCACTGGAATGCCTTGTGAACCTTTTGCAGGCAGCTTCCTACCATAGGATTTTAAAATTTATTTTGAATATGTTTGATCAACAGAAACATTTAAAATCTATGACTGATGTTTTACTTATTTATTTAACAATACAGTGCAGAGTAGTCCCTTCCAGGCCTTTGAGCCATGCTGCCCCAGCAACCCCACAATCCTGATTAATCCTAACCTAATAACAATTTACAATGACCAATTAACCTACCCAGTACATCTTTTGATTATGGGAGGAAACTGGAACACCTAAAGAAAACCCACACTCTATAGGGGGAGGACGTACAGAGATTCATTACAGAACAAACTTGTTTAGAAATAATAATACTTCAAAACTGATACAACAAATAACTTTCAAAATTAAAGCATTGAAATACAGTGAAACCAGTCAAGGAAATATTTGCGCTTACCTTTTCCATGACTTTGGTGACCTCATTCAAATGGGTAGGTTGCTGTTTGTACATCAGCCCTTCCTGCCATAAAGCTGAGCATGTGAAGTCCCTTTGTTGCCTTTCACTCTACATTTGTAGGAGTACAGGATGTGGTCATGAATAGCTGATAGCTGCCAGTTTGATCTGTAGGATGTAAATATTATTAATGAGTTTTATGGCTAAATGTTATATGTATCTTAATGCATTCCTGCTTCTTCAAAGGAGTGAAGCTCAAAGTTGGACTGACAAAAAAGAAGTAGATTACATATTATGATTCAGCCAGCAGAATAGAGGGAATTTGCACCCTGTTGAAGCTAGTGATGGAAACAAGGATGGAGAATTTTTATTAATGTACATCAGTTGCATAGGATAAGTATTTATGTATTTCAAAGTCTTGAATTATGCTTTCCTGCACCCTTTTGCCTTCACTTAACCTCACCTGAACTTCCTGAATGCATTTTAGGATTGAACACAATGATACAGACTCCTTAGGGGCATCAGGAACATCAATGAAATTATCAGTTTTATGGGAAGGGTGGAGGAAAGAAGGATGTGGGAGAGAGAAAGGATTGAGAGAAGGATATTATGAAGAGGAGGAGTAGAATATTTAAACTCCATATCTCTCAAAAATACTTTTTCCTAGACAACTGCTGAATAAGGCAGATTTTCAGATCACACAGAGGTTACTGCTACTGTAAATATTACAAAACAATGTCATAAGATAAACAAGTAGCTGCAGCAGATGAAATAATTTGCCTCCACCAGGGTCAATTAGGTTGTTAATCAGCAGCAGAACAGCTGATGCATGACAGGTTTTAGTAATCTTGATTATCTTCACAAGTTTATTTAGTTGCTAGACCAGGGCCAGAATAGGATCCACCTCAAAGATTTCTTGGCTTTTAGTAGTCTGTCCATACTTAATCTTCTTGGCAGATTAGATTCTATCTTCTGAGAGGTTGGAAAAATGCTCCCAATCCATTGGTATCTGAATTATTCTATCCGATTACTGAACCCATCATTAGCAGCATGTATTGAACATGAACTCTTACCCATTTTTGTCCTCTTCTCAAGATTTAAGAAGAAACTAGGCTGCTAAACAAACAACTGAAAAAGAAAAGTTAAAAATAAAAAAAAAATTGGAACTATTCAGCAGTTTATGCAAAAACCTGCTTAGAGGAAAATAGACTTAACTTTTTAGATCAATGCAAGTTTTTTTTCTTTGGTGGTCCTTTTACCAATTTCAAGAAAGTTATGAACTCAAGTCGGATGCTAGCAAGATGGTGCCAGTGACCAAAGCAACTAACAGTGACATTCTGCACACAGTTCATGAAGCTACTACTTCTTCTTCTCTGCTTGTAAACATACTTCTACTACTACTCAGTGGATGATTCGAGCCTGTAATTTACATTTTGATAATGTGTTTCTGGTCCGTCTGAGGAATCTGATGCTTTTGCTGTCTCTGAGGGAATACGGTGTGGTTGAGAGCGAAATTGAGAACAGAGCGTGCAACCTAATGATGGAGTGCGAGCCCATGATTGACGCCATTACCTGACAATCTGGCCGATTGAGGTGTTGAGCAAGATTGAAATCAATGAGGACAAAAGCAGAAGGGGATAGGGTGTTCAGCGGCATATGCTTGTGTTTGACCAGTTTCTGTCTCCTTCTGAGCTGTCTGAGCAAGGTTCTGGAGTCTTGGGTCCTGGGCACAGTTTGTGAATTGGTCTCATTTTTAGAGGACTGTGCATTTTATGTTACATGTGGTTCTATTGTTATTTTGCACAAATTTGATCAGGGCACTTTGACACAGACTGGATCTGCGGTCTGCAGTCAAATGTAACGCAGTGCTAAATTGAACTGAATTGAACTATGCTGCATATTTCTAGACTGTTTCGAGGACCGTGGTTTAATGTTTAATCTTCTGTGCGTTATTTGCTGTTCTTTTGCTGTTTTGCATGACTTGTTCTTTTTATTGCATGCTGGGTGTTTGATGTTTTCTTTGAATGGGTTCCACTGTGTTTCTTTGTTTAGTAGCTGCCTGCAGGAAGATGAATCTCAGGGTTGTATATTGCGTACATGTTTAGATAATAAATCTACTTTTAACTTGGGACATTAAGTCATTAAATCTCTCTTCACAGATGCTACCTGACTGGCTGAGTATTTCTAGGATTATTTATATATGACTTCAGGTAGCCATCTTTAAAGAAATTTCATACCTTGAATGTGAACTTTGTTGTTAGTTAAGTGACAGTTCTTTGACATTTGAAGAGCTTTCTATGTAATGGTACATAAGCTATCTTTACTGGTTAGCTGCAGTTTTTATCCTTTGTGGCTTCACAAGAAATGCAGCTTGTCTGAAAGCATCTAATCATAAATATGCATGTCATAAGTAAGAGTTCAGCTCACTTTAATATTCATTCCATTGTTACAGAAACAGGAGCACTTTAACTGACATGTTACAAGGTTTTATTTTCATATTCTGGCATATTACCATCTGAAGACATGGAAGGTGCTTCTACTTCGTCAAGCAAATATAATTGCTTATTAATAGAGATGTAAAGCAGCAAACAGGTGCACACTCTTCATCATAGAGTCTGAACTTTGACAGCTCTTCCTGATTTATTACATAACACGATCCTGCTGCCGTAGTATTTTAAGAGTAACTGGATGGCTGCTTCTGATTGAATTAGGGAACAAATTCTTCCACAACATTAACAGAATACTTATTACTAGGTTGGATATGTGAAGCTGCAACAAGAATTAAGGGGCCAAATAGGAGTTGACCATTTAGCTCTTGAACCTGTTCTGTCAATCAGATGGATAATTCATGACAGAACTTAAAATGTATGCTCTTTCTTATATCTTCACATAACATTAATAGAATCTAGCAGCATTAGTCGTTGTTTGCTGAAGGGGTTCCAAAATCCATCTTTTCCAAGGAAAAGTGTTTACTAACCACCTTTCAGGAACGTTTTAGGAATAGTCTTCCCCTCTGCCATCAGATTTCTGAACGGTCCATGAACTCTACTTCACTATTGATCTTTTGCGTTATTTCTTTAGTTTTGCTTTTTATTGTAACTTATAGTAGTGTTTTTTTTTTGTCTTCCATTGTTCTGCTGCCACAAAACACAAGAAATTTCAGAATATATGTCAGTGATAATAAACCTAATTTTTATTCTAAGTTGCAGGCTGGCACTGTCCTGGACCCAACAACCAAAGGAAACAATTTAACATATACACTATATCCCTTAGCATCCAACAAACTCTTAAACTTCTAACTTTTAGTCAATCTAACTCTAATGTGTTACCTTCCTTTTTAACTTACACTGAGAGCCCAGATGTCATGCTGGTAAACTAGTGCTGCTGTCCTAAACTGTGTCTCTCTAGAACTTTGTATGGCAAGCATGCAATTTGTTCTGATTATTTTCCCTGTTAATCATTCTTGAACTCTTCTTGCCTAAAGAGAAGATACCTCTTTATTGAAATGCTTCAGAAGACTTGACCATCCTAATTCCAGAAGCTAACCCGAAAAATGGAACATGGTGTTTATGAAACTTCATTAAAATTAGGATAATTTAAATACTGTATATTGTGTGTATTTGTGCTGGATTATACCATTGACTGCTGTATTTCTCCAAGATTGTTGTCATGTGTATTATTATTCCATCTGCTTCCTTTTGATTTGATTACTCCTGCTTTTAAGAAATTTTCAAATTCTTACTGAAGATAATTTATAAACATTTCTTCAAAATATTTTTTGAGAACAGTCATCATTAACTCCATTCAGGCCCAAAGAATGCACTTTATTCTTAGCTACTCTCATATCTTGCTTCTGGCACTATTCAAGCAGATCCTGTCCCCTCGCAATCTAGTTATTTCACCATATTCCCATTAACTGCTGACCATTTATCTTCTGGGCTGCATGAAAGCCTCTGTTATTAGACAGATCGGGCAGAATGTGGAAAACACCTGGAAACAAAGTCCGATATTGTCACTTATGGCTATTCGTAGCTTTGAGAAGCCATGTTTAATTCATTCTATCCGGAGTTTTTCAATGATTTCTGTGCAGAGGCATGCGCTGTTTTTGTGCCTGCAACAGCTAGAAGCCCAATGTCTAGATTTTCTTGTGTGACTGGTAGGTCTGCATTTCACGAGGAGAGATGTAGTGAAGTTGTAACATATGGTCAGACAACTTTTAAGGATTGTGATGTTCTGATAATTTAAGGAAAATATGAACATGCACCAAGAATTTCAAATAATTCTTGGTAGAAGAGGTGCAAATTAAGGGTAAGATCCTGCATATACAGAGTTAAACAAGCAATGGGAAGGAAACAGCAGATGATATTAATGCCAGAGTGTTGCTTATCAATCACAAATGCATAGTGGTAACAAATGATTTTACAAGAATTGTCAAAGTGAATTTATCTTCAAATGGGATATTCTGTCATCTGCACCACTAACTTCATCCACTGCTTAACGCACGTGACTTGCACCACTCACTTACTACTAATCTCTCAATCGGGATTCAATCCTGATATTCATATGGTTTACTTGTTCTCGCCCCATTAGCAATGTTGCCGGTTTCACACTCATGACATGTAGGTTTTGCATATTGCAACACATACACAAAATGCTGGAGGAACTCAATAAATAGGTCAGCATCTATGGACATGAGTAAACAGTCAGCGTTTTGGACTAAGACCCTTCATCCTGACTGTTGAAAACACGAGGAAATCTGCAGATGCTGGAAATACAAACAACACACACAAAATGCTGCTGGAACGCAGCAGGCCAGGCAGCATCTATAGGAAGAAGTATAGTCGACGTTTTGGGTGGAGACCCTTCGTCAGGACGGGTCTCGGCCCGAAACGTCAACTGTACTTCTTCCTATAGATGCTGTCTGACCTGCTGAGTTCTTCCAGCATTTTATGTGTGCTGCTTTGGATTTCCAGCACCTACAGATTTTCTTGTGTTTCTGGTGCTTTTGCACATTGATGGCTATGCAACCATAATAGCAAAAGCACCTAAAGAATGGAATATGTTAACCAAGGGGCAATACTTGGGTTATGGTAATGCTGAGTGATTCATATCAAAGTACAGTATATGTATACATATTTAATCTTCTTTTCCTCATCTCTATTGTAGCTAATCTCTCTCACTGATTATTTCAGGGCAGTCTCTGTGAAGGGGTATGCTGATGTTAGACCATAAGACATAAGAGCAGAATTGGGCCATTCAGCCCATTGAGTCTGTTCCACCATTCTATCATAGCTGATCTCAGATTCCATTCAACCTCATACACCACCCTCTCACTAAATCCCTTGATGCCCTGACCAATCAGGAATCTATCAACTTCTGCTTTGAATATACCCACGGACTAGGCCTCCACCACGGTTTGTGACAAACATTCCACAGATTCACCATTTTTTGCTAAAATATTCCTCCTTACTTCTGTTCTAACAGATTGCTGCCGAAATTGCACCCTCTAGCTCTGAATACCTACAATAGAGGAAAATCTTCTCCACATCCACCTTATCTGGTTTTTTAACATTGGGGAGGTTTCAATGAAATCCCCATGCATTTTACCAAGTTCCAATGAGTATAGGCCCAAAGCTGCCAAATGCTCCTCATATGTTAACTCCTTCATTTCAGGAATAACCCTTGTGCACCTCCTCTGGAATCTCTCCAATGATGATACATCCTTTCTGAGATATGGGGCCCGAAACTGTTGACAATATCCAAGTGCAGCCTGACTAGTGTCTGATAAATCTTCAGTCTTATCTCCTTGTTTTTATATTCTATTCCCTTTGAAATAAATGTCAATATTGCATTTGCCTTCTTTACTACTTACTCAACCTGTGAATTAACTTTCTGGGAGTCTTTCACAGGGACTCGAAAGTCCCTCTGTACCTCTGATGTTTGAATTTTCTGCCCATTTGGATAATAGTCTGCACTATTGTTCCTTTTACCAAAACACATTATCATACATTTTCCAACACGGTATTCCATCTGCCACTTTTTTGCCCATTCTTCCGATTTGTCTAAGACCTGCTGCAATCGCATTGCTTCCTCAATACTACCTACCCTCCACCTATCTTTGTATCATCTGCAAACATTGCCACAAAGCCATCAACTCCACTACCTAAATGACTGACCAACAATGTGAAAAGTAGCGGTCCCAATACTGAACCCTAAGGAACACCACTAGTCACCGGCAGCCAACCAGAAAAGGTCCCCTTTATTCCCTTTGTTCCCTCCTGTTTCTCAGCTATTCCTCTATCGATACCAGTATATTTCCTGTAATAACAAAGGATTTTATCTTGTTAAACAGCTTCATGTGAGGCACCTTAATCAAATGCTTTCTGAAAATCCAAGTAAATAACATCCACTGCTGCTCCTTTGTCCACCCTACTTGTTACTTCCTCGAAGAATCCTAACAGATTTGTCGGGCAAGATTTCCCCTCACAGAAACGATGCAGACTTTGACTTATTTTATCATTAGTCTCCAAGTTCCCTGAAACCTCATCCTTAATAATGGACTCCAACACTTTCCCATTCACTGATGTTAGGCTAATTTGTCTATAATTTCTTCTCTTTTGTCTTCCTCTCCTCTTAGAGTGCAGTGACATTTGCAATTTTCCTATCCTCTCGGACCATGCCAGAATCAAGTGATCCTTGAAAGAGCATGACCAATGCATCCATTATCTCTTCAGCAACCTCTCTCAGGACTCTTGGATGTAGTCCATCTAGTCCAGGTGTCTTATCCACCTTAAGGCCTTTAGTTTGCCTAGCTCTTTTTGTTGTTCTCTCATGTGTCCTTCTACACATGTGCATAAAGTATGTGCATCTGAACCAAGCTCAAGACATTACTGTACAGTAACTGTAGTCAAATGCATCTGGCACTGTTACAAAGGGAGGGTCCAGTAACTGTTGTCAGGCTATGACAGTATTCTGCTAGTGGTTTCATGTAGCTGAACACTGTGGAAATGACCTGACTCGGGATTCAGCAAAAAGTCATGGTTGATGTAAGGCATATGCAAAGTAGTGTTTGTGTGGTCAACACCACCCTGAACTATGGGAAGACTGCAATCTGAGCAAAGCTTTGTGTTCACTCTTTCTACAAATCTGTGGCAAGAAGTAGTTAGATGAAATAGCCTCCCTTCATACAGATGGCACCACACAGTTGCATCAGGCTGACTACAAAGTTTTTCTTACAATGAGATTTGAAAAAAAAACAAATACTTAAATTAAAATCTGGACTTGTTTTGATAATCAACGATTACGAGGCCCTTTGAAATTTGACATTGTCAGGTTTTACTAACACTTCAGTAACAAACTAAAGGAACTTCCTGAATTTCTCCTGTTTTGAAGTTTAATTAAGAAAAATTATCCCTAAACATCCTGTATCAATATCAGATCATGCTTGGGAACTTCTAGCAGATTGTAGTCAAGCTTAGTGAGAAGGCTCTTTCTGTCATCATGTCTGGAGGATACTAATTTTGGTAAAGTCTTTAAACCTCCATAACCATTTTTTATTATCAGCCATTCCACTCCGTGTAGACTAAAGAAACTTTACAAATATAGTTAAGCTCTAAAAATGTCTAAAACACAGTAATCCATGTGTTAACGTGTACCTGGCTCATGGTGCGGTGGCAGAGTCAGTGTAAGCTTAAGGTCCTTCATGCTGTTGAAGACTTGATGAACTGTGAGGGGTTAAAAGAGGCCATTGGCCGGAGCATGCTGTTTGAAAATATCAATGCTGGTGTCAAATCAATGTTGCACACTGATTGACATTATAAATGACTTGCTCTCCATGCTGGCTGTGTGCACACAATTTCCTTTTTACCAAAATGGCACCCACTACAGTCCCCATCAGAGAAATTGCAAAGGTTTCTCAGCTTGAAATATGGTTGACTCGTTGTGACAGGCATGTTGTTGATGTGAGCTGCAGCATTAGTACTGTGAAGTGCAGGAAGGACAGAATTCTTTATCAAGTAATTGATGCAGCATTGATTCCACTTTGGGAGCCAGAGAACTGAGAATCAGGTCCTGCCCTGCACCACCACACTGGTACTTCACATTCTCCATCCTTATCTTTTTACCTCCATTTAGTCATAGCTCCCATTAGCCCTGCTAAAATCTATACATGGGTTAGAATCATTTGAGGCTCTTCAAAAGCATTTTGGTATTTTTGTGCCATCATTTTGTAATATTTCCCCTTAAACATTCTCATCAGTATAAATTTGATTCCTACGCAATTTTACTTTCATTACACTAATATACACCTCAGATCAATCTTGGTACTGTAAGTAGTGCTGGTTATAAGATATACTGGAGAACTGAATGCTATTTGCAATTGACCTTTCAGAAAGTATTTCTTTACTGGTTGGAAATGACTGGAAGTGAGCGTTGGCCCTATTCTATATTTTTTTAAATTAGAAGAACAGTAAAAAATAATCTATGTCATTATATATTGAACCATCAAAGAAGAAACTTACTTGACAGTACAACGCCACAGAGCTGTAATGTGTCAGCAGAACATTCCAGAAAATTGTTCAAGGTTTGTTTTCTGTCTGTGAACGAAATATATTTCATTTGAAAAAGGATAGCTATATTTGCTGTCAATAATGTATTATGAATGACTGTAACTCTGAGTTCTTCGAATATATTCATGCTGAAAATTGTAATAGTTGTTAGAATTCAAGAACATAATGAATATGATTTGAAATAATGGCTGCAACGTTCAATTTTGATCTTAGTTCCTCCACAGAGAAAAATTCATGCAGAAGTTAAAAGAAGAAACTGTAGAGTTGACAGACCAAATAAAAAAGCATTCCCAGGATATCAGTGCACTCAGTGCTGAGAAGCAGAAAATAGAACTGGAGATGACAGTAATTACTGAGAAGTATAGAACTGCTCAACAAGAGGTATATTAGACTTGTCAATAAAAAAATATAAATTGTGCTGTCACTCTCTCCATATTTTTATTAATATTTGGGTAGAGTGAATTTCCTACACTGAAATTAACCTTAAGTTAAAATTGTTGTGCTGTTATTAAAAATGTAGAAGATTTTAAGTAGCTGTTAATGAAATGAGGTTAAAATGGTCACAATTAATTCTACATTGTTTTCCCAATATTACAAAAAAAACAATGCTAGAAGAACTCAGTAGGTCAAACAGCATTTATGGAGGCAAAAAGTGTAAGGTGCAACCCTACAAAAGGACTGAGAGGGAACAGGCAGGATTGGAGGATGGGATAGAGGCTGGAGAGAGATAGATGGAACCAATTAGAGAGGTGATTATGGGTAGATGAAATTAGGTAGGGGGAAGGGGCTGGAAGGATGAACAAGGGACAAGAAATAAATATGCATTTTTATATAAAATTATATGCACACAGTTTATATGGAAACCTCACACATATTTCCCCAATTTCCCATATGTCTGCACTGATAACCCCCTCCTTCATCCTGAAACCTGGCAAAAATGATAGAGTTCCCTTGGTCCTCACCTTTTACCCTGTCAGGCTCTGCATCAAACTTATTCTCCTCTGCCATTTCTGCTGGCCTCAATATGATCCCACTGCCAGTTATATCTCCCTGCCACCCCTGTTTTCCACTGGCAGCACTGTCTGTGAATTAATGGTCTGATCATACCCCTTTCCAGCCCTTCCTGTCCTTGTAACTGAAAAGGAGTTGTAACACCCGTCCCTATATCTCCCTCCTCATCATCATCCAAGGATCTACAGAGTTACTCATCCACTTGCTACAGAGAGGTCAAGTGCAAATTGCTTCATATGACACCTCGTATTCCACTTGGATTACTTTTGTATGAACATTGTATTTTCCAATTTCAAGTAACCCACACTCGCTGTTCTTTTCTCGCGTATACTTACACATCCACCTAGTTTGTTTCTCCCTTTGTTCATCCCTTCTGTCCACCTTACATCACTTCCTCTGCCAGTTCCACTTATCAACTGTCCCTCGCCAAATCCCCAACATGGTTCTATCTGCCCAATGTCCTCTTCCCACCTGCATTCTTTCCTACTCTTTGTATTGTTCTATACTGTACTGGCAATCTTTTCTATTCCCTCTCTGTTCTGTACTAGGTCCTCAATGTGAAACATTAATTTACAGCTTTTGCCTCCATGGATGCTCCTGAGTTCTTCATGTCTAATTATTTTTATGGCAGAATCCAGCATCCGCCATATTTTTTGCATTCATGTCAACATTACAGTCCAGCTGTTGTTTCTATGATCAGTTTTCATGGTTTATGGCAGATCGTGCTTGTTCAGGATATAGCTGTAATTCTTGGCAATTTATTTAAAGCACATCACTGGTGTTACAGAGTGAGAAATAATCGGTTCTAGTTAGATGTATTTTTTGTAAGCATAACATATTAAAATCAAATTTAAGATGGTACATAGGGGAATTTTGTTAAGATTCATTTTTACTCCATTCATTCAGCTGTATGGAACTTGACAACCTTATCTGAAATTGGAACATATGCAGTAGCAAGAAGTTTAACAAATAAAAAGACTTGTTACATGTAGCAGATGCTAAATACTGATTATAGAACATAGGCTTTGAACAGTATAGCACAATTCAATGTACAAGAAGAAATTTAAACGGTAGTGGAATTAATTTTACAATGTACTGCACTCATGATCTTTGTAGTGCCCATTTCTAATTATTTTCTACTCTCTGTTGTGGGCACTAATATGTTTTGTGGATTAGTGCTTATTGTTGCACTTTTTAATATGCTAAACAAAAGAATGGAAATCTTTCTGCTGAAGCTGACCGAATCTCTCTCCTGAATTCTGGTGGTCAATGATGTCAAATAATTAATTAATAATCCTAATTGCATAACTTCAGATGGAATTATTCAGTTTGCAATACATGCTTTATTCAGTTTATAAGCACCTGCATATTCACATTTGTGCTGTGTTATTTGAAATCCAGGTCAGCAAACGAGATGAGATTATTCTAAAACTAAAGACCGATTTGAAAACTGCACAAAAAAAATATGGGGGAGCACAAGAAGATGTATGTATCCACTGAGATTTTGATTTAGTTTTACAAATATTGATTGCTTTTCAACTATTTAATTTCCTCATAAATTATTATCCTATTTTTACCTTAATTAAGCCCCCCTTCTCTGTGGTGTTATTATACTCTTTGCAATGCTGTATAAGATATAATAAGGTAAGATTCATTTGTCACATGTACATCAAAAAATCAAAACATACAGTGAAATGCATTATTTGCATCAACGAGCAACTGTACACAGTCAAAGTTTGAGCTGGAGGCAGCCCCTGTCAGACCTATACATGCAAGCTCCTCCCAGTCTCTACCCTGCTACCAGGAGTCTCCTGCCACTCGTTTACAACTCATTACCTGCAGCCTATTTAAACCAGCTCTCGTCAACAATCCTTGTTCACTGGTATGAACCAGCCAGCCTCAACCATTTGGTCCTAGCCTTCACTTACCATGTTGCCTTGTCATGTTAAGTATCTGATCACTCACGTTTTGTGGCCCCTTGTGGCTTGTTATTTTGTAGTTTATTATTAAAGTTATCGCTCACCATAAATTGTCTCCACTGCTCTGAGTGTGGGGCAAGTCTCCTCTACATTTCCTAACAGCCTGCAAGTGTCACCATGCCTCCGGTGTCAAGATAGAATGCCCACAACATACTAATCTTATTCTGTTCATCTTTAGCATGTGGGAGAAAACCAGAGCATTGAGAGGAAACTCTCAGTCACAGGGAGAGTGTACAAATTCTTTAGACAGTGGCAAGAATTGAACCCTCTTTGCTGTTCCTGTAAAGCATTAAGCTAACCAATGTGATTTTGTTATGTTTCTCCATTTTCACGTACTAATATGATAATAAAGACACTCCACAAGCATTCTGAAACCTTTTGGCTTATTGGTTAGTATAAGCTTTGTCTCATATGATAGCCTCTTGGGTTTTGTGTAAAGGTTTTGAATTCAAGATCCTAATCAGACATAAGCCCCAAAAAATTGACATGAACAAATCCATTGATTGGGGGAAGAGGTCGAATTATCTAGGGTGCTGCTTTGAGATTCAGATAGTAAACAGATTTCCTTTAAGACTTTTAAGACTGACAGAAAAAATCCCATGCCACTACTCTGAAGAAAATAGAACAAGTGAGATATCTTAGAATCCCTGGTCAAAATCTATCCATCACTCAACATTCATTTAAAAACATAATTTGTTTATTATCATGTTAGTAGTGTGGGAGCTTATATATAAACTAACTGTTTTGTTTCCTATGTTACATGATTGTCTACAAACTTTTACAAAAGTGTCTTTGCTTATTAACTACTTTAGAGCATTTTGAAAAGCCTATGAAAAGACATGCTACAGAAGTGCTAGTCTTTCATTGTCAATAGAAATTCCTCTATTTACAGAATGAAAAAAAATAAATTCTTATCTTCAACTGTTTGCGACTTGACTTCTCCCAACTTCTGGCTGTGGCTGATTACCATGGTTTTCTCCAACCTCACTTCAACCCTATAGTGTTACTATCACACCTTCAATGTGTTTCCAACCCTTGGCTCAGAGTACATGTGTAAATATGTTGCCAGTTCCTGGCTTCAGCCATGCGTCATCACATATTCACAACTCCTGGAGCATTTTACTTCATTAATGTAAACTTGTCTGCCCAGTTAAATTAGAGTCCAGTTTATGCTTGCAAATGATTGCATGAAACCCCTGGCACTAACCTACGGGTCTACCAGCTAACATTGGTATCAAACAATTAAATATCATAACATCAATACTTCTCAATGTTTTTGCTAAAATGTTGCACCTCATCTCACCTCTAATAAACTTCCTTTGGAGTGAAGTTGTAATTCAGAACTAATAGGAAACTCTTCAACATCAAACAATACAGTAGACCCTTCAGCCCACGGTGTTGTGCCAAACCAAATAAATTTGTAATGAAATTGGCCACTAACATAATCCCCTATGGCTGCACAATATCCATATCCTTCCATCTTCCTCACATTCACGTGCCTACTGCGTCTAAACATCTCTAATGTACCTACCTCTACCACCACTTCAGCCAGTGCATTCCAGTTACCCACCATTCTCTATCTAAAAAATAAACTTGCCCCTCACATATCCTTTAAAATTACCCCCTCTTACCTTAAATGCATGCTGTCTGGTATTGGACATATCAACCCTGGGATAAAAGAAACTGTCTGTCTGCTCTATGCCTTTTATAATCTTATAAACCTCTGTCAGATCTCTCCCCAGCCTCTGTTGCTCCAGAGAAAACAACCCAAGTCTGTCCTTTAATCCAGGCAATATCATGGTAAATCTCTTTCTGCATCCTCTCCAAACTTCACCATCCTTCCTATAATGGGGCAACCAGAACTGTATGCAATACTCCAGATGCAGCCTAACTAGAGCTTTATGAAGCTGCAATATAACTCTTGACTTTTGAACTCATTGCATTGAAAAATAAAGGCCAATGCCATGTTAGTGTCACATGCCTTCTTAACCACCCTATCAACTTGGGATGGCCACTTTCAGGGAACTATGATCTTGGTCCCCAAGATCCCTTAGCTCATCAATGCTGTTAAGTACCTTTGTCATTAACATTGTACTTTCTCTTTACATTTGACCTATCACAGTGCAACACTTCATATTTGGCCAGGTTAAAATCCATCTGCTATTTCTCCACCCATATCTGTAACTGATTTATATCCCACTGTATTCTTTGACAGTATCTATGTTATCCACAATACCACCAATCTTCATAACAGCATTAGGGTTAACCTTTCTAACCTACCTTTTCATCCCAGGTAATTTGTATACAGTGCATACAGCAAAAAGGTCCCAGTACAGATCCCTGTAGAGCACCACTAATCACAGACCTCCAGCTTGAATAAGTCCCTTCGACCACCACCCTAGTCTTCTTTCGCAAGCCTCTTCTGAATCTAAGTAGCCAATTCACCATGGATCCTATGCATCCTAGTCTTCTGGATGAGCCTCAATTGCGGAATCTTGTCAAACTCCTTGCTAACATCCATGTAGACAGCATCAGCAGCTCCATCTTCATCAATTACCCATGTCACCTCATCAAAAAAACTCAATCAAGTTAGTAAGATGTGACCTGACCCACATAAAGCAATGCTAGCACTCCCTAATTAGGCCATGATTTACCAAATGTTCATGAATCCTACCCTGAGAATATTATCCAGTAACTTCCCTACAACTGACATGAGACTCACCAGTCTGTGGTTCCCTGGTTCACTTCTTGAATAATGGAACAGCTTTAGCTACAGTCTTCCAGAACCGCACCTGTGACTAGAAATGACACAAAGATATTGGTCAAGGACCCTGCAGTTTCTTCATTTGCCTCCCTCAATAACCTGGGGTCTGTCTCATCAGGCTCTGGGGACTTAGCCAGCTTAATGCTCTTTAAGTGATCCAATACTACCTCCTGCTTTACCTCAAAATGGCCTAGCTTAATAATGCTCAGGGCACAGATCTGCCTATAATCCACATCCTTCTTGGTAAATACTGATGTAAAGTGCTCATTAAGAACCTCACCAATCAGAATCAGAATCAGGTTTATTATAACCGGCATGTGACATGAAATTTGTTAACTTAGCAGCAGCAGGTCAATGCAATACATAATGTGTTCCTTCGTCTTACCCTTCTTGAAGTCCACAGTCAGCTCTTTCGTCTTACTGACATGCACATGTTCCCCTTTCATCCCACCCACTCCCTAGTTATCCTCTTGCTCCTGATGTATGCATAGAATACTTCGGGATTCCCTACTTCCAAAGATTTTTCATGGCCCCTTCTGGCGTTCCTGATTCCCTTCTTGAACTTTTCTCTGGCTTTTTTATAATCCTGAAAGGCTCTGATTGATTGAAGTTTCTTAAGTTTTACATCCTTTATCTTTGGTAATATCCCAAGCTATGGTTACCACAGCATCAGTAATTGTGCTCTAGTATGCAAACGATGCTTGTGTTTCCACACATTCTGAGGCTGTCTTATTCACTAAAGCATTTGAGAAGGCCTAAGACTTAACACCCTAAATCCAATGCACTCTACCAACTGGCCCCCAATGCACCACACAAAAACCCAATGATAAAGGTTTACAGTGTGACCCTGGAAAATGTGGACCACTTCCTATAATGAGGGAGACATTTCTCATGATGAAAGTCATTAGTTTCTTCAATTTGCCAATACAGCCTTTGGTCAATTGAGGGAATGGGTGTTTGAAGTTCAGGATCTTAGACCCTATGTAACAGTCATGGTCTAGCAAACAACCGAGATCACTGTCTCCTACGGTATCTGCTCCTGAGACCATGACTACCTAGATCATGCAACTTCAAAAAAATTCAGAACTATCATCCGCACTCCATAGATCTTCCAGATTAACTTGACCAATGTCAGATTCAGATTTATTTATCTCATGTGCATTGAACCATATAATAAATAGATCTGTAATGGTGTCCCTTACCAGACCAATGTCCCAAACCACACTTAGTTGGCTATATTAGGCAGGCCATGCTGTTCACATGTCCAATACTAGAATCTCGAAGTGGACGTTTTATTTTGTGCTCCCCACCATTTGTGGGAATCTCTGGCCCATGACCATTCAAAGTGGAGAAGAAACATACAGAACGGTATTGAGAACCCAAATCCAGACATAATGTATCAAGGTACGGTGAAAACCTTGTCTAGCATACTGTTATCATTACATTGTGCATTGAAGTAGAATCAAGTAAAACAGTAACAATGTAGAATAAATTGTCAAATCTCCCAAAAAAGTGCAGTGCAGGTAAGTGATAAAGCTCAACATCCTAACGAAGTAGCTTGTAAGGCCAAGAGTTCAAGTTATTGTATAAGAGGTCTGTTTAAGAGTCTGAAGACAGTGGGATAAAACCTATCCTTGAGCCTGGTGGTACATGCTTTCATGCTTTTGTATCTTCTATTTAACTACTTCATATTCTGCAAAACTAGAGTGGAAGCAATTTATTCTTTATTATGAGGTACTGCCAAAATGAAGGTCCCTAATTTCAGTTTAATAGATATCAATTATTGATTTAAAGCAATTTCTTAATGTTCTCTGTTGGTTCCTACAGTTGGCACATAAAAATTAGAAAATATGCATTAGTCTCAGCTGGAGACTGTTAATCCTTTAGGGGAATACTATTCCATAAACACTTTACTCAGGAGGAGGATAACACTTGAATGGTAGTTCAGCCTTTAGTCAAAGCATGTGGAGGATGTTACTTAGAGTAGCAAATGTATGTGTGAACCTCATGCAAAGATATCCAGAGTACCTTGAGGAAATCCATGCAGTCATGGAGAGGACGTATAAATTCCTTACAGACACTTCTGGGAATTGAACCTGGGTCACTGATACTGTAAAGCATTGTGCAAACCACTACACAACTACTGTAGTTAGGACATTGGTGCCACCACATCCGAAATGTACAGTATTGTTTTCTTTACTTAAGAAAAAAATTAATGTATTATAAACAATTTGGGGAAGGTTACTGGACTAATTGAGGAACAGGTTGATTGTCTTATGAGGAAATATTGAACAAGCTGGGTTTTACCCACTGAAATTAGAAAAGTGAGAAAAAATGATGGAAATATATAGAATGCTGGAGAGCCTTGATAAAATTTGGCGAAAAAGATATTGTAGAACATGCCAGAACTGAAGACTGCCTTTGAGTCATCCATTTAAGACAGATTAGGCATTTTTTCTGTCAGAGGAATGTGCATCTTTGTCACTCGTTCCCTCAAAATATTGATGGAATTGTCTTTGAGTATTATTAAGGCAAAGGTTGAAAAATGATTAATAAGCAAGGGAATTAAAAGTTCCTCTGTTAGGAATATAGAGTTAAGATTACAATCAATTCAACCATGATCTTGTTAAAGCTAGTGTGTGATTTAGGGCCAAGTGGCCTAATCGTTTGGATATGACTTTTTATCTTTTATGACTTAATCCAGGACCTTGTGTGTTTGGTTTCATCTGAGTGAAATATAATTCAACTGTTTGTAATACACCATTATCCAGTGAGTTACAAGGACCAGCATTTATGCTTTTAACTGTCCCTCCAAGCATAAATTCATTACACGTTTATTCCCAATGCTATTTTTGGGACTTTATTCTGCACCGATCAGCTTTCTACATAACCAAAGCGACCAACTCAAAATTAATGGATTAACTTTAATCCTTTAAAATGCTTTTGCCAGATATGAAAGATGCTATATCAATGGGTTTTCTTTTATTCTAACATTTGGTACAATTGTCTTTTGAGCTTCACTGGATAATTAATCAAGGGTACTTTTTGTTGATATATAACATTTTTCTTTTTTATATCTCACCGTTTGTAAGTTCAAGAAGATCACAGTGTAATTTTGCATTCATGGAAGCTGAAGGACTTTCATGACATGCCCTATTCTATATTCTAAGCAACTTCTATAAAATTCATTGCATCCTTGAGCATTGTACAGAGGACAGGCAATGCTTAGCATTTAAAATAATAATAGCTACTGTCAGTTTCAAAAAAGAATTCCTATAAGGTATAAGAACCCAACAGAAGAGTGACTCATCCATTGCTGACAAAAGAATTTGAAGATTAAGTCCAAGGGAGAGGATTAAAAAGTTTCCAGAAGTTGCTTAAGGATTCTGAGTGATTTAGGGCTCACTACAGCAGGACCAAACAATTGATAAATAAAGCCAACATGAGGCTAGACTGGGACAGAAGTAAGTGTAATGTAATAATTTCTAAGTAAAAAGAAATAATAATGGGACAAGTATAACACCCTTACAAACAGCACTGGAGTACTTTTGATTGGAAACAGAAATAACAAACGAGTGAAACAATTAATTTGCCAAAGAAGGCAGCAAAATCTGCCTGAAATATCAAGGAATCAAGGGCAAGAATAAGGAACTGAAAGGAATAAGTAATTGTATAAAAATATAAACTGAGCAGTTGGTGAGGTCCAGAGACCACAATCCCAGAGATCTAATGATCTACCTGCAGAGTTCAGAAGGAGGTTGTCATAAAGTTAGTGCATATTCTGGTTATCATCTTCCAAAATTCTGTATATTCTGGAGTTATTCCTGTGGATTGAATGGTATCAATTGTAACCCATTATTTAAGAAAGAAGAAGACAGTAAATAAAAGAGGGATTACAAACGGGTAATAATGCTAAGGATGTGGTAACAAAATGGGTTGAAAAGATTAATATGACTGATCAGGGATGACATAGAGTTATAAAAGAAAAATTATGTTTGAATAATCTGTTGGAGTTCTTTAAGGATGTGATGAGCAGAATAGAGAAGGAGAAAATCAATGCAAGAATTATATCTGGAATAGTCTTCCTGCTTGACTAGTGTAACCACAACTAAACTGAACAAGCTTGACATTATACACTGCTTACTAGCCTGTTCAGTCGATACTGCGTCTATCATCCTCAAACTTCACTTCTTCCTCTCTTATCTCATTTCTGGTACATTTGTGGAACATTCGATGTGGTGCGTACATGGATGTAGCAAACACAAGCTCTTACAAGGCAAACTAATTAGAAAATATCAGTCCAGGGCATCCAAAGGAAAGTGGAAAGATGAATGTAAAATTATTTCTGAGCTAGGAAGCAAAAGTTAAAAGCAGTAAGAGCTCGAGTAATTGTGTGACCCTTAAAAATGATTTATTTTTAAATAATGGGACTGTGCTCAGAGGTTTGCACTCAATGAAAAAATTGGCCATATGGATGATAATGGAGAAGAAATCTGTAGTTACCAGCATAGCACCAATGGGCTGATTAAGTGGACAGAAAATTGGGGTAATGTAGTGATTAGAGCAATGCTTTACTGTAGTACCAGCAATCTGGTACTGCCTGTAAGGAGTTTGTACGTTCTTCCGTGACCTAGTGGGTTTTGTCTGTGAGCTCCAGTTTCCTCCCACACTCCAAAGATGTACAGGTTCATAGGTTAATTGGTTATTGTGAATTATCCTGTGATTAGGCTAGAATTAAATCGGGGGATTGCTGGGTGTCATGGCTCGAAGGGCTGGAAGGGTCTATTCTGCGCCTTGTCTTAATAAGATCATAAGATATAGGAGCAGAAGTAGGCCATTCGGCCCATCACATCTGCTCTGCCATTCATTCATGGGCTGATCCATTTCTTCCAGTCATCCCCACTCCCCTCCTTTCTCTCCATACCCTTTGATGCCCTGGTTAATCAAGAACCTATCTATCTCCACTTTAACCTATCTATCTCTGCTTTAAATGCATCCAATGACTTGGGCTCCACAGCTGCTCATAGCAACAAATTCCACAGATTTAGCACCCTCTGAATAAAGTAATTTCTCTGCTTCTCAGTTCTAAATGGATGTCCTTCAATCCCGAAGTTGTGCCCTCGTGTCCATGGGAAATAACTTTGCCATATCTAATCTGTTCAATAAATAAAAAGTTTAAAAATTTAAGAAGTGGCAAATGGAATTTAGTCTGGGGAAGAGTGACGTGATGTGTTTGGGGAGGACACACAAGGCAAAAGAATGCATAATGAATAGCAGGATGCTGAGAAGTGTAGAAGACCAGAAATTATCTGCCAGCTTGTATTTCACTTCCCCTAAACTTCTATTCTGGCTTCTTCCCCCTTCTTTTCTAGTCTTGATGAAGGGTTTCAGTCTGAAATGTTGACTGTTTATTACCCTCTTTAGTTGCTGCCAGCATTTTATGCGTGTTGCTCAAGAAAAATTGATGCATGTTTACAGGTTCCTGAATCAGACAGTAAGTAGGTTAAAATTGGCTGTTGTATACTTTCCTTAATTCTTTCTTTAGTTTTCCTCATGCTGTAAAAAAAGGCAACGGCCATGGCTGGAGAACTACATTCAGATTTAGTCATCATGTAATTGCATCAGATAGGATTAAAAGGGATTTCTCACCTTTGTTGCAAAGGACAGAAAATGTTAATTGTTAGTAAAGGATTGTCCCTGTTATGGGGTTATGCTATACTTGAGGGTAGATTCTGTTAATAGGAAAGACATGTTGCCTTTAGTAGAGTGGTTCACAGTTAGAATAACAGAAAAGGTTTACAAGAATGCTGCCAGAACTTGAGGAACTGAGTTATAAGGAGAGGTTGGACAGGCTAGGACTTAGTTTCTTAGAATATAAGACTGAGAGGTGAGCTTATAGAGCAGCATAGACAAGGTGAATATACTCAGTCTTTTCCTCAGAGTTGGCATATCAAGAACTAGAGGGCATAGGTTTAAAGCGAGAGGGAAAAGATTTAAGAACTTGACGGTGAAATTTTTTACATAAAGGATTGTATCTGTGGAATCAGCTGCCAGAAGAAGTGTTTGAGGCAGGTACAATAATAACTTTAAAAAGACAAATGGATAGATGGATGGGAAAGGTTTAATACGCTTTGAGCCAAATGCTGACAAATGGATTTAAAGATTAACAAGTAGCTTTATTTGTCATCTGTAATGTATCACTTAAATTAGGACTAACCTGGATGGAGCATCTTGGTTGGCATAGACCAGTTGGACTCAAGAGCCTATTTCTGTGCTGTATGACTTTATGACTCTAATTTAGGTGCATGAATTAAAGATATTTAATAAATGAATGAGGGAGCGGCCGATAAATTTTTCATCATCAACTGAGGGAGTCTGGAATTTTCTATCTTAAAAAGGTGATTGAGACAGAAAACATCAAAGAGCACTTAGATCAGAAGTTCCCAACTTTTTTAATGCCACGGACCCCTAACATTAACCAAGAGGTTCATGAATCCCAGGTTGGGAACTCCCGACTTAGAGGATACGTGATGTGGTGTAACCTACAAAGTTACAAACAGCACGATCATATCAAAAAATAGAATAGAGTCATTTCGATACTGCACAGAAACAGGCTCTTCAGCTCCCCAACAATGTATCAAGTATCAAGCACATTTTCACAGTAATCGTACCATGACCCATTTCATTTTCCCCACATTTCTCATATGACCTCTTGGATTCTACTAGTCATCCATATACTTGGGGGAATTTGTGGTGAACAAATAACCCATTATCCTGTACATCTTTGTAGGAGGAAACTGGAGCAATGAGGCAGCATCTCTACCAGATGTGCTACTGTGGCTGTAGATAAACTTGGCTGAACTTAAACTGTTCAAGGCAATTGGGGACAATGAATGCTGCCATTAACAACTAATCTGCATTTTGTGAATGAATAAATAAAAAAAAACACTGACTTTCCTTTGACAGTCCAGATGTGATGGGTGAAATGGCCTCCTTCTTAACAATGAATTTCAATGATCGTGTATGTCATCTACAAAATGCACAATAGCAATTTTTTAAGCTTCCTTGGAAAGCCAGCAATCTCTACTACATGGAACAATAAAAGCAGCAATTGCAAGAATGCAACACCACCTGTAAGATAGCCTGCAGGTCATTAACATCTCCTAAATTAAAATTATATCTGTAAGCCACTGTGTCAAGATTCTGCAGACACCCTCTTTACAGCATTCTGGTGGGACTTCTATTGTTAGCAGGTTAAGGAGCTCCCTTGCATCCATCTCCAAGGTACTTAGGAATGACCACAGAGACTTAAAGGATAGAGGAAGACCATTCAGCACATATGTTCATGCCAGTTGGTAAAGGATATTTGGGTATTCCCTCAATTAATCGTGGCATATCGTATACATATTAATAAACTTTTTAAACTGATGGAACATTCTGGACATGCTGTGTTGGTGCCAAAATGTGTGGTAATACCTGAGGGCTGTCTGCAGCCCATCCTTGGTTGTGTTGATTGTTAACACAAATGACACATTTCACTATAAGTTTCTATATACATGTGCTAAGTAAATATGAATCTAATTTCTGTCTGTGCCATCTTTCAGCAGACTCTGACCCTATCATTCTTCAGTGGAAAACAGATTTTTGATTTCCTCCTTAAATGAAATCAGTCCTCCTATTTCATTGTGTCCAAAGCTCTTATGATTTTATATAACCCTATTTAAAGCTAGTCTCTTTCAATCCAGAGAAAATAACCCATTTTCAATCAATTAGAAAGATTTAGGTGTCCTCCTCAGCATTGGTTCAGTGGAGATGAACTGGTAGTCAGCTCTCAGGATAATATTATTTGTGATCATGATGTCTTGTGACTGAAATTATCCAACTTTGGATAATTTTATAACTTTGGATAAAGGGTAATGCTACACCCTTAAATTTGGTGACCAGAACTATACTCTGTAACTCAACTGTGGTCTAATTAGTGGAAAAAAAAGGAGTAGACAGGACTGCTCAAGAAAAAGAATTGACCAATAACTTGCAGTCCGGTATTCAATTTAGGATTTGCAAGAACGACTTACCTCCAGACCCCATTGTAGCTCTGATTCAAAGTTAATCAAAATAGGTAATTTTTAGAGGTGAAACAAGAATGGTGATCCTTGGAATCAAGGAACCATTTGACTGAGTAGAATCCAAGAATAAAGTGAATGAAATCAAGAGGGGAATTCTGCAGTGGTTAATCACATTTTCTAGCACTTGGTTTGTCATGGCATTTTAAGTCCCTATCTAAGTACTTAAATATTGTAAGAGCACTTGCCTCTGCCAACCCCTCAGTAAGTGAATTCCAGTTTTCTCAAGCATCCTCCAAAATTTCTCACTGCTTACCTGTAACCTATACATTCTTGGCTAGTTGCTTGACTGGTGACAGCAAATTTGCTAGCAGGTTTGTAGAATAGCAGTGCAACCATCATAAATAATAGCATCCTTGGAGAGGAGAGTCAGTTCTCTCTCCTCTGAGCCACTGGCCCTATCTTAGAGGGACACCTCAATCATCTTAATATCTGTAGGCAAATGGGCTGCTGGAAAACTGTGGGATCCTCAAAGCCTCTTTAAGCATTGTACCAGTCCACCCCAGTTTACAAGTGCCCAACTTACATTCACCGCTACATATGAACAAGCATTTGGGAAACCAGTGGATGGATTTCCTGACTGCTTCAAGGCTGCTGGCACCTTCTAATGTATGGTCCATGGCTGTCAATTTTTAAGGTTGCAAATGGTTCACAAGAATGGAACCCTATCACAACCTGGAGAGGACATGTATCTGGAATCATTACAGCAGTAAATAAAAGTTCAGGCTTGTGTAACATAAGTTTCATATTCTAGTTGTTGACCTCTTCCATGGTTAAAATTCCTCCATCAATGCAGCCTTCAGTCATGTCCATATGCAGCAAAAATAGGGGCTTCTAATGTGGATAGGGTGAGGATACTTCATCTGTCCCTGGGCGTAAATTACTGGTAAAATCAGGAGGATTTTTATTAATGCTTATACTAGTTTCAAAATCAAAACTACAGTTCTCTGGATTCATCTTTGATTTGACTTATAAGGAAGTACAATGATGAGTATTTAAGCATTATTGTCTTCAGATGACAGGGACAAAATGTAAGTCATGAAAATTCCTTCTTCTAATAAACAGATTGGAGTTCAAACAGCTGAGCTCAACAGACTTACTGAAAAATTAACAAATTTGCAGCATGAAGTTTGCAAGCTAAGGAACATTGGTGATGTACAGCAAGAACAGTTGAATGAAGCTGGAAAGTCAATTCAGGAATTTGAAAGTGAACGGAAAATGCTCATGGAGGAGGTTAGTGGAGGGCAAAGTGAGCCTCCCAAATTTAAATACTGAGTGTAATGGTGATTTTAACCAGTTATTCATAAAATATTTTATAATATGCAAGTCTTTCTATGAAAAATCACTGGAAATAATTGACTATACCTTCTAATTTTTGTCACAGCTTATATATTTTATGTACTTTACTATCCTACCGGCCGCCTGTGGCTATCAAGTTCCATATAAAGCTCGTCCTTCAAAAGCTCCCTTAGATGGACATCATTTAGTTGGGAACCTTGTCTATTGAAGTCATTTGCCTATTGAACACAGCAAAATGGTGGGCAAGCCTAAATTGACATAAAAGTGCACACACTATCAACAGAAGTCTCTGGGAAACATTTGGAGGAACTGATCTTCCTTTTTCTAACCAAAATGCTAAATAGAGCTTGGAAATGATGCCAACTGAATCCACAATGTAATTGTTTTAATTATAGAATTCTATATAGATTTATCAATTTGGTAAAGTCTATGTGTTTTAATTATAGATCCAAACCAAGGAAATGAAAATAGTTCAGTTGCACAAAGATTTAGATGTCTCAAAGCAATCTTACACTGATGACTTAGAACGATGGTCACAGAAAAACACTTTGCTGCAAAATTCTTTGGATTCAACTATCACTGAATTACAGGATACTCGTAGCAAAGTGCAAGAATACAAAACAATTGGAATAAACCTCAAAGAAGACTTGAAGAAGCAAAAGCTTCTTCAACAGGAAACTGCAAAATTAGTAAGTATTGTAAAATGGACCTTTGATTAAATCTTTCTTCATTTACATTTTTAAAAATTATGTATGAAGCTCAGTCTATGTGGAAAATACTCTTCTACGTATTTTCATTCTTGCATATATAAGTAAGCATTGACAAATATATTTAAGCAAATTAGGTGGACTGACGGTTCAGTTGGTGAATTTTAATAATTGGCATCATTTGTTTAATTTCATAAGCGTGAAGTGAAAAGCCGTTTCTGGAAGGTAAGATAGAACATCAGTGAAGCTGGTTCTTGGCAATTTTCCATGTATGCGTAGTTGTTTTTATAAGCAATTACTACCTCATCAAATATTGCTGCAAAACTGATATCAGGTTTATTTAAATTAATTTTCTACAAAGGAGCATCTAATATTGCTGTAATGTTTAAATAAAAAGTTGGCACATATTTAAAGTTGCAGTTGCTGAGGTCATTTAATATAATTTATGTCTTTTGATTTTGGAGTTAATCTGCAGGAACTGAATTGAAAAGGTGTGGAAAGCATGCTCTGGGATTGTGATACCAATTAACCTGTGCTCAGTGCCAGGTGCATAGAAAAATTGTGCTTTCTTCCTTGTTATTACAATTTAATGTCCAGAAAGCTCTTGACTGGCTTTTGCTATATGTATCCACTGGATCCAGTTTTATGAATTTCTATCACCGTTTGTATTTGACCAATGTATACTTAAATGGAGATCCATAATATTTGCACTCAGTCGTGGGGATAATTCTGAATTGTTTGGGTATTTGATGGAAGCCATAGCAGAGCATAAATGAGAGATGGCTGATTATCAAGCTGGCCCCTTACTATTGCATAAGATTTTTGCTTGAAAATCCAATATGGGTGCATTCAAGCATACTAAACAACTTTGCACTCAATGTCAGTAAGACCAAAGAGCTGATTGTGGACTTAAGAAAGGGTAGAATGAAGGATCACAAGCCAATTCTCATAGAGGGATCAGAAATGGAGAGAATGAGCAATTTCAAGTTCCTGGGTGTCAAGATTTCTGAGAATCTAACCTGGTCCCAACAACTATGAAGAAGGCAAGACAGTGACTGTATTTTATTTGGAGTTTGAGGAGATTAGGTTTGTCACCTAAAACAGTCGAAGACCTCTACAGCTGTATTGTGGAGAGCATTCTGACTGGCTGCATCACTGTCTGAGATAAGGGAAGAGAGGTGGCTGATATACAGGATCGAAAGAAGCTACAGAAAGTTGTAAATTTAGTCAACTCCATCTTGAGTACTAGTCTCCATAGTATCCAAGACATTTTCAAGGAGCAATGTCTCAGAAAGGCCTTGTGCATCATTAAGGACCCCCATTAGCCAGTACTTCACTTTTATTATTTTATTATTATTATAGAAATATATATTTACTGTAATTGGTTTACTCATTTTTTTCCCTATATTATCATGTATTGCATTGTACTGCTGCTGCTAAGTTAATAAATTTCACGATATATGCCGATGATATTAAACCTGATTCTGATTCTGATATGGATGTTCTTATTGTTGGTGAATCCCTATTGATTTGCTGACTGCCACCGTGTATCTCAGAAGAGATAACTTCCCTCTCTGCATATAGATATCCTCTGTCAGTTCCAGATTATAATGCAATGTATACTGTGACTCCAAAATCACCTTTGTCTACACTGACTTAATGCTAACAAACATACTGAGGGTCATGGTTACTTACTACTAAACATTTGTAGGAACAATTGTGGGAGATCTTGGCCATCAAATCCAAGCAAAGCTCCTCTGGTGACGCAGACATCGCACAGCTCTATGCATGCAAAAATTTCTCTAAAGTGGGAATTGAGGATGCCTTGCATCCACTCTATGATTCTGCATTAAGAGGTGGTTAACGAAGCCAATGTGGGAACAGCAGGCTCTTTCACTAATGTGGCAGCAGGTAGTTGATGGAGCAAGTGGCTGGGTTATTTTTTTGAGGTGGTGCTCTACTTCTGCCAATTACACAGTGCTTCTGTCTGCTTCCTGTGCGATGCTCGAAGTTCTCAATGCCATCCTGAATGCTCCCTTTGCATTAGGACTGGTCATGGGCTAGAGATTCCCGTGAATCAGTAGGAACATTTTATGTTTTTCTCTGTCTACCTTGTGAACTTGTTCCATGATAGGGCTCACAATGGAGTGTTGGCTTTGGCTGCCATCCATTTGAAATTTAAAGTGGTTTGTCCACCCTAATCGAGCCATCTTAGAGTATTGATAGCCTCACTGCTAAGGTTGTTGGCCTGGGAGAGGATGCTGATGTCAGTTTCCTCTTCCTCTGCTGAACTTGGAAGTTATACCTATTTGGTTTAAAATATTCTTATAACAGGTTGCCTTGCTATCTGAGATCCTTACAGCTTCTCTCTTAGGCTTAAAGGAATGAACAACAATTTCACATTTATACCAGCAAATACATAATAGGCAAAAGTATAATTTGAGAACATGTTATCAACTCTTTCCAAAGCACTTTCCATACTGCATGGTGAAAATTACCCCGATGTTGCAATTAAGAATCACAGTTTTCTCCCACTGAATTCCAAATCAAATATTAACCAAACTAGAAACCTTTCTAAATCCCTTTGAATTAGACAAGAAGTTCTTAATGTTGTTTGACCAAAGTTTAACATCTTATATTAACTGGATTGCTAAGGCCCAACGTGACACCACACTATCCAATTTGCTAAGCAATGTCAAATGTGTCAAAGTTGAGTTTATTGTCATCTTCACAATACATGTATACACAGTTGCATCAGAAAAACTTACTTGCAGTAGCGACATAGCACATCACATCTTCTTCTTGGAAGTCCGTTGGGAACAATGATGACATCAGTGACATCTCTCATGAGAGTGAGACTTGAACTGGGAAGCGTATCAGATAAGCAGCATTGACAAGAAAGTAATTAATTAAGCACTAGTTATGAGCTAGAAGGCAATTTGAACAATAAAAATGAATTATAGTGCAAAGTGATCAAAGTGGTCATAGTGTTTCTATACTGAGGTAGTGATTAATATTGTGCTGATTGGTTCAAGCTGTACCTGAGCCTGGTGGTCTGGTATTTCAGGCTTTTCTACCTCCTGCTAGATGATAGCTGTAAGAAGAATGCATGGCCCAGATGTTAGGCATCTTGATGACAACTGTTGCCTTTTTAAGACAGCACCTATGTAGATATTACCAATGGTGTGAGGGATGTGACTATGATGCATTGGGGTGAATCCACTACTCTCTCATTTTTATGTTAAATCATAAACAAAACTGGGAAGAAATCTGACTTATTGCACCATAAAAAGCAGAGCTATGCTGCAGTTTCCTAGTTTGCATTTTATAATGATTTGACATTATTCTTTACACAAATTATTTCTGGAGAATACAGATGACCCACATGTTGTAGGAGAGATTGGGTGTCTAGAAAAAATAGGTGTGTCCTGATTTTCTGTAAAGCATAGCCACATTATGTGCACAAGTATCAAAATATGTCTTTATGTACTTATTTTTCTGAACAATTCCGTAAGAGTAAATTTTGATTCTATATCCCAGATCTTTTGGTAATAATTTGTGAATTTTATGAAGGAAAAATGTATACAAACTGTTTTAATGCATGAGACTGCCTGTACACCCATTAATATGTCAATTTCTGAAAAGCTAAACAGCCTGTCACAAGACAAGGAAAATTGCAACTGCCTTTTAACAAAGTAAGCTAATTGTTTCATAGGTTGAAAAGCATGAAGATACCATTAAAAAACAGAAATCTGAGGATATGCATTTAAGAAAGCAGATTGAACTTCTAAAAAATCAAGTTACAGAAAGTCACAATCAGGCATTGACTTCTGAATCCACTGCAGATCTATACAAACAGAAATATCAGACAAGCACTGATAGGATACATCACCTGGAGAATCATGTGCAGAACCTTAAAGAACAATCAAATCATCAGGTAGGTGTTATGTTTGACTCATCTGTTTGTTTCTAAGTTGCATAACTACTCGGTTTCAAATCCTTGTCTTCCAATCCATCAGCTGCATAGTCAATCCCACCATTTCCAGTACCCCCAATGTAATGCTATCAGCACATATCTCTCCATGCTTCCTCTGTCAGCATTATGAAGGATCTGTGGTGCAATACTGTACATTAACTTATTCTCCTATCACTATTACACATCTTTCCCTTACCATGCAAATGCTGGAGATGCAACATTCTCCTTTTACCTCCTTCTTTTCTCATTCTTTGCAAACTGATGCACCATCAATAACTCACTCTGAGACGTAAGGCGAGATATCGGTTTTTATTGACTGGAAGAACGAACAAGCAGTGAGTGACCACCATACTACATCCTGGAGACTGAGAGGCCGGGCTCAGGCCTTGATCGCCTTTATACAGGTGTCTGTGGGAGGAGCCACAGGAGCAGTCAGCAGGGGGCGTGTCCAGACAGGTATATGTAGTTCACCACACAAACCCAAATGTACTCTTGAGATGAAATTGTGATATACTTGCATTTCCTTCGCCATACTTTCCTGCATTCATTGCTAACAATTCAACCTGTTCTGTAATGGGGAAAACCCTCTTTTCAGTCTAAAATCATGACTGAACTTCTGATCGTGCACCCCTATAATTCTCCTTCAATTCCTACTTTGACTTACTCTGTTCAGTCTCTTCAGTCTCCTACACTGCTCCAATGAAGCTCAATCTGAGCTTAGGGTCATGTTTCAACCATGTATTTTGCAGTGTTTTTTAGATTCAACAATGAGTTCAACACTTTCAGATAAAGGTTCGTTCCTTGTGGTTATATCTCTTCTAATTCAATCTTTTTTTTAATTCCATTATCAATCTCTTTTATCTTGTCTCAGTGTGTCTTTTAACCTAGTGTAATTCCTCACTGCCTTAGAAACAATTTGACACAACGTATTATTTTTTTCTTATAGGAACTACAGTATATGCAGTTAAATTATTCTGTTTTCACTGATGGTAAAAGAATCTGAAGTACTTATTTACTGCTCTACCTTCTACCATAGAATATCAATGCAAAATGTGGCTGGACTTAGTGTGATATCAATTAAGCTGTTTCTTAAGATCACATTACTCATCATGCCCCAGAGGCATAATAGAAATTAGTCGTAATTAGACTTTACAAATTAATGATAAATGTCACTCACAAGGCTACTTAAGTTATATGTACTGGATGTGTTTTCCTTTGAGCATAAAGTTTAAAAACAGTTAATTATTTTCTGGTCAATAAACTGACTAGAGTACACCAGTTGTCCTGAGTAGGTTTTATTGACAGTTTTAATTATTTAAAATCAATTAACCAAATGTTGGATTAGAGTCTGCTTTTATTCCCTCCATATTATATCAACTCTATTTGCTTCTATATTCCTTCTTGTTACTCCATGTCATTTGGCTACCTTCATATAAAAATTTATTTATCTCTGTCTTTATGACTGTGATCAACTTAACCTCCTTAGCACTTTGGATGGTTGATTCCAAAGATTCAAAGAGTCAGTCATGGAATCATTCATCACAGAAATGGACCCTTTGACTCACTAAGTCCCTGCCATCTTTTTTGCCCATCCACACTAATCCTATTTGCTGTATTAGCAGCGTATTATTTAATGCTTTGCCTGTTTAAATACCTTGGAAGTGAGACATGCTATCTCTTTCCACCACTTCCTTTGGCAGCATGTTCTAACTATCAGCCACTCTTTGTGTAAAAAAAAAACTTCCCCTTCAAGTTCCTTTTGTAAAGCCCTGGTTCATTTTTTTTTACTGTTATGCTGTTCTGGATTTGGTTTTTGTGCTGTTCTCTGCAAGCTGCTTGTTTGGGTTACCATTGAAGATAGGAGATAGGAGAATTGTGTGTCATCCAAATAGGATAGCCAAATTATGGGGAGGTTTCTCTGGTGAGGGACATTAAGGTTAGGCTTGGGGCATTTGTTAAGAAGAGGAAGAGAGAAGCTGCCGGAGAGAAGAGGTCATAGATTCGACCCAGAGCAGGGCCATGATTCGATGAAGCCCGGGGTGAGATCGAAGGAGGATCAACGAAGGGGAAGCCGTGAGCTCCAACTTGTGCACATTAGACTGCTTCATTAAAATGGGCCCTTTTCTTTTTTTTTTGTTCTTTCTTTACTAACCCTTTGGTCAAATTAAGAATTATAAAGCTAAATCGTTTAATTGTAGTGTACTGCCTGTTATTTCGTGGCACTTATTTGTAATGAATCACGCAGCATCCACACAAACAGGGGTTTTGGGTTGGGCTTGCACCTCAAACTCACGTGTTTGGCAGGGCCAGTGCTTGTCTTCCCTAGACTTGCGCAGCTGACAGAACCAGTGTTTCACTTTCAAAACTCCTTCTCACTTCAAACTGATGCCCTTTTGAGTTTGACATCCCTACCAAAGAAAATAGATTTTGACTCTTCCCTGTGCTTCTCATAATTTTATATACTTCTGTCATCTTCCCTCTCTTGAATTAGGGAAAAGAAATTACTCCTCATCTCTCCCCGAAATGACATATCTATTATTTTCAAACTGTGACCCATGCTTTGAGCTGATTCTTTAGTGGGGTTTCTTTACAGTGTTTATTGTATTCTGCTATTGTTGTTTAGCACCCATTTAACTTCACCAGGATAAGACAGTGATGCTCCCTGTAGCTCTCACTGCTCTCCATATTAAACCAAGACTGGCCTCTTTGTTAAATTGGCAGAGTAAAAGGTAAGTTATGGATAAGAGTTTATAATTTATAGGAGAATTTTTTTTGCTGATAGCCCAGATCCAGATAGATGAGCTTCTGGTTATTTTGTATATCTAAACTATTTAGAAGCATTGTAGTTTTTTTAAATCCTTTTTTGAAATTTGCATATCAATGGCAAGTCCAACATTTATTGCCAATTGCTAATTATCCTTGAGCCATTTTCTTGTAACTTTGTCGTCTGTCTGGTGTGTAGTAATTTCCACGATTTACAACCAGGGATTATGAAGTAACAGTGATATATTTCCACTTTGCAATTGTGTATGATTTGGAAGAAGACACTGTTGGTGGTAGTGTTTCTACGCACCTAGTATTTTTACCTTTCCTAGTGGTAGGAAGCATTGTTGGTGTAGCTGGTCAAGTTATTGTAGAGCAATTTATAGATATATATGTTACTGCCATTGTGTGGTCATGTTAGAGAAAAGGGATGTTTACAGTGGGGCAGCAGATGCCAATTAAAGAAGCACCTTATCATGGATGATGTCACATTGATCATCTGTTGTTGGAGTTGAACTTATGTGGGCAAGTGAAGATTATTCCATGGCACTCTGAACTCATGCTTTGTTAATAGTAGGTTATCCAGCTGTAAGCTGTTCAATGCAGGTTTCCCAACTTCTTATTCATTTCTGACCTGTATTTATGTGGCTTGTTAAGATTCTGGTCAGTGCTGATCCCCAAAATGTTGAAAATGGGGATGTGGCAATGGTAAAGGAATTGTGTGTCAGGAGTAAGGGTTTGGACTGTCTATTTTTTTATATGGTCGTTATATATGTGACTAAACTCTCCCACATTGTAGATGGTTACAGGTTGGCACTTATGTGGCATATGGCTTACTTTCAAACTATCAGACTCTAGTTAAGTATTGTGTATGTCTTGCAATATTTCAAATGTTTCAAAGGTACATTTAATGTCAGAGAAATGTATACAATATATATCCTGAAATTCTTTTTCTTCGCACCCATCCAGGAAAACAGAAGAGTGCCCCAAAGAATAAATGACAGTTAAATGTTAGAACCCCAAAGTCCTCCCACAATTCCCCCGTCATTGCAGCAAAGCAATGATCCCCCCTTCCCCCCGCAACAAAAGTATCTGCACCTCCTCCCCCCAACGAGCACTCAAGCGTGCAGCAAGCATCAATAAAGACACAGACTTGCAGTGCCCTAAAGACTACTTGTTCACCCAGTAATTCAGCTCTCTCTCTTTCTCTGTCTGTAATAAGGGAAAAAGATGTGTCTCTGTTTCACAGTAAGAGGGGGGACAACAAACATGTAACATTTTATTCAGAGGTGTAGTGTTTCTGAGCTAGTCTTGAAATTCATCGCCAAAAGTAAAGTGTTTACCATTACAATTCTTAATACATCCTTCAATTGTTGTTAAGTGGGGTATTATTGATTCTTCTGCTGAAGACCCAAGGTGTTAACTGACAGATGCCAACTACATTGTTACATATAACATGGAGACCTAGCTGGAAACAAGTGACAGATTCTATTCTCAGAAGGGAATTAGTGAATCAGACATGTTTGGTTCCCACTATTACCTTCTCAATTGGCCCAGATCATTTAGCATACTGAATTTAAATTCCCCAACTGGATTTAAACCTATATTCAAAATTCATTAGCCAAGAACTTTGAACAACAACTTTGGAAATTTAGCTATTTTATCTCCATCCTCCTTGGGACCTTTTGGAACATCTTCTTTGAATTTCTAGCCCATTATCTGTCCAAATGATAATTCACTTCTCAGAAGAGAGATTTGCAATATCTTGCTACTCTTCTTTCATGCTAAGGGCAAAGATGATGTAATAGAAATATATATTTCTAAAAATTACAAATAATTGATGCATTTGAAATTAGATTGTTTTTTCTTGGAAATTTGTATTGGTAGATATTAGCAACAAATGAAACCATCTGTAATTTATAAGATGAAATAGTGGCTTTGCAACGTCAATATGAAGAAAATTGCAGCCAATTGGAAACCTGCAAAGAGATGATTGATCAGCTGTCAGAGAAATTAAATAGAAATCAAAAAGACTTTCAAAGTAACAAGGACTATACTCAGCAATGCGAAGAATTAATCCAGCGATTACAAAATGAGGCCCAAAAGATCCAAACAGAGGTTAAAATATTTCACTTACATTTTGTGTGTATCCAATATTAAACCTGAAGTAAACATGGTGAAGTATTGACTTAGAAGTAATTGAAGATAAGGTGCTGAATGTTAGTGTCATTACATGTGGATGGATTTCTGTCTCTGGAGAGTTTGAGTCTAGATAAACCTACATAGAGCCAGCAGATGCCAGGTGGCTTGAATGGCATCCTTCCATGTTGTGAACTCTCCATGATGCTGTGTTTCTATAATGCACAAAACATTCCATTCATTACATTTCATCAGCTTTCGTATGTATTGCAAATGAACTTTTTATTTTTTTAAACATCACCCAGAATCTTTCAAACACTAACTTTCTCCAGCCTCTCATGGTTTAAATAACACATTTCTGTTTTTCTACTGAAGTGGATAACCAAACATTTCCTTGCATTAGTCTCCCATCTGCCATTTTGTTGGCTTCTTAAAATGGTTCATGTCCTTTGCAAACATTGTATGTTCTCCTCACAATATGTATTCCTACCTATCCATCTATAAATCAGCAACACACATGAATTTTTGGATTCAAGATACTGTACTTAAATCATTAGAGCAAAATGTAAATAGCTGTGGCTATTGCACCAATCCCTGTGGGATTCTATGGGTTGTAGTCATTTTCATTGCAGATTTCCAGGATCTGTATATTTTCATCTGTTATAGCATTGTTGCTTAAGTAGTTCAGAGAATTCGGTGCAAACTCAAGGATACTGATAGATAATGCACCTGATGTAAAGTGAAAAAGTCTGACTGATCTTTGTGCATGATTTACTAGGATCGATTAAACTCTAGGCAGGATGTAAAGATAATGTAGAAGAACAGCTAGCAAACATGAACTCTGCAAATGCATTCTCTTCTTTTAAATCTTGTTTGACCATTTTATGCTCTATTCTGATTGGAATTTTGAACTGGACATCTGATGTGTATACTATCCTTGCTAGTTACTTTGATATTTATCTGCAGCTTCTTAGTTAGCTGACTCAGTTCACCAATGAGCCATTCTTAAAAATTCTTCACCACCCCTCAGCGCGATGTATTGATTTGTTGTCTGCGCATACGCTGTCATCTGTGTTTTGTTATCTCTCTCTTGCTGCAATGTGAATACACCAGTTAAAATAATCTATTGTGTGCCAGCTTTTATGTAATATATACAGTGTTTATGAAAAGTATTCACCCCTCCTTGGAAGTTTTTATGTTTTACTGTTTTACAACAACAGTGGATTTAAGTTGACATTTTGACAACCTTGAACAGAAAAAAGGACTCTTTTGTATCAGAGTGAAAAGGGATCTCTACAAAGTGATCTAAATTAATTACAAATTCAAAACACAAAATAACTGATTGCATAAGTATTCACCTCCTTTTAATATGACACACTAAATCATTATAGGTGCAGCCAATTGACTTTAGAAGTCACAAAATTAGTTAGGTGGCCTGGCTATATACAGATCTGTGTGCAGTCAAGCTGTTTCAATTGATTGTGGTAAAAAAAAAACACCTGTATTTGGAAGGTCTAACTGCTGGTGAGTCAGTATCCTGGCAAAAACTACACCATGAAGACAAGCAAACACTTCAAGCAACTCTGTGAAAAAGTTATTGAAAAGCACAATTCAGGAGATGGATACAAGAAAATTTCCGAATCACTGAATGTCCCTTGGAATACAATTGTCTGTCATCAAGAAATGGAAAGAATATTGCACAGCTTTAAATCTGCCTAGAGAAAGCTGTCCTTAGAAACTGTGCAAGAAAGAGAAAAGACCACTAAGAGACTCATGCCAACTCTGGAGGAGTTACAACCTTCAGTGCCTGAGGTGGGAGAGAGTGCGCATACACCTGTTGCCCAGGTGCTTCACCAGTTGCAGCTTTATAGGAGAGTGGAAAAGAGAAGCCACTGTTGAAAAAAAAACTCACCTGAAATCTTGACTGGAGTTTACCAGAAGGCAAGTGGGAGATTCTGAAGACACCTAGAAGAAGTTTCTACGGTCTGATGAAACCAAAATTGAGCTTTTTGGCCATCAGATTAAGTGCTATGTTGGTGTAAGCCAAACGCCGCACATCATTTGTTACATGGCCACAGTTTCGATTCTCATAAGTGTCACGTGATTTTAGTTTTGTTTACTGGTCTGTATTGTTGGAAGCTCTTAGTTTTGATTGCTGGGACATCATGTGATTAACTGGGAATCCATGATTTTATTTCTGTGAGCGATATGTGATGACATATCCCAATGGTATATAAGAGCAATGCCAATTGCTCTGAGGAGCCGTGTTGGAAGAAGTTGCAATCGGCATGGACAGGAGTCATTGAGTCAACGGGAGAAGAGTGAGAATGAAGATTGCAATGAACCCAAAAGGAATGGGTTAGACGGCAGCATGCTGCGCATTTCAAATTGTGAATGACATTTCAAGAAATCCATATGTGGATTTGTGGCACCCACTTTTGGTTAACCTCGCATGGTCTCGGGTTCTGTGTGGAGGCCATTCCGGCGAAAGGGACAGCCCCTGTCAGTTACGTTGTGAAATCTCGCTCTTTGTGGACTCTTCAGAACATTACGTCACGGCTGGGAGTGGCTGCAACTCCTACTTCATTTACCCAGCGTTCAAACTCTGTGGACTTCGGGAAAGATGCTTTGTGCTGCTGCAAACTTATGTAACTGTTGCTTTGCCTCTTCAAGATCACTTCCCTGCTGTATTTTTGAATCTTTGTTCCTTCAAATATTGCCTCTTTGCCACATTTTAGATTTAAAAGTCTCTCCTCTCAACTACCCTATGATTCACTGAAACTTTTGAACTGCCATTCTGAAACTGTGCTTGAGTAAGACTTTGTTAAGAATTGTTTCTAAGTTTAACTGTTAGGAGCCATAGACGCATAGTGCTGTTAACTTATGTTTAAGTTAGTCGTTTGTTTAACTTTCTATGTTTCTGCGTGAGTGTTAATAAATTCCGTTGTTCTTCAATAATTTCCCGACTCCATTCCATATCTATTGTTGCTGGTTCCACGTAACATAAAATTGGAGGCTTGTCCGGGATTGGAACAACTTAGAGCTTATTAGTTAATTATTGATCTGACTGGGGAAGGGAAATACCCAATTCTTTTTGTTTGCTTGGTTTGTGTGTAGACTTAAGCAGCAATGGATATTGGAAATTTTCTGGAAACACCAACCCCTGTGACATTAGGAAAAGCGAAAACGGGTGAGTTGCTGGAAATTGCTAAACAGTTTAAGCTTGCAGGGATAACAACGGCCACAACAAAGCCAGTGATTCAGAGGAAGATAGTTGAGCACTATACAGCTACGGAAGTGTTTGATGAGGAGTTGTTAGAGAAATTTCCAGTAATTAACCTTGAGATGCAGCTACATTTGGAACAAATGAAGTTAGAGAGATTTAAAGTAGAGGTTGCGGAAAGGAAGAGAGATAAAGAGAGACAAGCTGCAGAGAAACAAAGGCAATTTGAAGCTAGAAAAGCAGATAAAAAGATGGAATCTGAGCTAGCAATGGAGGGGTTAAGGTCTGAGAATCAGGCTTCTGGTTCTATGAAACAGTTTGTTGCTGGTCAAGAAGTTAAATTGGTTCCTCCATTTAATGAGGCGGAAGTTGATAAGTACTTCCAGCATTTTGAGAAAGTTGCTCAGTTCCAAATGGCCAAAAGATAGCTGGCCAATCCTTTTACAAAGTGTAATTAAAGGTAAAGCACAACAAGTTTATACAGCTTTACCCGTTGAACAGGCAGCTAATTATGATTTTGTGAAGAAGTTTATAGTTAAGGCTTTTTAGCTGGTTCCAGAAGCTTATAGACTAAGGTTTAGAAATCTAAAGAAATCTGTGAACCAGACTTATGTAGAATTTGCATATGACAAATCTGTGTATTTGGAGAGATGGTGCACATCCAAAAATGTGGATGATGACTTGGACAACTTAGAAGAGTTGGTTCTAATTGAGGAATTTAAAAGGTGCGTCCCTAATGACATGAAGGTATATTTGGATGACAAGGGCGCTACCATATTACAAGAGTCTGCGAACTTGGCTGATGAGTTTGCCCTAACCCACAGAATTAAGTTTACCCCGAGTAAAACTTTCCAAAAAGTAACATGGATAGTCAGGGTAAACCTGGAATTAAATTGGGAACTAGTGAAAAAGGTAAGGATGAAGGGAAGCAAGTGAAGGGAAAGCATTTTGGTCCTATTTGTCACTATTTTAGGAAATCTGGGCATGTTATGGCTGTCTGTTTCTGTCTGAAGAAGGAAAAAGGAGGCAGATCCAGATGCCTGTGTGCAACACTTTGAGACACCCATAAACCAACAGGTCCTTCAAATGAAGCTCAGCCCCTGACTGAAATGTCTGACTGAGTCAGAGAGGAATTTGCTCCTTTTGTGTCAGAGGGATTGGTGTCAGTGAATGAAGGGTCCACCCCGGTACCAGTAAAACTTCTTCGGGATACTGGGGCTTCTCAATCACTTATATTAGACAGTGTTATAAAGTTTAGTGATGAGACTGACACTGGTGAGGTAAATCTTATTCGAGGTATCGGGGTGACGTTATGCCTGTATCTCTGCACAGAATAAATTTTGTGTCAGGGTTGGGTTCAGGACTTTCTACAATAGGGCTAAGATCCAGTTTACTGGTGGGGAGGGGGGGTTCTTTGTTGTTAGGGGCTGATCTAGCAGGTGGAAAAGTTGTTCCAACTAAGCCCATCACTGATGATCCAAAGATGGATTCTAGCATTTATCCCTCCTGTGTGGTAACCTGACCTATGACCAAGAAGTCTGTCAATGCAGGTGGTTTGCTGCAGCATGGTTCTGCTGCCAATGATAGTTCAAATCGGGACTCAGATTTTGATGATTTGTGTAACTTTCCTACCTTCATTGTTTGAGCAAGATCCTTGCAGTAAGTCTGATAATACAGATTTGTCTCTGTCTAGGCAGGAGCTTATAGCGGAGCGAAGCAGAGATCCTGAGATTGCCACCTTAAGAGGACACGCTGTTCCAGAAAATGAGATTGTGAAGGTGCCAGTAGGGTATTATTTCCAGGGTGAGTGTTAATGAGGAAGTGGAGACCACCTAAGATTCCTGCAAGTGAGGATTGGGCAGTTGTTCACCAGGTAGTAGATCCTAAATTCTATAGGAATGAGATTTTAACTTTGGCTCATAGTATGCCCTTAGGTGGCCACCTTGGTGTGAATAAAACTGTGAACAAGGTTTCTAAACACTTCTGGCCTGGGTTGAGGAAAGATGTGGTGACATTTTGCCAAACTTGTCACACTTGTCAGGCTGTGGGTAAACCTAAACAAGTCACCCAGGTGGCCCCACTGCAACCAATTCCTGCATTTGAACTATTTTCTAAAGTTATTGTAGGTTGTGTTGGGCCATTTGCTAACCATCATGTGCACAGCATCTAGATTCCCCGAAGCCATACCTCTCAGAAGTATAAAAGCTAAAACTGTGTCAAAAGCTGTCATAAAGTTTTTTAATTTATTTAGTTTGCCTAAAGAAATCCAGTCTGATCAAGGAAGAAACTTTATTCATCCAGAATCACTAGGAGCCTTAGAAAAGTTCCATTCTACCCTCAAAACCATGATTAGGACATTCTGTGTTGAAAATGAGAAGGATGGGATGAGGGAGTATATTTGCTTTTGTTTGCAGTGAGGGAGTCTGCAGGCTTTAGCCCCTTTGAACTTGTGTTTGGGCACCAGGTCCGAGAACCTTTGGCATTGTTAAATGAGCAGTAGGTAAACAAGGAACTACATACTAATTTGCTAGATGTCTTAAGATTTAAGGAAAGATTGCAAAAAGTTTGCAGTTTAGCAAAGGAAAATTTAAAATTTACTCAGGAAAGCAAATGGTTATATCGTTATAAGAATGAAAACTTGGTATGAGAAGGAAGCTAGAAGGAGGTAATTTAAGCCAGAAGATAAGGTGTCAGTGCAAATGAACCCTTTACAAGCTAAATTTCAACCCTTTTCCCAGTGCAAATGAACCCTTTACAAGCTAAATTTCATGGTCCTTACAAGATTATATCTGAAGTTGATAATGTAGACTATGTAGTTAAAATACCCGATCAACAAAGGCCAATGCAGCTTTGCCATGTGAACATGTTAAAACCGTATTATGAAAAACAGCCCACCGTGGTGACTGTTGTCAATAACAATGAGTCTGACCTCTCTGGGAACTTGGTAGCTGATCCATCTGAGACCTATTTTAAGCCGAACATTATTTCCGCCAGACTGGCAAACTCCACAACTTTGGAAAATATTGATGAGAAATTGGCTCATTTGCAGCCACAGCAGAGGCAGCAAATGAAGCAGTTAATTATGAAATTTATATTTCCTGACGTTCCAAAAAGAACCACGGTAATCTCACCTGATGTAGATGTTGGAAATGCCAAACCCATAAAACAACATCCATATCGAATAGACATGGAAAAATGTAGAAGAGCTGAACAAGAAATTGAATAGTGTTAGAGCATAATATTATTAAACCCTGTTCTTCAGATTGGAGTTCACCTTGTGTCATGGTACCTAAACCAGATGGTAGTTTTTGGTTTTATACTGATTACCAGAAGGTGAATGCTGTAACAAAAACAGATGCGTATCCAATCCCTGGAGTGGATGATTGTGTGGACAAGGTGGGAAAAGCTAAGTTTCCTACAAAGATTGATCTGTTGAAAGGGTATTGGTGTGTTCCACTAATGGATAAAGGTAGAGAAATCTCTGCACTTGTAACACCATTTAGGTTGTATGAATACAATGTTTTGCCATATGGAATGAAGAATGCTCCAGAAACCTTCCAGAGAATGATTAATTCTGTAATCCAAGGGTTACAACACACAGATGCCTATATTGATGATTTAGTCACAGGGAAATTCACTTGGGAAGCACACATCTCTGCAGTGGAAAAACCGTTTGAAAGGCTTTCAGAAGCTAACTTAACTGTTAATTTAGCTAAAAATGAATTTGGCCATGTCACTGTGACATTGCTGTGACACTGTTTTGTTCACTGAGTATGACGTACCTATGGTCTTGTATTGTTCAAAGCTCTTTGTTTCAATTCCTGGGATGTCACTTGATTTACTTGGGAATCCATGATTTTATTTCTGTGAGCGATATGTGATGACATAACCTAACGGTATATAAGAGAAACGCTGATTGCTCTGAGAAGTCGTGTTGGAAGAAGTCACAGTCAGCGTAGACAGGAGTCATTGAGTCAACAGGAAAAGAGTGAGAGTGAAGATTGCAACGAATCCAAAAGGAGTGGGTTGGTTGGCAGCACGCTCTGCATTTCGAATTGTGACTAACATTTCGAGAAATCCGTACGTGGATTTGAGGCACTCACTTTTGGTTAACCCCTGCATGGTCTCGGGTTTTGTGTGGAGGCCATTCCAGCGAAAGGGGCAGCCCCTGTCAGTTACGTTGTGAAATCTCATTCTTTGTGGACTCTTCAGGGACTCTTTGGAACATTACGTCATGGCTGGGAGTGGCTGCAACTGCTACTTCATTTACCCAGCATCCGAACTCCATGGACATTGGGAAAGGTACTTTGCACTGCTGTAACTGTTGTTTTGCCTCTGCAAGATCACTTCTCCGCTGTATTTGTGTACCTCTGCAAGACTGCTGTGTTTGTGTATCTCTGCAAGATCGCTTCCCTGCGGTATTGTGTATCTCCAAGATTGCTTCTCCATTGTATTTTTGAATCTTCATTCCTTCAAGAATCACCTCTTCGCCACATTTTGAGTTTAAAAGTCTATTCTCTCAACTACCCCGTGAATCACTGAAACTTTTTGAACTGCCATTATGAAACTGTGCTTGAGTAAGACTTTGTTAAGAATTATTTCTAAGTTTAACTGTTTAGGAGCTATAGACACAGTGCTGTTAACTTCTGTTTGAGTTAGTCGCTTGTTTAACTTCCTATGTTTCTGCGTGAGGGTTAATAAATTCTGTTGTTTTTCAATAATTTCCCAACTCCATTCCACATCTATTGTTGCTGGTTCCACGTAACACATTAAAAACACACCATCCTACCGTGAAGCATGGTATGGGGATACTTCAGTGCAGCAGGCCCTGGAAGGCTTGTGAAGGTAGAGGGTAAAATGAATGTCGCAAAATACAGGGAAATCCTGGAAGAAAACCTATTGCAGCCTGCAAGGGATCTGCAACTTGGGAGATTTGTTTTCCAGAAAAATAATGACCCAAGCATAAAGCTATGCAGGAATAGCTTAAAAACAACAAAAATAATGTCCTGGTCAATTCAGAGTCCAGACTTCAATCTAATTGAGAATTTGTGGCTTGACTTGAAGAGGGTGGTTCACTCACAATCCCTATGCAACCTGACAGAGCTTGAGCAGTTTTGTAAAGAAGAATGGGAAAAATATGCAATGTCCAGATAGCTGATAGAGAGCTATCCACACACTCAAGGCTGTAATTGCTGCCTAAGGTGCATCTACTAAATATTGACTTGAAGAGTGTGAATGTTTATGCAATTAATTATTTTGTGTTTTATATTTGTAATTGATTTAAATCACTTTGTAGAGATCTGTTTTCACTTTGACATGGAAGAGTCTTTTTTCTGCTGCTCAGTGTCAAAAAAAAGCCAAATTAAACCCACTGTGATTCAATGTTGTAAAACAATAAAATATGAAAACTTCCAAGGGGTGAATACTTTTTATAGGCACTGTATGCAATGAGATGCAACAAATTAGACAGGTGTGCGATATGTCTCCTAATGGTATTGTCATTACAAAAGATAGATCTGACCGCTGGGTACGTTTGCTTCAAGGTCTCTAACATGTGCAGAACGCAACTACGCACAGATCGACCGAGAGGCCTTTAGTCTAGTCTGAGGAGTAAGGAAGTTCCACCACTACCTTGACAGACAAAATTTTGTGCTAGTGACAGATCACCAGACTCTTGTGTCCATTTTCAATCCAGGGAAGGAAATTCCAGTAATGACTGCTACCCGGTTACACTGTTGAGCACTATTCCTGGGAGCCCACTCCTATGACATACAGTTCAAGTCTACCAAATGACACAGCAAAGCGGGCGGCTTGTCACATCTCCCACTGTTGACAACTGAAGAAAATAAATCTTCATACTGTGACCCAGTAGAAGTTTTCCACACTGGGTGGACCAGTTGCCGGGAACAAATTCTGAAGTACGAAGGGAAACAAGGAATTTCTCAACATTGTCAAAAGTCTATGAAATCACCATGCAAGGATGGCCAGCTCCTGGTAACCCTATGTTTCCAGAGTTCTCAGCAAGAAGAGTCTAACTGTCAGTATGTCAAAGAACGCTGATCTGTTGTGGTTCTCTCTAAACTGGGCACTAGAGTGTTAGAAAATCTGTATGAAGGACACCTGGGTACAGTAAAGATGAAGAGTCTCTCCAGGAGCTACTTGTGGTGACCAGAAATAGATAAACAGATTGAAGACTTGGCCAGAAGTTCAAAATGCACCCCCACAGGCACCATTACACCCATGGGAGTGGCCATCTTTACCATGGCAAAGAGTACATATTGACTTTGCTGGGCCATTTATGGACTCCATGTTTTTGATTCCTGTGGATGCTCATTTGAAGTGTCTGGAGATTATATCAATGAAGTCAGCCACCTCAGAAAAAATTGTCTCCAGTCTGAGGACTATCTTTGACAGAAATGGCTTACCAGAGCAAATTGTGAGTGACATCGTATCACAATACACATCAGAAGAATTCTGACTGTTCATGAAGTAAAATGCCATCAGACATTTCAGGTCTGCTCCTCAGCACTCAGCAACAATTGGGTTAACTGAAAGGTTTATCCAAACTTTCAAGAAATCCATTAAAGCGGTGGTCAACGAGGATATTTCTCTACAGCACAAGGTGGGCAACTTCCTTTTTGGGAATCGGAACTCTGTTCATGTGCCAACAAATCGAACACCTGCAATGCTGTTCATGAACAGGAATCTGAGATCTCAGATAGAAACCAGATCTATGGAGGGAAGTGTAGGATAAGCAATTCAGCTAGTTGCCAAGTAAAGTAGCAAGGAGCTTCAAGATTGGACAGGAAGTCCTAGTGTGTGATTACTGAGAAGACAAGTGGACACCCAATAGTATAGGTACAAGAACTGGACCAGTGGCTGATGGAGATCAGATATGGTACAGTCATGTGGACCAGATACTGGAAGCTAAGAACACATCTACATTGACTGCACCCAACAGGCAGACAGATTACAGTCACCGGACTTACCTCTCAGTGATGATGTCACTGACAGCACACGTAACAGTAAAAACTGAGAACATTGTCTTAGACAAGACACCTACCAAACCTGAAACCACTCCATAGATCCGGACGTACAACGAGAATGTTATTGTTGACAAGACACCTGCCAAACCTGATGCCACTCCACAGGTCCAGGGGCGCTATCCTGAAAGAAACATAGTGCCAGGCAAAAGACTGAACCTTTAGAACTGTGAAGTTAGTTATGGACTGTTATTGTGAAAGTATGTTTATTTTTTAATATGGGTTTATGAAAGGGAAATTGAATGTTCTGTGCAGATACAGTTTTATGTTGCATTAATCTAAAGGGGGAGGAAGTGGAATGTATGAATCTATTTCTTTTAGAGCAACAGCAATGACCCCGGCCCCCAGTGCTACCTATTGATCTGTTGTCTGCGTATGCACTGTTGTCTGTACATACGCATTGTTCTCTCTCTCGCTGCAAAGTGAATACACCACTTAAAGCTATCTACTGCACGTATGCTTTTATTTAATATATATGTAGTTGTGCACAGCCACAACATGTACTAAGCCAGGGAACAATAACCTAGTCAGCCTGACATCAGCAGTGATGAACATGCTTGAGGACATTCAGAGGGACAGAGTTTACCAGGATTCTCCCTGTAACTTTTGATGCCCTTACAAATCAAGAACCTATCAACCTCCACTTTAAAGATACCACATGAATTGACCTCCACAGTTGTTTGTGGCAATGACTTCCACAGATTCACCACCCCCTAGTTAAAGAAATTCCTTCTCATCTCTGTACTGAAGGGATACCCCTTCATTCTGAGTCTGTGCCCTCTGGTCCTAGACTCTACACTATAGGAAACATCCTCTCCACACCCATTCATCTGTGTCTTTCAATATTCAGTAAGTTTCAATGAGATACTTTACTAAATGAGATGAGAATTCTTCCAATCTACAGGAGTACATGCCCAGAGCCATCAAAATGCTCCTCATATGGTAGCCCTTTAATTCTTGGATTCATTCTCATGAACCTCCACTCAACTCTCTACAATACCAGCACATCTTCTCTCAGATATGGTGCCCAAAACTGCTAATAGTACTCCAAGTGTGATCTGACCAATAATAATAATGTATATAGAGGGTTTGTTGGCACGTGGCCTAGTGGATAAGGCATCGGTCTAGTGATCTGAAGGTCACTGGTTCGAGCTTCAGCTGAGGCAGCGTGTTGTGTCTTTGAGCAAGGCACTAAACACCACATTGCTCTGCAATGACACCAGTGCCAAGCTGCTTGGGTCCTAGCGCCCTTCCCTTGGACAACATCATTGGCGTGGAGAAGGGAAGGCTTGCAGCATGGGCAACTGCCGGTCTCCCATACAACCCCATCCAGGCCTGCACCCTGGAAACCTTCCAAGGAGCAAATCCATGGTCTCACAAGACTAACGGATACCTATTAGAGGGTTTATGCTTGATAACCCTTTTGAGATTTTGAAGAGGGCAGTGAATGTTTTCTGTTTGAATTTTAGCAAGGCCTTTGACAATATTTTCATAACTTTAAGAAATATTATTCATACTTTGAATAACATTGAATACTGCTTTCATAAAGGTAATCAATTTCCACAACTTTAGGAAACGTTATTCAGAAGTTCTTTTTCTTATTTTCCATTTTTAACGATTTAAGATCATATAATTTTGTATGCATTTATCAGGTGGCATCTGCCATAGACAATGCTTTTACTATCATTGACATCCATGGTGCCACAAGAACCAATTACTCAGATTTTAGTTATGATGTCCAGCCCTGCCACTCCTCAGCTCATCTGCTGCTGAAATCTTCATCTGTGTTATTGTCATTTCTGGTCCATACTATTCCAAGGCATTCTTATTTTAGCCTTGCTGTTTCATTTTCTCTGTACATAAGGCCATCCAATATAGACTCCAGACTCAAAATTCCACCAGATCCCATTCAACCACTTTTTCATTGCTTGCTAGCCTATATTGACTCACATTTAAGCACTACTTCAATTAAAAAGTCAACTTTGTTTTCAAGTTCCTTAACTGCTTCATCCTATTTCTCATCTCTTCCTTTCCTATAATCCAGCTAGTTTATATGCATTCTTCCAATGCTTACTTCTTGACTATCCCTGAATTTAATTGCATCACCACTATTTATCAAGCCTTCAACTATTGAGAACCTAACTTTTAGAATGTCCTACTAAACCTTGAAAAGTCAGTAATTCATTTTCCTACTTTAAGATACATCAGATTTTTTTCTTTTATTTTCCTCCTTTATGGTGCATCTTTAAGATCTTTCACTATGCAAAGTCCTTGATTTTCAGCTGTAGTCTCATCTTTGCCGGCCTAGTATCAGAATTGATAAAGAATATTTGAAGCACCTGGGAATATGTTGCAAATTTAGCAATGCTGCATAAATACAAGCTGGTGTCTTCCATTGTTGAATCTTCTTTGGACAATATGTATCTATTAAATTAACAGCCTGAGCCGAGGGGGCAGTGAGCTAACTTTGCATGATTAAAGTTGCTAGTGCAATCCTTATGCATTGAATGACTTCAGGCTTTGTCGCAGTAAAAATGGTGTTCTTGAAACAGCAACACTTCCCACAGAAAGAAAGAGTGCTATTTGTATTGTGTATGTCATTTTGTGAGCAAGAGCTGCCAAGCTAAATGCTGACAGCCACATAATTTTTCAATAGTTCAAGCAATTCATGGACTAAAACAGTGTATCAAGTTACATAGAAATCCAGCAATGGGATTCTAGAAATCACATGTCAGAACATCGGCACCTCTGATGGAACTTAAAAACAGCCTTTGTGTGCAAGACAATACTGTTATTGCACCATTGAAACATGGAACAGAATTTGTGGGCTCAGTTGTGTTTCAGTGATGTTGAGACCCAACTATTAGAACAATAAGACTATTCCTCTGCAATGTAAGTACCTATTGTCATCAAAATTTGAAATTAGCCGGGACCATTTACTCCATGGCAATTAGAGCACACACATACATATGACACCGTCTAGCTTCAGTAACCTCTGGTCTAATGTCACTAAACTGTAAAAGAGGATGAAGTATGCTTAGACCATAAGACATAGGAGTAGAATTAAGCCATTCAGCCTATCAAGTATGCTGTGCCATTCCATTTTGGCTGATTCATTATCCTTCTCAATACCATTCTGCTTTCTTCCTATCAGCTTTGATACCCTGGCTAACCAACAAACCTATCAAGCTCTGCTTTTAATATACCAAATGCCCTCCACATCCATCTGTGGGAATAAATTTCACAGAATCATCACCCTCTGACTAAATGAAATTCCTCCTCATCTCTGTTCTAAATGGACATTCATTCCTGTGTTCTGAGGCTGTGCCCTTTGGTCCTAGGCTCTTGCAATATAGCAAACATCCTCTCCACATCCACTCTATCTCGGACTTGCATTATTCCTCAGGTTTCAATGAGGTCCCCTTGCATTCATCTGAACTCCAGCGAGAACAGGCCTAGAGCCATCAGACACTCCCCATGCTAACCTGTTCATTCTTGGAATCATTCTCATGAACATCCTCTAGACTCTCTCAAATGCCTGCATATCTTTTCTTTGCTATGAGATCCATAACTGCTCACAATACTCCAAAAGTGGTCTGTCAAATACCTTATAAAGCATCAGTATTACATCCTTGTTCTTGTATTCTAGTCCTCTCAAAATTAATGCTAACATTGCATTTGTCTTCCTTCCTACCAATTCAACTGCAAGTTATCCTTTAGGGAATCCTGCAAAAGTACTCACAAGTCACTTTGAAACTCAGATTTTTGCATTTTCTCCCCATTTAGAAAATAGTCTTCACCTTTATGTTGTACCAAAATGCACGACCATACACTTCCCTACATTTTATTCCATCTGCTACTTCTTTGCCCATTCTCCCAATCTGCCCTAAGTAATTCTGAAGACTCCATTTCCTCAAAACAACCTGCTCCTAAGCTTATCTTCATATCATCTACAAACTTGGCAATAAAGCCATCAATTCTATCTTCCAAATCATTGACATATAACGTGAAAAGAAACTGTCCCAACACTGAACACCATGGAGCACCAGTAAACACCGGCAACCACAAGGGAAAGCCCTTTATTCCCACTCTTTTTCTCCTGCCAGTCAACCAATGCTCTATCTATGCTGCCATCTTCACTGTAACACCATCGGTTCTTATCTTGTTAGGGAGCCACATGTGTGGCACCTTGTTCAAAGACCTTCTGAAAATCCATGTAAACAACATGCACTGACTCTCTTTTGTCTATCTTGCTTTTTCTTTTGTCAAAGAATTCCAACAAATTTGCAGGCAAGATTTCCCCTTAAGGAAACCATGCTGACTTTTAGCCTATTTTATCATTGCCTCAGAGTTCCCTGAAACTTCATCCTTAACAGTAGATTCCGAATATCTTCCCGACCACTGGAGCCAGGCTAACTGGCCTATAATTTCCACTTTTCTGTCTTTCTCCTTTTCTAAAGAGTGGAGTGACATTTCCAATTTTCCAGTTTTCAGGAATCATTCTGGAATCTAGCGATTCTTGAAAGATCATTACTAATGCCTCTACAGTCTCAACTAGCTCTTTCAGAACCCAGGTGTATTATCCACCTTCACACTTTTGAGTTTTCCAAGCACCTTCTCCTCAGAAATAACGGTGACACTTCAGTTCTTCTCCCTGTCACTCTCACATTTCTGGCATTTCTGCTAGCGTCTTCCACAGTAAAGATTGATACAGTATACTCACTCAGTTCATCCTCCAGTTTTTGTCCCGCATTATTAGCACTCTGGCATCATTTTCCAGTGATCCAATATCTACTCTTGCCTCTCTTTTACTCTTCATATATTTGAAAAAAAACTATTTATTTACTCTTTTATATTATTAGCTAGCTTACTTTCATATTCTGTCTTTTCTCTCCTTATGCCTTTTTAGTCGCCTTCTGTTGGTTTTTAAAATCCTCTTAATCCTCTCATTTAACACTTTTTCTCTATATTATATGCCATCTCTTTTGCTTTCATATTGTCTTTGACCTGCCTTGTCTGCCTCCATTGCCTCATCCCCCCTTTAGAATACTTCTTTTGGATGTATTTATCCTGCGACTTCCAAATTGGCTGTAGCTTTGCCTCCACAGATGCTGCTTGACCTGCTGAGTTCTTCCTGAAATTTCTATTTGCTCTAAATACTGGCATGTAGGTACACAGATGTTTGAATGTGACGGGGCAACTTGAAATGGTAAAATGAATCCTTACTTTTGTTAATAGAGGTATAGTTCAGGAAAGAAATATAGTTATGCTAAACCTTTGATAACATTGATCAGGGTTTAGTAGGTGACAGGGCTTTATGAAGGGTGACAGGAAATTGGAGAGACTGCTAAAAATGTCTCTGAAAGGATTTCAAAGTTTTGTGCAGAATATAGGGTTATTACTCTTTTGGTGGAGAAGATTGACAGCAGTCTTTAAAATCATGAAGCATTTTGATAAAGAAAGTGAGTAATTGACATGGACAGAAAGGAGAGTAAATACAGGATGTATATTTAAGATAATTGTCAAAGGTGTCAAAGCAACATTTATGAAGTACTTTAGTTTGATTTAATTTTACCACCTGAAAGCATAGCAAAAGTTTGTTCTGTAGTAACTTACAAGAGTGAATTTTAAAAAATAATTGAAGGAGAGAAGTTTGAGTTCTTACAAGAAAAGAGCAAGTCAATGGACCTGAGGCAAGATAAGCCAAATGGCTTCCATCAGTGTTAGATTATTCCCCCAAGAGTAATCCAAAGGGCAGTGAATACTTAATGGAATGACTTAGTAGAAACACGATCAGTGGTCAATTTATAACATACTTTAACTCCAACTTAGTAATTAAATAAAAATAATGACCACTTAATCCAATTATATTTCAGTAATTGAAGAAATTAAAAATTAGCACCTACAAAATATATTAGTTAAAGTAAAGAAGTAGACTTTGAATCCAAGAGGATCGAATTAAAATTTATGAATGAAATAAAAGGAAGAAATATATTGTGCCTTTGCTGAAATACATTAATAAAGTAAGATCAACAGGAATCAATTATGCAACGGCCATGAGTGGATTGGGAATATTTTCAGATCTATTTATGTAATGGCAGAGATTTTAAAATAATTTTATGGGATAGATATAGAGAAGGGTTTTCACAATGGTCAAATCCACAGTACATAATTTATGGATTTTCTGGAACCACAAGAGACTGCAAATGATAGAATACAGAGTGTTAGAGGATTAAATAGGTCAAGCAACATCTCTGGAGGGTCAAGACCCTGGGTCAGGACTCAATGTAGTGGGGAGATTACCATTATAATAAAGAGTTAAAGGGGAATGGTGAAGCAGGGGCTGGAAGGCTATAGGGGGAACCAGGTGAGGAGATGGATAATGGATAGCTAGAATCAGCAATAGAGATGGAAGCAGGAAGGAAATATAGAGACACATGAGGCTGCAGTTGCTCAAATTTGCTAAGTTAGGAAGGAGTTAAGTGGAACAAGATAAGAGAGGGATAATGGAACCAGTCTGGAGAGGAGATAGGATATGCAAAAAAGGTTGGAGGAAGGGTGGTTTGGAAAAGGGGTATGAGAGATCTTAGGGTAATTAGGAGAGAGAAAGGGTTACCTGAAATTAGAAAATTCTATGTTCATACCATCAGATTATAGATAATCCGGGTGAACTATGAAGTTTTTTCCTTCAAGTTTGTGTTTGGCTTAATTATTGCAGTGAGGAAGACTGGAGATAGACAGGAATGGGAATGAGGGTTGAAGTGGCATGCAGCTGGAAGGTCAAGATGGCTATTGTGGATAGAGCAAGGATGTTCCACAATACAGTTATTTTGTCCATGCTGGGTCTCGGCAGTGTGGAAGAGGCTACATGGAGAACGCCGAATGCAGTAGGCATGTTTGGAGAAGGTGCATGTGAACCACTGCCTGTTCTGGAAACACTATTTAGCTCACTTGGGATGTCTGTTGCACTTCCTATGGTTCCTATGTTTGTGTGTATAAGCACAGGAATGGGTGGGTGGAAGATGGAAAGGGATAATTAGAACTGCTTTTAAACTAGTCCACTTCAGCAAAGGGCATTTATCTCTCCAAACTTGACTCTGAGATTAATTTTCTTGCAGGTATTATCAGTAAGTACAAAGAAACACATTACAATCAATGAAAAACCACAGACAAAACAGATAAACAACCGATATGCAAAAGACAACAAACTGTGCAAATACAAAAATAAAATCATAACAATAATTATTATAATAATAAATAACTAAGCAATAAGTATCAAACACATTAGATGAAGAGTCCTTGAAAGTGATGGATTGTGGGTACAGTTCAGTGATGGGGTGAGTGAAGTTGAATGAAGTTATCCCCTCTGGTTCAGTAACTGTTCCTGAACCAAGTGGTGTGGGTTTTGAGGCTCCTGTACCTCTTTCCTGATGGCAGCAGTGGGATGAGAAAATGGCCTGAGTGGTGGAGATCCTTGAAGATGGATGTTGCTTTCCTTCAACAGCTCTCCTTGTAGATGTGGCTCAATAGATGGGAGGGCTTTACCCATGATGGACTGGGCTGTATCCATTACTTTTTTGTAGGCTTTTCATTCAAGAGCATTGATGCAACCAATCATGATATTCTTCACTTCTCATCAATAGTAATTCATCAAAATTTTAGATAACGTACCAAATCTTCACAAACTTCTAAGAAAATTGAGACAATGCAGTCCCTTCTTTGTAATGACACTTAGACACTGGACCCAGTAAAAGATCCTCTAAAATGATAACACCAAGGAACTTAAAGTTGCGGAGTTTCTCAACCTCTGATTCCCCCAATGAGGATTGACTCACAGACCCCCAGTTTCCTCCTCCGGTAGTCAATAATCAGCTCGTTGGTCTTGCTGACATTGAGCGAGGAGCTGTGTTGTGGCACCAGTCAGCCAGATTTCCATTCTCTAAGCTGATTCATCACCATCTTTGATTTGGCCAACGACAGTAGTGTCATAAACACTATTACATACAGTATCCATCTGGAATCCACCTAAGAAGGTATGAAGAAAAAGTTATGTATTTAGGTACATTCTGTGCAATGGTATTGAAATGATGCTGCTATTACTAACATTGGGTCAGAAATGATTTCGGAGTGTGTTAGAAATTCACTGCTCTGAGTGTAATGACAAGGGATGTGCACCTTATGTGGCACAGAAATATTGAGAACTTAGAAGTGTTCCAACAATAGTCTTGAGATGTGAGAGCCTTTGGAGAGTGGCAGAAATGTATACAACTTTCAAAAAATGATTACTCAGTATAGTTACTGGGAAAAAAGGATCTTGAAATGGTAGCAGAGCAGAGGTGATTCATTGCACTATATTTGAAAGCTCTTGGAAACATTAGGATATCAGGGCTAAAATGTTGTAAACTGAATTCTTAAAATCATATTATCATAAAGCAACATAGTAGGAAATAATTGTGTCAGTTACAGGAAATGTCACCAATTTTTATTCTATACTATTTATGCTTTATTGCTTAGATTGCAGAAAAAGATGAAGAGATTCTACAACTCCAGTCACGCTTAATACAGTATCAGATCAACCATGGTCATTCCAATGAAGAATATGATGGACAGGTTGCTCTTGTTAAACACCTAGAGAAGGTCAGTTTTGTACTAAACAACTGAATAATAAAAGAGAACTCAATAAAGGACTGAATTTAATTTTAGCTACACAATACTGTTAGCAATCTATTGTAGCTTCCATTCTAAATAATAGAGCATGAACAAAATAATAGAGGGTTACATCACTTCTAACTGAAACGTATTCATTAAACCACAGGTACTTGCCCAGACCTTTGGATTACATGACCGGTGAGGGTTCAAGTCATGATAAAATTATGTATCTGATTCATAAATGTTCTTCATTAGATTTGAAATTTTTATTTAAATTATTCTAGAAATGCTTTCTTTAAAACTGTGAATTTCCACTTGAATTGAATGAATTGAATTGAATTGAATTTCGGTTTATTGTCATTTAGAAACCACAACTGCAATGCAGTTAAAAAAATGAAACACCATTCCTCCAGAATGATATCACAAAAGCACAGGACAAAACAGACTACACCAGAAAATCCACATAATGTTGGGCAATCCCCAAATCCAGAGTCCGGAGAGGCTGCTTCTTATTAATATCGTGCTACCATCTTAGCACATTCCCCAGAAAGGAGCTCCAAACCCACCAGACAAAACAAGACTACCCAGACACACCAAGTCAGGAGACCAACTCTACCACCCAACAAACCAAAAACTAAAGCTACAAGACCTACACAAAACCACATAATTACAACATATAGGTACAACAGTGCAAACAATACCATAATTGATAAAAAAAAAACAGACCATCAGCAGGTGGCAAAAGGGAATACCCGCGCTATGGACTTCCACGGCTCGCTGGACCCAGCCTCACAGACGCAGCACACAGTGAAAGTGTCCTGACCGTAGCAGACTCCGAGTCCGTCAAACCTCCAAGCCTCCAACCATCCCCTCCAGCACAGCCTTTCTGAGCACCATCCTCTGCTGAGTGCACTACGACACCACCAGCAATGTGACCCCAAGGACTAGGGACCTGTTCTTCCCAGCAGAGACCTGGACCTCACAGCAGCAGCAACGAGTGACTTCCCATTTTGTCATATAATACTTCAAATATCTGTTTCTTTTAAAATGTTTTTTGCTTCTTTAGAGACATCGTATTTCCATATAAAAAATAGCTAACTTTGAGTCAAGGATAAACACAGTTTATTTGAAACTGCTATTTTATCTTTCCAATGATGGTTTTAACTCTTTGAAAAGGATACATTGTGACACATAGTACTTTATTTTTTGACATCAAAACCTGTCCCAGGCAGTCTTCTGAAGAAAACTTTTCTTCCTTGGCTCCATGAGAGCTCTGCACGGAAGGGATATGAACAGTTTCAATGTGATTCTAATGGTTTATAGATGGATTTATAAGACAGGCCAGTTTATCACCATGTTTACATATGGATACTTGGTGCCTTTGAGATAATCCATTGTCTCCTACCTCAGAGAACTTTTGGCCTCACAATCAACATTATTATGATCTTGCACTTTGTTATTAATCTGCACTGCACTCTCTCTGTAGTTTTTATACTTAATTCTGCATTGTAATTGTTTAACCATGTTTGATCTCAATGCATCATGAACATTATATAAGACAAGCTTTTCACTGTATATATGTACCAATAATAAATAATCAAGGAAAACCAGGACTGGAACAAAAAATGATAGCCAAATTCGCACTGCTGGCACTCTTGGTATGTTACATCCTTGTATCAGTAGTAAAGATTACTTAAATACAATCTGATATAATGTGCATCTCATGGCAAAAGTGACACTCACATCTAAGATCTCATATTTCTATAATAAATATAGTGTGAATATGATTAACTTGATAATATTCATTGGAGTGAGATTAAACAGTAATACAAACCAGCTGGTTATTTTATATCCTGTTTCATTTTCTTTCTCTGATTTACTCTCTTAAATAATAAAGTAAATCAGGCAGAATGTAAACTCTCCTGCCAATAGATTGTACATGTTTTGCATCTTCAAATCACACCTTGTTGTTTAAGCAAAATAAAATTATAGAATGCATGAGACAATAATGACTCACTTAAAGGAATTTTATATTTCTGGAAAAGGCATTGATCATATGAGTAATTTTATCAATTTAGCAAGCTTTATACAAACATCACTTAACAAGTGATTTTATTATGTACTTATTATAAAAACATAAAGCCATTTATTACTCATAGTCAGCTGTACTTTTATAATTATCATGTATTAATTCTGATATTTTACACATTATTATTCAGAAGATGGGTTTGATTGGCTATATGATGTCTCTTTGTTCCGTTTTAACCTTCATGTTTTATCTTATGGTTGCCAGGAACTTGAATTGGTGAAAAGTACTTGTAATGAAAAAAATAGTAGAATTGGAGAATGTGAACAAACAATCCTTGATCTCAGAGCAGAAATAACAAAATCTGACAATCAGCAAAAGAATTGTGTCCTTGAAGTACAAAAACTTGAACAAGCTTTGCAAAATCTTAATCTGAATTCAGCAGATTCCGAAAATAAGTACAAGCTGGAACTTGTACAACTGCAAAAGCAAATTACCCAACTCGAAAGCAACCTCACAGATTCCCAGGAAAGCTGCAACCAGATGCAACAGGTCTGTTTACATGCTTGCTAATGAAAATTCTTAAAATACTCACTGCAACTGCAGTGAGAGACCAATTTCCCTGTAATTTTGCAAATCAGTGGTGAAGTTACAGTGATTAATCAGAAGAACCCTCAAGATTATTTGCAATAGAATTGATTTTTCTAACCTATAAGGAAAAAAATGATATAATTTCAAAGGTAAAATAAATGTGTTGCCTCTAATACAGTTACGGTTGGATAATGATGAAAATTTAGCTGGTGTATCAGCTACATTATCAGTTATTCATTCCCTGGCTTCCTTAGTTGTTGGGCCAGATCTTGCTAGCCCAATGCCTCACACAGCATTGCTTCCTGCTACAACTCATCCTGACTCTTAATTAATACATATATTAAAGTCAATGTTCTAAGCCTTACACAACATCTTGGTCTCAGCCATTCTGCATGCGATGCCAGAGACTCAAAGTAGCTCACCGGTCAAATACAGAGCTTTGATTTGGTGCATGCCTTTTAAACATAAGCACAAGCCAATACTTTTACTGAGGTTTAAAAGAAACATTACTTTTTGAAGCTTGAACCCTGTGTAATTAGATGGAAAATGGAAAACCTACAACATCTGTAATCAAAGATCCCCAGCATCCAGATCATGCCCAGCATCTCACAGACATTCCATTAGACAAGAGGCACTGAAGCCTGATATCCCACAACACAGGTTCAAGAACAGCCTTTCAATCATTCAGTTCTTGAGCTTGCCTGCACAATACTAATCCCTACCTCTGTAACAGCAATACAGCGACTACTTGCACTACAAATGGATGTGGAATTCTGTTCAGTTTGTTTCTTTTTCCTTCTAAAAATTGTGTATAACTTATGTTTAATTTATGTTCTTTTTTCCTTGTGAATGCTGCTCATGATGCTGTGTGCCTGTGATGTTGCCAGAAGTAAGTTTTTCATTGCACCTGTGCAAGCATTTACTTGTACATATGACAATAAACTCAACTTTGACTTTAACAACACAATTGATAGCCAGTTTTGAGCCACAAAATCCATTATGAATGGAACCCATTCAATTTAGTCATGAAGCCACACAAGGAAATAAAGGCTGTAGTCAAGATGAAAATTGAGGTAACAGAACTATACAGCAATTAATTCTGCTAATAGTGTTACAGAAAGATGCATCTGTAATAGATAGATTGGTGAGGATGAGATCAGTTACATTTATCCTGCATGTTAGTTGGCTCATCACCTGCTGAAGAGGTGTAGTGTTCTCTATCACAGGTGTAAAATCTCTGAACTAAACACCACTAAACTAAACGAATGCCATAAGGGCAACACAGAGGTATTCTGAATGTTATTTCCAAGGTTTGGCCAGACCAGACAGCTGAGATGCTTGTGGATTAGTTTCCTACCCAATATGCATTCTGCATCTTTGCTCTTTTCTACAATTCTTCAAATATCTTTCAACATAGAGGTGCTGAGAGAGTATGGTAGATTGTAATCAAGTTGAGATCTGATGTCATGTAACATCATAGGATTCAAAGGCAATTTGGAAACACCATTCCTCTTGCAATTTATACCACTGAGCAAAAACTTTGATTGACCTACCCTCTAGTTGGACAGCCCGCAGCTAAGAACCATAGTGCAAAAATGTGAGATGCTAGCTTTAACTTACTGCAGTAATGCAATATTTTATAAGACTTCTCCATGTTATATCATGTATAGCAAACTAAATTTTGAAAGTCAATTAGATTTAGTTTGAGCACTGGGTATTTCTCAGATGTTTAGCACTGAATTCAAAGGTGTAATAACAGAGTATCACTTTGCCTTGACCAACATGAATAAGAAAGAACAAAAGTTTGCTTAGTTACACTTACTAATTTTAAAAAAAAGCTTGGACCATGAATTATAGAACATGGAACTGATGGAAGGATATTTCAGAAAACAAATAGACTCTTCCACTATTAATTTAGCTATATGTGATCTGTACTTTTGAACCCATCAAACAACCCATTGTTGATTAGAATTCCTTGAAACCATTATTAATAAAATATCTACCTTCAAAACAATCAGTTTACACAGCGGTCATGTTGCATGAAGCAAAAAAAATGACATGAATAACTTTATGGATATCAGCTGAACAGTACATATTGGAAAAAATGTCCTCTGTTGCTCTTTGAATCGTACAATGGAATGTTTTCCATCTACCTGAGTGGTTAGCTGGGATCTTGGTGTAATATCTCATCTTAAAGTTGGTATTTCTGAAAGTGTAGTATTCTTTCAGCCCTACATTGATGTTTCAAGTTGGTTAATTTGTTTTGAATTATGTTAGGGATGAAAGAGTTAAATTGCAAATATTCATAAACATAGAGTATGAGGGCGTATGGTGAGGCAAATCAAGAAAAGGTTTACAACATTATGTGCTTTGAATCATTTACAAGATAACAAATACAGATTTTCTTGACTTTAGTTTTTAATGGATATTGATATCACAAAATGATATTAATATTACAGCTGCTGAGTGGAGTACTATAATAGTACAGGATTGAGGAACTAAATAGAGTACATTTCTTAGAAAACCAACAGCACAATGCAGGCTCTTCGACCTACAAAGCTATGTTGAACATGTCCTTAACTTAGAAATTACCTAGGGTTACCCATAACCCTCTATTTTTCTAAGCTACATATACCTATCTAGCAGAATCTTAAAAGACCCTATCATATCAGTCTCCATCACTGTCACCATTCCACACACTTGCTCTCTGTGTAATGAATGTACCCCTGATATCTCCTCTGTACCGACTTAAAACTGTGCTCTCTCGTGGCAACCATTTTAACCCTGGAAAATAGCCTCTGACTATCCACACGATCAATGCTTCTCATCATCTTATACACTTCTATCAGGTCATCTCTCATCCAAGGAGAAAAGGCCCAGTTCACTCAACCTATATGCATAAAGCATGGTCCCCAATCCAGGCAACATCCTTGTAAATCTCTCCACCCCTTCTTGGTTTCCATATCCTTCCTGTGGTGAGGCGGCCAGAACTGAGCACAGTACTCCAAGTGAGGTCTGACCAGGGTCCTATATAGCTGCAACATTACATCGCTCCTAAACTCAATCCCACGATAATGAAGGCCAATGCACCGTATGCTTTCTTAACCGCAGAGTCATCTTATGCAGCGGCTTTGAGAGTCCCATGGACTCAGGTCCCAAAATCCTTCTGATCCTCCACACTGCCAAGAGACTTACCATTAATACTATATTCTGCCAACATATTTGACCTACCAAAATGAACCACTTCGCACATATCTGGGTTGAGCTCCATCTGCCACTTCACAGCCCAGTTATGCATCCTATCAATGCCCTGCTGTAACCTCTGATAGCCCTCCATACAATCCACAGTATCCCCTACTTTTGTGTCATCAGCAAATTTATTAACCCATCCCTCCACTTCCTCATCCAGGTCATTTTTTAATACTCACAAAGAGAAGGGATCCCAGAACAGATCCCTGAGGCACTCCACTGGTGACCGACCTCCACGCAGAGTATGACGCGTCTACAACCACACTGTGTAAGGCAGTTCTGGATCCACAAAACAAGTTCCCCTTGGTTCCCATGCCTCCTTACTTTCTCAATAAGCCTTGCATGTGGTACCTTATCAAGTGCCTTGCTGAAATCCATATACACTACATCTTCTGCTCTTCCTTCATCAATATGTTTAGTCACATCCTCAAAATATTCAATCAGGCTCGTAAGGAACAACCTGCCTTTGACAAAGCTATGCTGACTATTCCTAATCATATTATGCCTCTCTAAATTTTCATAAATCCTGCCTCTGAGGATCTTCTCCATCAACTGACCAACTACTAAAGTAAGGTTCACTAGTCTATAATTTCTTGGGCTATCTCTACTCCCTTTCTTAAATAAGGGAACAAAATCCCCAACTCTCCAATCCTCTGGGACCTCTCCCATCCCCACTGATGATGCAAAGATCATCGCCAGAGGCTCAGCAATCTCCCCTCTCACCTCCCACAGAAGCTTGGGGTACATCTCGTCCAGTCCTGGGGACTTATCCAACGTGATGCTTTTCAAAAGCTCCAGCACATCCTCTTTCTTAATATCTACGTGTTTTTCAGTCCACTCCAAGTCATCCCTACAATCGCCAAGATCCTTTTCCATAGTGAATACTGAAGCAAAGTATTCATTAAGAACCTCTGCTATCTCCTCCGGTTCCATACACACTTTTCCACTGTCACACATGATTGGTCCTATTCTCTCACGTCTTATCCTCTTGCTCTTCTCATACTTGTAGAATGCCTTGGGGTTTTCCTTAATCCTGTCCACTAAGGTCTTTCTCATGACCCCTTCTGGCTCTCCTTATTTTGTTCTTATGCTCCTTCCCGCTAGCCTTATATTCTTCTAGATCTCTATCATTACCTAGTTCTTTGAACCTTTCGTAAGCTCTTCGTTTCTTCTTGACTAGATTTACAACCGCCTTTGTACACCAGGGTTTCTGTACCTTACTATCTTTTCTCTGTCTCATTGGAATATACCTATGCAGAACTCACACAAATATTCCCTGAAAATTTGCCACATTTCTCCCATACATATCCTTGAGAACATCCGTTCCCAATTTATGCTTCCAAGTTCCTGCCTGATAGCCTCATATTTCTCCTTACTCCAATTAAACTCCCATAATTTCTTAAGCTCCAGCTTAGCCATTGTTACTATCATGTGCTTTTGAAATGCTTCTTTTGTTTAAAGTTAATGGATAAAGTGTATTTAATTTCTGTTGTGATAGGCAATATGGGAAAGAGATGACCTTCTACAGCAACGAGAAGCCGAACTTCAGGAGTCCCAAGAAAATGTCAAAAAGAAAATGTCAGAGATGAAGGTTTTGGACAACATTGTGACAGACCTGCAAATAGAACTGCAGAATTTGCAGATTCACAAGATTCAAACTCAAAATGAAAATACAATACTAAGAGCTGATATTCAACAATTAAACCAGAAACTGCAGGGACTCCATCAACAGTACAGAGAGAAAGGTAAACTTTATTTTTCTAAAATAAGATACATCACAGTACAAATAATTCACTCGCTTGCCTTGCTATAGTTTTGAAATATGTAGTAATTTATATACAACATGAAGACTAAATGTAGATTATGACAATCATGCCTAGTGATGACTCACATTATCAATTGGCTATTTTAATCAATTCCCCTTTAAATATGTGCACACTTAAGATTTATTACAAAAAGATATGGACTTTTATCTAAAGTTTGTTGAAGTATTATATTAAACAGGTGGGGGTTCAGAATTTTAACAGAGGTTATATTTGGTACTTCACTCATGGAGGCACATTCAAAACCTCTTTGGAAAAAAAATATATTAAGAGAATACAAGAGATCTTGCAGGTGCTGGAAATCCAAATTGTAAATGCTGGAGGAACTCAGCAAGTCAGGCAGCATCTATGGAGAGGAATAAATAAACAAAATTATTTTTGTGGCTGCACTGTGACCATATCTTTATACTTTTCTGAAAAACTGAAGCAAACACCCAATCATAATAGATGCTTCCACTTCTTCAGTCGAAAACTGGCATTTCACTCACTGAATCCACAGCGGTTGCTTTAGTTGTTGTACTTGCTTTGGAGATTTTATACAGCAGAAAGAATCAATAAGGTACTGCACTTCAGAATATTGCTTAACCTTAATTGATTTTTTCAGTGTCAATGTCTATTCCTCAGTAAAATGTTGAGTATGTAGTAATGTACCTGCATCAGGAAGTCCATCTTACACCCACTATCCGCTATCTGCAAGAGTCGTTCCTACTCCTTTGATTTAGCGTATGGTGTATGTTTAACTAAGCTAACAATTAAGATTTACTGCACTTGTCACATTCTATAAATAGTTTCTTACAGCTTTGATAGTATCCTCAGCTTTATTATTTGATTGTGTATATAAAGATGAAGTTATCACGTGTTTATAAAACTCTATCTCTGAGTAGACACAGCTAATTTTACATATATAAATTGTGATTTATTATCAATAGCTAGGATGGCTAGTATTTTAAATCTAGCAAACGCTATTTGAAGTTCTATGAAAACATGCTAATACTTATTGAAATAAGTCCAGACACTTCAATGAAGTCAGTGTAATAATTCCAGACAAGCAGAGTAAGATAATGTAACTTGCAAAAGTAAATCCCAGTATTTGTTAAGCCTTTTCACAGTATTGTGCTGAAATGGAGGTTACTTGGCAAACGTCATTGTGCCAAACAAATAATACATTTTGAAAAATAGTATTCAATCTCAAATGCCAACCTTAGCCAATAGGAAATTATCATACTTTAGAAATACAACTTTTAAGATGATAAATACTGAATGAGCAACTGCCATTAACTCTTAATACAATCCAATTGGTTCTATGAAGTGTTGCTCAGAATATTTGTATTTGTGTCAGGATAAGTCCAAAGACAAAAGCAAGAATATTGAGTACAACAGCAAGGAAATCCTCTTGCATTTGTACAGGGCCCTGGTGAGACCACACCTGGAGTATTGTGTACAGTTTTGGTCTCCAGGGTGAAAGAAGGACATCCTGGCTGTAGAGGAAGTGCAGCGTAGATTCACAAGGTTAATTCCTGGGATGTCCGGACTGTCTTACGCAGAGAGGGATCTGATTGCAACATATAAGATTATTAAGGGATTGGACAAGATAGAGGCAGGAAATATGTTCCAGATGCTGGGAGAGTCCAGTACCAGAGGGCATGGTTTGAGAATAAGGGGTAGGTCATTTAGGACAGAGTTAAGGAAAAACTTCTTCTCCCAGAGAGTTGTGGGGTTGTGGAATGCACTGCCTCAGAAGGCAGTGGAGGCCAATTCTCTGGATGCTTTCAAGAAGGAGCTAGATAGGTATCTTATGGATGGGGAATCAAGGGATATGGGGACAAGGCAGGAACCGGGTATTGATAGTAGATGATCAGCCATGATCTCAAAATGGCGGTGCAGGCTCGAAGGGCCGAATGGTCTCCTTATGCACCTATTGTCTATTGTCTGTTGTCTAAAAGAGCGATACTAACTTGACCCTAGCCCTTGCTGGTTTAATGACAACCCACATTTGCCCCTGATGTTAATCATCTGTGGCTGTATGATTGAGCCATACTCTGGATACACGTGGAAGAGTTTCACAGTGATCAATTTCTTTCAGACTTTGTACAAAATATTGGGTATAAACCTCTGTCATGTACGCTTTGCTCTGTGTATCTGCCAGGGCTATTTTTTCCCATTTGTGTACAGTACCTTCAGAGAAAACCTGTAATATCAACAGCATCCTCAGTAATCTTTTGAGTACATTATTTAGTGTTTTGAGAATAAATGTCTCTAACGTTTGATTGTTTGTTTCAACGTTTACTGTCTCATCTGAAAATATTCTGTTAAAGCTGACCTCAGACAAATAAAAGTGGCAAGAGTTCCTTTTTGACTTCTGCATATCTCATCTCTGCCTCTGTTGATGTCCTTGATGCATAGGTAACTGGTTGTCTGTTCTGCGTCATTATTGGTCCATGTCCATTCTGAGAATCATCAGATTGTAAACATGTCTTCCTTATGAAAATTATATCTAATTATTGATGTGTTAGTGTCTGTTATTTAATATTTTTCAGTACCACTTCTTGGCATTTTTTCCAGAACTACTTTGTATTTTTCCATTTTAAATCTTTTCTTCAATGGAGAGATTTATTTTGATGTTGAACAAGTTCCAATACATATAGAGTTCCCATCACATCAATGTAGGCATTTCCAAACCTGGCTTAGTTTTGGCTAAGTGTACACAAAGTTCTTGGTCTGTGTGAATAAGTCACATAAAAACAACCTCCTTCCTCAAGCTTTAACTTTATTTAGTATTATTTCACACTCACTGCAACGTTGAAGATTGTTTCCAATGATCTTCCATTCTTTATTTCAACATTTCTCCAAAACCTATGGCCAAAGTATTATTAGGAATGACTTCAGTATCTTGAAGTCCTTCCATCAATTCATGCATTTTCCTTTTTCTGGCGCAAAGCTGATCTTCAATAGCACTCACTTCCAGCTGTATCTCAAGAAGTGAATGGAATGCTATTAGGTATGACAACTGTCATCTCAACTTGCATGTCAACACTCATTTTGAACCTGTTATCCATTACATAGACAGTGGATAATGATGTCTTTTAACAACAGACCATCTAGCATTAGTTACAGTTCATCCCTTAGAGCTACTTGCAGCTTACAAGGTGCATTTTACACCACGTCTTATTTTAATTCAGGTTTAAGTTAAATATCGTCATGTAACATAAAACTATAATTTGGCATCAGACAATCTGTTGTTAATGGCTTAGTTATTTAACTCAAATATTGTGACTCCAGTGGATGGTGTTCTATCCATTGCTTCTTAATTTTTCTATTTGTTAAGATCCATGTACAAACATACAAACGTTTGTACCATGCTGAACAGGCCTAAGAGTCATGCTGTGCAAAAATTTGCAGTCCATCAGAGGTGATATAGAGGAGTTATAAGCAGGTGGTAACACCGGGGCCACAGGAGACAGACAAGTGGGTAACACTCAGGAGAGGGAAGTGTAAGAGTCAGGTACTAGAGAGTGGATGTTCCCCTTGACAATGAGTACTCTTGTTTGAGTACTGTTGGCGGGGACAGCCTACTTGGGGGAAGCAACAGTGGCCGTGCCTCCGGCACAGAGTCTAGTCCTGTAGCTCAGAAGGGTAGGGAAAGGAAGAGGAAGGCAGTAGTGATAGGGGACTCCATAGTTAGGGGGTCAGACAGGCGATTCTGTGGTCGCAGGAAAGAAACTTTACCTCCCAGGTGTCAGGGTCCAGGATGTTTCAGATTGCATCCAAGATATCCTGCAGTGGGACGGAGAACAGCCAGAAGTCGTAGAATATATTGGTACCAACGACATAGCTAGGAAAAGGGAAGAGGTCCTGAAAAAAGGCTACAGGGAGTAAGGAAGGAAGTTGACAAGCAGGGCTGCAAAGGTAGTAATCTTGGGATTACTACCTGTGCCGCACGACAGTGAGGATAGGAATAGAATGAGCTGGAGGTTAAATGCGTGCCTGAGGGATTGGAACAGGGGGCAGGGATTCAAATTTCTGGATCATTGGGACCTCTTTTGGGGCAGGTGTGACCTGAACAAAAAGGACGGGTTGTACTTGAATCCCAGGGGGACCAATATCCTGGTGGGGAGGTTTGCTAAGGCTACTGGAGTAAGTTTAAACTAGAATTGTTGGCGGGTGGGAGCCAAACTGAAGAGACTGGGGAAGAGATGGCTGGCTCACAGATAGGGAAAGCTAAGAGACAGTGTGTGAGGGAGAATAGGCAGGTGATAGAGAAGGGACGTGCTCAGACTGAAAGTATGAGATGTATCTATTTTAATGCAAGGAGTGTTGTGAACAAAGCGGATGAGCTTGGAGCATGGATCAGTACTTGGAGATATGATGTGGTGGCCTTTACAGAGACTTGGATGGCTCAGGGACAGGAATGGTTACTTCAAGTGCCTAGTTTTAGATGTTTCAGAAAGGACAGCAAAAGAGATAGGGGTGTGGCACCGTTGATCAGAGATAGTGGCACGACTGCAGAAAAGGTGGACGCCATGGAGGGATTGTCTACGGAGTCTCTGTGGGTGGAGATCAGGAACAGGAAAGGGTCAATAACTTTACTGGGTGTTTTTAATAGGCCGCCCAATAGTAACAGGGATATTGAGGAGCAGATAGGGAAACAGATCCTGGAAAGGTGTAATAATAACAGATTTGTCTTGATGAGAGATTTTAATTTCCCAAATATCAATTGGCATCTCCCTACAGCAAGGGGTTTAGATGGGGTGGAATTTGTTAGGTGTATTCAGGAAGGTTTCTTGACACAATAAGCCTACAAAAGGAGAGACTGTACTTGATTTGGTATTGGGAAATGAATCTGGTTAGGTGTCAGATCTCTCATTTTGGGGAGTGTGATCATAATTCTGGCTCCTTTGCAATAAGCATTGGAGAGAGATAGGAACAGACAAGTTAGAAAAGTGTTTAATTGGAGTAAGCGGAATTATGAGGCTATCAGGCAGGAAATTGAAAGCTTAAGTTGGAAGCAGATGTTCTCGGGAAAAAGTACAGAAGAAATGTGGCAAATGTTCAGGGAATATTTGTGTGGAGTTCTGCATAGGTATAGACAGGGAAGTTATGGTAGGGTACAAGAACCGTGGCGTACAAAGGTTGTAATAAATCTAGTCAAGAAGAAAAGAAAAGCATACAAAAGGTTCAGAGAACTATGTACAAGTAGGGAGTGATCTTTTGTTTTTACAACAGATTCATTGATTTCTGAGAATAAAGTGAGGCCTATGAGGCATTATTTAGTTAAACCATTTTTCCCAGTATGAATCAAATTGTTCCAAATTGGATAAAATTCTCTTATGTTTGATTGGATTTAATAGCCCATTGACATTAAAAGCAATGAATTTTACCTTGTCCTTAGCCATCTGTGTTTATCTGTCAATGTATCATTGAAATTAGAATAAAACTTAATTGATCTACTCCCTGAACAAATACGAACCAAGAAACGCAGATAATAACAAAAATGGCAACGAACATGTGATTCCAAGGCTGAGGTCACATAGTTCTTCCCTTTTGCTTGTTTTTTCTCTCCACTCTTTTTTCTATAAGTGTGTACCTCAGATAAATACTTTGTGGAGATTTGTGATATATGGTTATAATATATAGGTACAATGTCTGAAACACATCTTATAGAAATGTTTGTTTGATGATGAACTTCAATAAAAAATAAATTACAAAAAAAAACAAAAGGTTCAGACAGCTAGGTAATGTTAGAGATCTGGAAGATTATAAGGCTAACAGGAAGGAGCTTAAGAAGGAAATTAGGAGAGCCAGAAAGGACCATGAGAAGGCCTAGGCTGGCAGGAGTAAGGAAAACCCCAAGGCATTCTACAAGTATGTGAAGAGCAGGAGGATAAGTTGTGAAAGAATGGGACCTATCAAGAATGACAGTGGAAAAGTGTGTATGGAACTGGAAGAAATAGCAGAGTTACTTAACGAATACTTTCCTTCAGTATTCACTATGGAAAAGGATCTTGGTGATAGTGATGATTTGCAGCAGACAGAAAAGCTTGATCATGTAGATATTAAGAAAAAGGGTGTGCTGGCGCTTTTGAAAAGCATCAAGTTGGATAAATCGCCGGGACCAAATGAGATGTACCCCAGTCTACTGTGGGAGGTGAGGGTGGAGGTTGCTGAGCCTCTGGCAATGATCTTTACATCATCAATGGGGACGGGAGAGGTGCCAGAGGATTGGAGGGTTGCAAATGTTGTTCCTTTATTGAATTGAATTGAATTCGGTTTATTGTCATTTAAAAACCACAACTGTAATGCAGTTAAAAAATGAAACAATGTTCCTCCGGAATGATATCACGAAAGTACACGACAAAAACAGACTACACCAGAAAACCCACATAACGTTGGGCAATCCCCAAATCCAGAGTCCGGAGAGGCTGCTGCGTATTAATATCGTGCTACCATCTTAACACATTCCACAAAAAGGAGCTCCAAATCCACCAGACAAAACAAGACTACCCAGACACACCAAGGCAGGAGACCAACTCTACCACCCAACAAACCAAAAATTAAAGCTACAAGACCTACACAAAACCACATAGTTAAAACATATAGCTACAACAGTGCAAACAATACCATAATTGATAAAAAAAAACAGACCATGGGCACAGTAAAAATAGTCCAAAGATACCCCGAGGACTGGGGGCCTGTTCTTCCCAGCTGAGACCCAGAACTCACAACAGCAGCAGCAACAAAGAAGGCCTTCCGAGGAGATTTCCAGATGTTCCTCCGTGCTCCCACGTCCGTTTTTCGTCAGATTAAGATTGTGCATGGCACCCCGCTTAACAAATTCAAGAAAGGGAGTAGAGATAACCCAGGAAATTATAAACCAGTGAGTCTTGGTAAGTGGTTGGTAAGTTGATGGAGAAGATCCTGAGAGGCAGGATTTATGAACATTTGGAGCGGTATAATATGATTAGGAATAGTCAGTATGGCTTTGTCAGGGGCAGGTCGTGCCTTACGAGCCTGATTGAATTTTTTGAGGATGTGACTAAACGCATTGGTAAAGGAAGAGCAGTAGATGTAATGTATATGGATTTCAGCAAGGCATTTGATAAGGTACCCCATGCAAGGCTTATTGAGAAAGTAAGGAGGCGTGGGATCCAAAGGGATCTTGCTTTGTGGATCCAGAACTGCCTTGCCCACAGAAGGCAAAGAGTGGTTGTAGACGAGTCATATTCTGCATGGAGGACAGTCACCAGTGGAGTGCCTCAAGGATCTGTTCTGGGACCCTTACTCCAGTGATTTTTATAAATGACCTGGATGAGGAAGTGGAGGGATGGATTAGTAAGTTTGCTGATGACACAAAGGTTGAAGGTGTTGTGGATAGTGTGGAGGGCTATCAGAGGTTACAGCGGGACAATGATACAATACAAAAATGGGCTGAGAAGTGGCAGATGGAGTTCAACCCAGATAAGTGTGAAGTGGTTCATTTTGGTAGGTCAAATATGACGGCAGAGTATAGTATTAATGTTAAGACTCTTGGCAGTGTGGAGGATCAGAGGGAATTTGGGTCCGAGTCCATAGGACTCTCAAAGCCGCTGCACAGGTTGATTCTGTGGTTAAGAGGGTGTATGGTGTATTGGCATTCATCAATCATCGAATTGAATTTAAGAGTCAAGAGGTAATGTTGTAGCTGTATAGGGCCCTGGTCAGACCCCACTTGGAGTACTGTGTTCAGTTCTGGTCGCCTCACTACAAGAAGGATGTGAAAGCCATAGAAAGGGTGCAGAGGAAATTTACAAAGATGTTGCCTCGATTGGGGAGCATGCCTTATGAGAATGGGTTGAGTGAAATCTGCCTTTTCTCCTTGGAGTGACGGAGGACGTGAGGTGACCTGATAGAGGTGTATAAGATGATGAGAGGCTTTGATCGTGTGGATAGTCAAAGGCTTTTTCCCAGGTCTGAAATGGCTGCCACAAGAGGACACAGGTTTAAGGTGCTGGGGAGGAGGTGAAGAGGAGATGTCAAGAGGAAGTTTTTTATTCATAGAGTGGTGAGTGCGTGGAATGGGCTGCCGGCAAAGGTAGTGACGCGGATACGATAGGGTCTTTTAAGAGACTTTTGGATAGGTACATGGAGCTTAGAAAAATAAGGGCTATGGGGAAGCCTAGTAATTTCTATGGTAGGGACATGTTCGGCACAACTTTGTGGGCCGAAGGGCCTGTATTGTGCTTTAGATTTACTATGTTTCTATCTGGGAAATGGCCTGGATTGGAATGTCTGGGTCATTAACAGGGATTGGACAGGCTAGGTCTCTTCTCCTTCAAGTGAAAGAAGTAGAGGTGACAAAAGAAGTATATAAAATTGTAGGATAAACATAGAAACATAGAAAATAGGTGCAGGAGTAGGCCATTCGGCCCTTTGAGCCTGCACCGCCATTCAGTATGATGATGACTGATCATCCAACTCAGAACCCTGTATCTGCCTTCTCTCCATACCCTTTGATCCCTTTAGCCACAAGGGCCATATCTAACTTCCTCTTAAATATAGCCAATGAACTGTCCTCAACTTTTTCCTGTGGCAGAGAATTCCAAAGATTCACCACTTTCTGTGTGAAGTTTCTCCTCATTTTGGTCCTAAAAGGCTTCCCTTTTATCCTCAAACTGTGACCCCTCGTTCTGGACTTCCGCAACATCGTGAACAATCTTCCTGCATCTATCCTTTCCAATCCCTTTAGAATTTTATACGTTTCAATAAGATCCCCCCTCAATCTTCTAAATTCCAGCGAGTATAAGCTCAGATGATCAAAACAGATTGGTGCTATACCCTCCACTCCCCACCCCAGTGTTCACTTGAAAATGGACTCGGTCTGAATTATGCGTGTGTGTATAATTTGTATGCTTGTTTGTATTTAACTGATATCCTATGTGTGCTTACTGTCTTGTATGTGCAAGGGCTATGCCTCAGGCCGCAGAGTCACTTGTTTACAGCTGTTGGAGACAGGTGTCGGAGCCGGTGTGCTTCACTGGTGGTGGCGTGGCACTGCGTTGGTGTTGCTCTCGGTTCACTCGGCAGAAGACAAGCTCTGTTGTGGTGGCATGTAGATTTTTGCAGCATTGGATGGGTTGAGTTTGGATTCTCATTTCGTGGCTTTGTCTTTCTATGTGCTTTGTGCTGTGGGTGACTGTTGGTACCTTGGCTCCAGGGTAATGCAGTCTTGTTTGACTGTATTCATGAATATTCTTATTGAATAACCATAAGATATAGGAGCAGAATTAGGCCATTTGGCCCTTTGAATAAGCTCCACAGATTCCGCAAATGACAATTAAACTTGAATTGAATTGAATTGGACAGATAGTCACTTCTGATTTTCAATATAAGTGTATCTGAAACTAGAGAGAATAAGTTGAAATTGAGAGGGATGAGATATAATAAATATCTAAGGAGTTAATTTTTCACACAAAAAGCAGTTGATATCTGGAATGATCTGCCACTGGAGATGATGGAGGAAGGAATATTAACAATGATGAAGAGGCATCTTGGTAGATACTTGAATGAGCATGAGATTGAGGGATATGAAATTAATGCAGGGAAGTGGGATTAGTACAGACACATTTCACTTTATGTTTCAATGTACATGTGACAGTGAAGATAATCTCTAATCTCATAATGATGGGCTATGTAGTGTCTGTTTTTTGACTGCGCAACTCTATGGGTCTATGACTAACTTACTTTATATAATCACTAAGTTGAACTAACAATAAAATCTGTTTTTAAAACTTAAAGATGAATGCCACTATCTGATATGATTACACAGTTGTATTAAGTGGTTAAGCAAGTTTACAGTTGTATTCTTGTGTAAGTGAAATGAAATTATGTTACTCCTGTATCTATTTGAAATCTCAGGTAGTTGTTTGATTCTGAGTGTAACAAATTTCATCATTCAAACCATAAGGACTTACCTCATTGTGACAAAAACTATTGATCCTGGTTCTTTATCAACTGTTCTGGTGGCTTGTTCATGTCTACTTGATTTTTTTTTTCTCCATAGCATTTCTTTGCAATTTGATTGTCCTAGAAATATCAAAGGCAAGACACGCTTGTCCCCTGTGAAACTCATATTTCCTCTTAGAGTTCTAGCATTCCTGTACTGTTTTGAGTTTTCCTATCCCTACTTGAAGCTATTTTCCTGTCGAATCCTGAAGACTTCTTTACCTTTATATACTGAACTCTCGTTGATAGCTTAGTAATCAAACTCCTATGTTTCTGATGTATGCCAAACATCTATTTTCTTTTAGGTCAATTAGATTTCTTAAAATAATTCTTCTTACACCCTTGAGTCTGTAATTATATACACAAATCCATCTTTTGACATTTCTTCCAGTATGGAACTGATAATGTTTTGGTGGGTTTAGAGAGGTGTTCTCTATTGATTGTATCATTCCCCAATAACTTGTCTTTGCCTCAAAAAATAGTATTTCTCTCAATATTTTGTGCATGATTGAAAATATTTCTGTAAAATGGGTACAATATTTTTAATGAGTTTTTACAATGCAATGAAACAAAAAACAATAAAGAAAAAGAGGTTTATACAGAGCAAAATGTACAATTCATAACAATTAAGCAAAGCACCCATAGTAGAATCATGTGAAGTTAGTTACCTCCCTAGCCTCCCACTACCCAACTCCAAGCCAACCTTGCAACATATAAAAAAGTTAATCAGAACTGTATCACCACAAAGCTGTATTTATAAATAGAAGGTATATAGCCTACTACCAGTTTATACTTTTATACTCCTCTTCAGTTTGGCTGTGGAATACATTTTGAATTTCTTCTATCTCTTGAATAGTATGTACTGCTGCTTCCTGGTCTCATTTTGTCTTTTGCTGCAGCATGATTACTACAGTATAATCCTATCAAACTAGCTTAAGTACCTTCTGTTGTAGTGGACTCATCCTGTTGTATATTTCAAGGGCTTGTTCTGGAGAAAAAGTACTTCTTGACTCCATCATCCCTGTAGTTTAAACAACACAACCAACTCAGAAATGCACACCAATATAATTTGAGAAGCACTTTACACAATCTTATGCAGTTGCTGCCACCATTTATTGATCTAACTTTAATTAACAAGCATAGTTGAGATTATTTTTAACCAAATTATATTTTTATTTAAAGTAGCTACATTTAAATGAGGAAAATGTGATATTTTACAGATCCTTGCAGCTTCACACAATGCCAAGATCCTACTCATGAGATCTGACTAAACACTGCCAGAGTATTTGCTTATTGAGCTCATAGACCCCTTCACATATTGCCAATTCATAAGAAAATGTGATGAAACATGTCATAATCAACGTGTAAGGTACTGCCAGGTTTTGAATTTGGTTTCAAGACTGATCTCATCTGCAGTGGCGTTTTTCTTACTTGTAAAGACTTATTCATCTTTATCAACTAGGACAATGATGGAAAAGTGACAACCATCTCAATGACAAGAGTGAATATGTTGTCTTTATTTATATTCATATGACATTTCCCTATGGCATTTCTTTTTGCATTTCTTGCATAAGGCCGCATCAAATGAGCTACATTTTAAACCCAAACATCAACGTTAACTTTCATCACTGTATAAAATTCTGGCAGTTGCTGGTTGGCTATCCACAATACTTTTCATCCAATTTCCCTTTCTTTTAGCAATCAACAGAGACCACAGCTGTTCCACAAAATTGAGCTGATTTTTCATTGCTCAAATTAGGTGTCCAGCTAGGTCCATCTACCCTACTCTGACTGCACTGGCTTCAGTATCCAGGACCATCTTTGGCCTAGTAGATCAACATACTGGAGGCAGTGTAAGGACTTGATCTATGTATAAATCTAGTTGGGTTGCAAAGGACAATTCCAGTCTAGTGAGAGAGAGATTGTGGGCAGGCAGCCAGTTGCAGTGCCAGTTCAATTTGAGGTTTTATCCACCTAATTTTTTTTACAAACCATCAGTATTTTCAATTAGTGGCAATTAGTTCATGTATTTAAATGAAACTATCCCAATTCAGCCTGAACCACAGGACTATTCATACTCTTCAGACATAAAAGCTCAATCTTGGCACTTAAAGTTGGGTCCAGTGGAGACTGCAAATCTGAAGACAAATCAAGAAACACTGAATCTTCTCTGCAAGACAGGCTGCAATGAGGGAGGGAAAAACAGATCAGATTTCAGGCAACACACTCAAAATGCTGGAGGAACTCAGAAGGCCAGGCAGCTTCTCTGAAAAAGAGTGAAGTCGACATTTCATGCCAAGACCCTTCATCAGGAACTGGAAGATTTCAGGTCCTGGTCCTACTAACAGTACACCAGAAGATCAGTCATATGAAATATAGGGTCCTACATTCTGCCCCAAAGCGACATTCAATACCACTTGGACCCTATTACCAGACTCATTCAATTATTAATATTAAATAATAAAACTAATAAACATCCACTCACTCTTACAAATACACATATTCACACACTTAAGAACAATTTAAAATACTTCATCTGGTTAAACCAATTAAAAACAATAATTTACCCTTACTCTTTCACTTGAACAGGCCCACTATACTTGCACCTGGTCTAACCTGATGAAGCCCAAATAGGCAAATTTCCCTGCCAAATGTTGAGGAATGGATGAGGAGAGAGTAAGTTGTAATGAGAGAGACTGTAGGGAGAATAGAGTGGGGTTTGAGTGAGGAGAGGTGAGGCTGGTGGCAAAGGAAGGAATGAGAGAAGGGGAGGACTGCACTGATGTTGGCCAAAAGCTCTGGTGTCAATACCCGAGTCAGGACGGAATACTTATTTTCAGTAATCTCCTGAAAGATGCAATGCAGGGACACACCATAGGACTATTTGATTCATGTTTGTAGTTATGGTCCAGTTGAGTCCCCTCCATAACCTCCTCTTCTTTTCCTTGTAAGGTTTAATTGCAGTTGACAGACCAACATAAGGTGCATTACCACCACTGCTGAGTTGGAGTGTGGAGCAAAGAGACAAGAAGTATACCCACTAAATTTCTTCCCCCAATAAAATGCTTTTCAGAACATCAAATATGCATACATATACATTATATTGGCAGTGATATCCTAACAAACTTTTGATGTTAAACTACAACAAATAAGAAAAAATCTGCAGTTGCTGCAAATCTATGGAAAAGAGTAAACAGTCGATGTTTCGGGATGAGGCCCTTCAACAGGACTGGAGAAAAAAAGATGAGAGAAAAGATACAACCACTCAATATGCACATCAAAAACTTCAGTCGACCACAATGTCCCTGGTGGAGTGCAGTGGCCCTGCCCCTCACCAACCCCGTGTGATACCACAGCTTGAGGCCCAGTCCGTGCATTTACAAGATAACAAGCCCAAACAGAATAACAGTAAAACATACTATCACACAAAATATACAAGTATATTGTTAGGTACCCGTGGGTATCTTGTGACTGTCACATGACCATGATGTAATTGAGGCTCTGCTGGGCATGATGTAATGGTCTTGAAATGGTGGAGTGATGTAATTTTCCCACCAGTGAGAGGTCATGTGATGGCCTGTTTCAACAGGGTATAAAAGGAGAACCCCTCCCTGTGACGCAGGTCAGTTCATGGTTTAATTCGTCAGTGACTCCGTTCTGCTGCGTATTTGATTTTATGATGCAGTTTTAAAAGTGGAGTTTTAATTTTTACTGTAAGAATTGTTGTGCCAGCAGTTCTGAAAATTGCTGCCAGTTAAAGTTTAGTCGGAGAGTGAAGAATTATCAAAGTTCGAAAAACCCGAGGGATTGAGAAAAGTTGGTGTTGTAGTCGGTGAAACAGGTTCAACCTTATTTAATCTTCATTTGGAAAGAATTAGTAACCTGAATCCAAGATATTCCCTGCTAAAGAGCAGAAAGGACTAGAGCAAGGTTTCACTAAGGAAAGGTCAGTGCGTTTAAGCTGTTTTATTTCCTTCATCTTAAATCCTTTTGATAAGGCATACTTCAGCTGGGATCAGCAGTAATGTCACGTAAGAGAATTTATTACATCAAGGGAAGTCTCTCCTAACGGACTGTGTAAATCATTTTGACTTTTGCATCTACTACTTTAAAGAACTGAGTTCGCATTTCTTGCTTTAAGAACTGTTCGAGCCGTCGTATAGCAGCCGACTTCTGGTTAAATTAGTTGTTAGTTTACTTTTGGGTTTTTTTGAGCAGTATTTAATAAATGTTTTATTTGTTATAAAAAACCTGTCTGAATTATATATTCATTGTTGCTGGATCATAACAGTATAGTCCTGATCTTTGAAATCTTCAGTTGACTACTGTCAATGGGACCTATTTCTATCAGTAATGCTGAAATTGGGGATGATTTAATAGCACCACAACATAAGCTCAGTGTTTGAGCTTGAACTTTATCTAGGTGCTTTAAGATCACTGGTGAGGCTGACCAATCAGCAATACACCCATAATCAAAGACAGATATGATTAAAGCAATCTCCATTTTATAATTGACCACCTACTTGCACCCCAATCATTCCCAAAAGAACACCTGAACACATGAAGGGCTTTAAACACTTCTCTAGAATTTTATTCACATGCACCTTCCATGACCATCCACATACCTAGAAGCTTTATTTCTAACTCTTGTTTCATAGATTTACCATTAAACTTGAGATTAATTGTAGGTGTTATTCTAGTATTCCATTGTAAGATTAGAAAAACTATTAACAATACTCCTTTGAAGTCTGAACATTATCTGCTCCTCCTTGTATGGCATCATTAATAACTTCTAGAATTAAGTCTTTTATCTATAGATGTTTTTCTGCAGCATTCAATATAATCTTATTCTGCTACTTTTAGTTTGTGCTGTATAATTTATTTATCACATCTGCCATGAAAGAGACAAAATACAGTTTATCAAGAATCAACGAGTCCTTTGTTAAATCAGGCACTTCACAAACTGTCTTTAATCTATCTGTATTCTGGTTATTACTTGGTCCCATTGACACTGTCTTCTGGACTTATTGCACAGCCTCTGCATATGATATGCCCATTTACACCCAAGCACGCTGTATATCCATAGCTTTCTTATACACAGGAACCCCGAATAAGCAGAATTGTGTTCTTCTCCACATTTGCTACATTTTTTTTACAGCAGAACAGCTATGTCTGGTGTTTCTGGGATCAATTCAGCAGGTGCAGGATAGACACATCCCAAAGAAGTATTCTAAGTGCAGGGTGAGGCAACCACGAGTGACAAGGGAAGTCAAACTCAATAAAAAGCAGAAGAGAGGGCATATAAGAGAGCAAAAATTGGTGAGAAGTTAGAGGACTGGGAAGTTTTAAAAACCAACAGAAGGCAACAAAAGCCATAAGGAGTGAAAAGATAAAATACGATGGTAAGGTAGTCAATAATATCAAAGAGGATACCAAAAGATTTTTTTTAGAAAGAGTAAAAGAAAAGTGAGAGTAGATAGAGGACCACTGGAAAATGATGCTGGAAAGGTATTAATGGCGGGGGTGGGGTGGCAAGGAAATGGGTGATGAACTGAATAAGTATTTTGCATCAGTCTTTGCTGTGGAAGACACTAGGAGTATGCCAGAAGTTTAAGAATGTTGAAGTGCAGAAGTGAGTTCAGTTTCTATTACCAGGGAGAAAGTGCTTGGGAATCTGAAAAGTCAGAAGGTAGATAAATCATCTGGACCAGATGGATGACACCTGAGGGTTCTGAAAAGGTAGCTGAAGAGATTGTGGAGGCATTAGTAATGATCTTTCAAGAAACTCTAGTTTCTGCATTGTTCTGGAGGACTAAAAAATTGCAAACGTCACTTCACTCTTTGAGGAGGGAAGAAGGCAGAAGAAAAGGAATTATAAGCCAATTAGCCTGACTTCGGTGATTGGGAAGATGTTGGAGTCTATTATTAAGACTGAGGTTTCAGGATGCTTGAAGAAACACAATAAAATGGGCCAAAGTCAGAGGGTGGTGAATCTCTGGAATTCATTGCCACAGGTGGCTGCGGAGGCCAGGTCTTGAGTATATTTAAGGGCAAGATGGATTTATTCTTACTGTCAGGGAGTGAAAAGTTATGGGGAGAAGGCAGGATAATGGGGTTCAGAGGGAAATGGATGAAATGGCAATGCAGTCTTGATGTGCCAAGTGGCTTAATTCTGCTCCAACGCCTTATGATCTTTTAGTCTATGTATATAAGCTATCTTATATATTTATATTTATTGTACTTTTTATTATTGTGTTCTTTATCATATTGTGCTTTTTTGTGTTGCATCCGATCTAGAGTAACAATTATTTTGTTCTCCTTTACACTTGTGTCCTGGAAATGATATTAAACAATCTTGAATCTCTCTCTGATCCAGCCTAATAACCCTTCCAACTATCTGAGAGGAAGGAGACCACTGTTCATGTTTCTGGGGCCATCTCCCAGTATTGTTGCCTTTCTTGTAAACCTCTTTTGCGACTTTTCTGGTGCCTCTCTGTCCTTATGATGCAAAAGGATCTCTTGGCAGAAGCTTTATCCAGATTATAAATCCATTGTGTTTTTGTGTATCTGCAGTATGATGTATTACCATATTTCATAAGCAATAAATGATAAGAACCTATATTAAACTTCTAGAAACATTTACTTATTTATTTAACTGCCAACATTTGGAATTATTTCTTGAAGAAACTAGCTTGTAAAGTTCATGGGTTTTGAAATATAAATGTTTATATTGGAGATCGCCGACTGTAATGAGTTCATTAAAAAGAATAGAGAAAACTAGCCATGACATTGCTGCTTAATGACATTGTAGTGGGGCAAGGGAGGTGGGATGTGGACTCTTGAAGAGCTGCAGTACCCACAACTGCAATACTAGGAGGTTTAAATACAGTACACCAGACTTGAGTGGAAACCTGTCAAGTCCCTGCTATGTGCAAGCTCCATCACCATCTTCACTTAGGTAGTAAAATGTACACAAAATATTATTCTAAGCAGAAATCCCCTGCATCATTGATATCCACATTGGTGGAGGGGCGGCCCACTGGTGTGGCTTACAGCCGCTAAATTTAGATTCAGTCCCGACCTCAGGTGCAGCATTTATGAGTTTACATATTCTGCCTGTGACCACATTGGTTTCTCCTAGGTGCTTCAGTTTCTTCCTACAAAACAAAATTGTCGAATTTGGTTGGCAATTGTAAATCATGAAGTTTATTTTTGTGAAAAATTGATAGGAATTTAGCCCATAAGATTATAAGACCTAGAAACATAATTAAGTCACTCAGCCTATCGAGCTTGCTCTGCCATCCCATCATTGTTGGTTTAGTATCCCCTTCAACCCCTTTTTCCTGCCTTCTCCCTATAACCTTTGATGTGTTGACTAACCAAGGACCTATCAACCTTTGCTTTAAATATACTCAATGACCTGGCCTTTACAGCTGTCCATGGAATTGAAATCCACAGATTCAGCACCCCTGGCTAAAAAAGCTCCTTCTCATCTCCGATGTACATGGACATCCCTCTATTCTGAGGATGTGCCCTCTGGTCCTGAAACCATTTCATTCCCGTAATCATTCTCATGAACCTCCTCTGGACTCTCTGCAATGCCAGCAGATCTTTTCTTAGAGAAAGGGACCCAAATCTGTTCATGATACTCCAAGTGCAGTCTGACCAATGCCTGATCGAGTTTCAGAATCACATCCTTCTTCTTAAATTTTACTTTCCTTGAAATGAATGCTAATATTGTATTTGCCTTCCTTACTACCATATCAACCTGCATGTTAAACATTAGGGGATCCTGCACAAGGACTCCCAAGTCCCCTTGCAACCTCAGATATTTGAAATTTCTCCCCATTAGAAAATAATCTATACCTTTATTCCTTCTACCAAAGAGTATGACCATACACTTCCATCTGTCCAAGCCCTTCTGGAGACTCCCTACTTCCTCAACACTAGCTGCTCCTCCACCAATTTTTGTATCATCTGCAATCTTAGTGGAAAAAAAACAGCAATTCCATTATCCAAATAGTTGGCATATAATGTAAAAAGGTGCATTCCCAATGCCATCTCCTGAGGAACACCACTTGACCCCGGTAGCCATCCAGAATAGGCCCCCTTTACCCTGACTCTTTGCCTCCTGCTAGTCAGATAGTCTTCTATTCATGCTAGTCTCTTTCCTGTAATACCATGTGCTCTTACCTTGTTGAGCAGCCTCATGTGTTGTACCTTATCAAAGGACTTATGAAAATCCGAGTAAACAACATACACTGACTCTCCTTTGTCTATCTTGCCTGTTATTTCCTTAATGAGTTCCAACAGATTTGTCAGGCAAGATTTCTCCTTAAGGAAACCATGCTGACTTTGGCCCAGTTTATCATGGGCGTCCAGTTATCCCGAAACTTCATCCTTAATAATCGTCTATAGCTTCTTCCCAATCATTGAAGTCAGGGTAACAGGCAATAATTTCTTTTCTCCTGCTTCCCTCCCTTCTTAAATAGTGGAGTGACATTTCCAATTTTACAGTCCTCCTGAACTATTCCAAAATGCAGTGATTCTTGAAAGGTCATTTCTAATGCCTGCACAATCTCTTCAGCTACCTCTTTCAGAACCCTGGGGTGTAGTCCATATGGTCCAGGTGATGTATCTACCTTCAGAGCTTTCAGCTTCACAAGCAGCTCCTGCTTAGTAATAGCAACTACACTTCCCTTTGCTTCCTGACACCCTTGAACTTCTGGCATATTGCTAGTGTCTTCCACAGTAAAGACTGAGGCAAAAGATTTATGAAGTTCTTCTGCCATTTGTTTGTTCCCCATTTCTGTCATTTTAGAGTGGTCCAATATCAATTCTCTCATCTCTTTTACTCTTCATATATCAGAAAAAAAAACTTCTGGGATTTTCTTTGATATTTTTAGAAAACATACCTTCATGTTTATTTTTTCTCTTATTTTTTTTATTTGCCTTCTGTTGGTTCCCACTATTTTTTGCTATATTGTATGCCCTCTCTTTTGCTTTTATGCTGTCTTGGACTTTCTTTGACACCCATGGTTGCCTCTTCATCCCTTTAGGATTTATCTATCCTGTGCCTTCTAATTTGTCCCCAGAATTTCCAGCCATTGCTATTCTGCCATTATTCCTGGTATCGTCCACTTCCAATCAACCCCTCTCTTGCTTCTGTAATTCCCTTTCCTCCACTGTAATAGTTATATGTCTTACTTTATCTTCTCCCTCTCAAACTGCAGGGTGAATTCTATCATATTAAGATCACTGTCTTCTAAGGCTTCCTTTATCTTAAGCTCCCTAATCAAATCTAACTCATTGCGCAACATCCAGTCCAGAATTCCCTTTCCCCCAGTGGGCCCTTGCAGTTTCTGAACACTACCCACAAGGATTCTATATCTTCTGATCCTATGGTACCTCTTTCTAAGATTTTGATTTCATTTTTTACCAACAAAGCCACCTCATTGCCTGTGCTGACGTGCCTGTCCTTTTGACACAAGGTATATTCTTGGATCTTAAGCTTCCAACTATGACCTTCTTTCAGCTACATCTCAGTGTTGCCTACAACATTATACCTGCTAATCTCTAACTGTGCTATAAGATCAGCTACCTTATTCTGTATACATTCAAATATAATACCTTCAGTCCTGTATTCTTCACCTTTTTCAATTTGCACCCAAGTTGAACTTAATCTTATCCCACTGACTGCAATTTTGCCCTATCATCTGCCTGACCTTCTTCACAGTCTTACTACACACTACCCCATACTCAGATCTATCAGTCCAGATCCCATCCCCCTGCCAATTCCTCAACAGCTCAGGCAAACCTGACTACAAAGATATTGAGCCCCCTCGGATTCAGGTTTAACCCATCCGTCTTATACAGATCATACTTTCCCTAAAAGAGATCCCAATGATCCAGACCTGCACCACTTCCTCAGCCACTCATTCATCTATACCATTATCTTATTCTTGCTTTGACTAGCATGTGGCACTGACTGTAATCCAGAGATTGCTACATTGGAGGTCCTGTTCTTCTGTGCTTTCCCCAGCTCCCTATACTCACTCTGCAGGACCTCTTCCTCCTTTCTACCTAAGTCATTTGCTGCTAATGTGCTCTATGACATCTGGCTGCTCACCCTCCTCCTTGTGAATCTTCTGCAGCCATTCTGAGACATCCTGGACCGTAGCACCTAGGAGGCAACACACCATCCTAGCTTCTCTTTCAAGGCCACAGAATCTCCTGTCTGTCCCCTTACTCTTGGGGGAGAAATATGTAGGTAGAATACTGGTAGATTATGATTGATAAAAAATAAGCTATACACTTAAAGTGTGCCATGAAAGACCTCGTACAGCGGTGTGTTAAGCTTTGAATAATCATCCCTGCCCCAGACTCTCTCTTAGATTTTATTCTTGTGGCATATGTATCTAAACTTGTGAGATGCTGCCGTTTATGGTAGTTACAGCAACTACGGTGGAAAGGTGAACAAATTTATGTACCTGGATATCAGCATTTCAAAGGATCTATCCTGCACCCAACACATTTATGAAATCATGAAGATGGCATGATAGAAGTTTGTAGAGACTTGGTACATCACCAAGGACTGTAGCAAATTTCTATTGATTTTCAATAAAGAGAATTCAGACTGGTGGCATCACTATGTGGTATGAAGACTGTTCAGCTGCAGGATCTCCTTTTCAGTAGTGCACTGACTCTGATTTCAGCCATAAATTGTCCCTGTTTGTTATAATTTCATATCAGAGTTAATATCAGAGTTCTATGTTGGGTAGTTGACCTTGCTCTGACTTGATTTACTAGAGGATTGCTCATTATAGAGTTGTGCCTTTTCTAAGTTAGCACAGTCACCACCAGGTTAGAAAAGCATAACTGGCTTTTTCCACATAGTTTGAATAGAAGTCAAGATTCTATAATTGAGTGTATCAGTCTTTCTGGAATCTTGCAATTTGCAATTATAAAGATATTGCCTTAATGGATGAGTAATATTTAAACTTTTCAAATCATTAAATGTTTTTTTTTCACAGACTCCAAATCTATGTGCATTGTTTTATCAATTCTTTGAAGAAAACTTATAGAACAAATTTTAAAACCTCTGTTTAGATAAAAGTTCAAATGGAACATAACAGACTGAACTGATCTGACAACCGTTTGTTGCACCCTTTCCTTTTGAGATAATGATTTGATGCTTGACTTTTCCTGTACTAGCATCTGATTCCAGATAAGTATTTGGATGTTGTATTGATTTAGAATCATTGTGCACAGGAAATTGTTTTTTTCCCAAAAAGTAAAATAATTCCCCCTTTTTTTGGTTCTAATTCATGAATGTACTTCCTGTAACTATTACCTGTGAGAAAGGCAAGGTGAAAACATGTGAAAAATTGCCTTTTGACAAGAATCTATTATTGATCTTATATCAAAAGAATATGTTTGACATAAGATTGCTTACCAGTATGAACACCAGGTACACTGTAATAGCCCTAGGCAGTTGTAAGGCTGCCAAAGGGATTATAAGTAAAGCATGCTATTTTGTTGCCTGTGCCCCGAAACCAACTAAGGTAAGGCAGAGAATCAAAATAAAACTGCAGGTACTAGAAATCTAAAATACAAACTGAAAATCCTGGTGTCTGGTGTCAATCCTGATGAAGGATCTTGGTCCAAAGCATTAAATGTCCATTTTCACCCAGAGATGGTGCCTGGCCCATTGAATTCCTAAAGTGTGTGTGTAAATGCTCAGCAAGTCAGGCTGCATCTGTTGGAAGAGAAGCAGAGCTAATGTGTCAGGTCAAAGATCCTTCTTTAGAACTACAAAATTTTGGTTTATATTAAACAATTGATATAAAATAAAGTTTTTTTTATAATTCTCTCTTTTAATTATATTATTTATATTACATTGTTAATCTGTAAAAGCAAATAATCCTTCAACTTGATGGGAAATTTATGATTATCCATAAGGATATGTAACATGTTAATAGTTAAATGCTAGTCAGTAGTAGGGAGGGAAGACATGCTAAGATTTCTTGTGCTCTTTTTGAGTTTGAGGAGTCACCAACAAAATCACTACACATGAATGGTGAGGGTAATGTTGAGGGTTGGGGGTGTTGTGGATAGTGTGGAGGGCTGTCAGAGGTTACAGTGGGACATATAAAGCCTGCAAAACTGGGCTGCAAAAAGTGGCAGATGGAGTTCAACCCAGACAAGTGTGAGGTGGTTCATTTTAGTAGGTCAAGTATGATGGCAGAATATGGTAATAATGGTAAGACTCTTGGCAGTGTGGAGGATCAGAAGGATCTTGGGGTCCAAGTCCATAGGATGCTCAAAGCTGTTGCACAGATTGACTCTGTGGCTAAAAAGACATATGGTGCATTGGCCTTCATCAACCATGAAGGATTAAGTTTAAGAGCTGAGAGGTAATGTTACAGCTATATAGAACCCTGGTCAGACCCCACTTGGTGTACTGTGCTCAGTTCTGGTCACCTCACTACAGGAAGGGTGTGGAAACTATAGAATGGATGCAGATTTACAAAGATTTACAAAGATGTTGCCTGGATTGGGGAGCATGCCTTATGAGAATAGGTTGAGTGAACGCAGCCTTTTCTCCTTGGAGCAGTGGAGGTGACCTGATAGAGGTGTATAAAACAATGAGATGCATTGATCGTGAGGACAGTCAGGGGCTTTTCCCCAGGGCTGAAATGGCTAATACGAGAGGGTACAATTTTAAAGTGCTTGGAGGTAGGTACAGAGGAGATGTCAGGGGTAAGTATTTAACACAGAGAGTGGTGAGTGAGTGAGTGGAATGGGTTGCTTGCGACAGTGGTAGGGGTGGACACAATAGCGCTTTTTTAAGAGACTCCAGGATAGGTACATGGGGCTTGGAAAAATTGAGGGCTACGAGTGACTCTAGGTAATTTCTAAAGTAACTGCATGTTCGGCACAGCATCGTGGGCTGAAGGCCCTGTATTGTGCTGTAGGTTTTCTATGTTTCTGTGTAAGCATCCCTCATGTCAGACCTCATGATATTGGTGCCAGCAATGAGCTTGGTTTCTTTAGTATGAAGTGGTTGGGAAGAGTAGAGATGAAGAAGAAAAGGGAAGGCATTGAAATAGAAACCAGTGGAGGAAAACAGAGATTGTGGAGATCGATAAATAGAACGTAGAACAGAAAAACACAATACAGAAATAGGCTTTTAGCCCACAATGTCCACGCTGAGCAAGAAGTCAAATTAAATTTATCCATTCTGTCTGCATGTGAGCCATATCCCACCATTCCCTGCATAGGAATACCACTATAATACCTGCTTCCACTGCCACCCTGACAGTCATTCCAGGCACCAAACACCCTTTAAACTTCCCGCCTTACCTTACCTTTACCATAAAGACCGAATCTGGAGTATGCAACATTTGTTTTCTGGATAAAAGAATCTGGCTGTCTATTCTATCTGTGCTGCTCATAATGTTACAGACCTCTAGCATGACTTGCCTCAGCCTATAATGCTCCAGATAAAGCAATCTCCAGTTGGTCTAATCTCTTATTATAACTAATAACCTGTAGTTCAGGCAGGATCTGGGTAAACCCATTATAAGTCATCTCCAAAACCTCCTTATCCTTTCTGTAATGGGGAAACCAGGACTCCATCTAACCAAGGTTTTATACAACTACAACTTAACTTTCCTGGTGCTTATATTCAGTGCTCCGAGTGATGAACATAAATGTACTGTATGCCTTCTTTACCACTGTATCTATTGGCATTGCCATTTTAATAGAGGTATGCACTTGCACCCTAAAATCCCTCTGTACTTCAGTGTTGTTAAACTGTATACTTTCCCCTTACATTTGCCCTTCCAAAATACAATACCTCATACTTGGCCAGATTAAACTCAATCTGTCATTCCTCTGCTAATTATAAACTGATTAATATCCATACAGTTAATGACTTGTAATCCTGAATAACTAGAAAGCAATGGAGGGTGTAATTGGTAATGAGCATCTGGGAGGTGTAGATGATTGGTGGACTTCTGGGATGCTGGTTTCTTCAAATGTGTGGGATCATATTGCTTACTTCTTGAAATCAAGTATTGTTTCATGTTTTATGTAAACCCAAAACCTGATTTTCCTAAATGTCCCTCATGCTGTATACTCACAGAGGAATCAGAAATGGAAAGAGTGAGCAATTACAAGTTTGTCGATGTCAATATCCATGAGGACCTAATCTGGATGCAACAAATTGATGCAGCTGTAAAGAAGGCAAGACAGCAGCTATATTTCATTAGGAGTTTGAGGAAATTTGATTTGTCAACTGAAACACTCAAAAACTTCTACAAATGTACCGTGGAGAGCATTCTGACTGGCTGCTTCATTGCCTGGAATGGGCGTTGGGTGGTGGGGTGGAGTGTGGCTACTGCACAAGATCGAAATAAGTTGCAGAAACTTGTAAAATTAGTCAGCTCCATCATGGGTACTAATCTCCATAGTATCCAAGACATTGTCAAGATCTTAGGAAGGTGGCCTCCGTCATCAAGGATCTCCACCACCTAGGACATGCCCTTTTATTGTTACTGTTGGGAAGGAAGTACAGGAGCTTGAAGGCACACACTTAGTTATTTAGGAACAGCTTCTTCCCTTCTGCCATCAGATTTCTAAAGGAAGATTGAGCCCATGAACTCTACCTCACTACTTTTTTATTTCTTTTTTTTTTTGCACTGCTTATTTCAACTTAACTATTTAATGGACATTTATATACTGAATGTAACTCAGTTTTTTGGTCTATATTTATTTATCATGTATTTCATTGTACTACTGCCATAAAGTTAATAAATTTCACATCAATGCCAGTGATATTAAATCTGATTCTGATTCTGCTATCACCAACTACCTCAGGTCAAACCAATTAGAACCTTGCCTTAAATATGCAAACAGGCCACTCAGGTCTGAGATTGTTTAATATTTTTTTTCTGTTAACTGAGTTTATTGTCCTGTATACCTGAACTGCTAACTTGTGTTCTGTAAACCCGGATTCCTCATACAGTCATCAATAAATGAGCAACAAATATTTGCATTCTTAAGAATTTAGTAATCAATGTCACCTGAGTGATTTCCTAAGGCAGAGCTAAAATGTTTCTGTACTGCAGACACATATTAATCATGAGTGCTGTATAATTTTACATTACAATTTTTTCCACAACAAAATTATGTGAATCTTCTGGGTACACTTGGCTTGATTTTATTGTGTTTAATAATTCATGTTAATTTCCATTTACTAACACATATTAAATAATGTTTCCTTGTATATTTGACAATGATTTTTATTTTAGTCTGTGAGCTGAAATAATGGTGCAAAAAATTAAAAGGGTCTTCACAAGATGATACACTATGTCTTCATTCAAAAATACATCTGAGGCATTTTTTTTAATTGTCCAATTAAAAGAACTATAATATGATGCTTGAATCTTACATCTTAATGTTACCAAGTTTTGCCAAGTTATTTTGATGTTTGTTTTCTCTGTGACCAGAAATATAGCGCCATCTATTGCTTTATTATCATTACAAGGTGTAGGCAGTATTTTCCTCTTGCCCTCCAATTGAGTATTTTCTTTCCTTCCTCTGAAAGTTTTGCATTATATATACTGAAATATAACTGGCAATTAGAACAGTTGGCTGTCGATGCAACTTATTAATTATTATCTCACAATCAGACATTATGATTTGCAGAGGTAATTTGTAGGTCAACCATTATCTGTTGTCAAAATAATCCAGATTACTTCTAAAATACAAAACAAATGTTCCAATATTACAATTTGTTCAACAATAGCACCTATAAATTAACAGCATTTACAAGAAAACATGCAAGTTAATTGGCAGATGTGAACCCAGTTGCTGCACATGGCTTCGGTTTTGAGCAAAACCAGAGATCCTTTCTGCCTACTCTCCAAGACTTTTGTTAGAAATGTATGTATGAGGTTAGACTTGTTGCCCTTAATTAAGACCTAAAATCCATCGTCAAGATGTGCCACAAATCCTGCTTATTGTAACAAACAGCAAAACACCAATGAAATTAGGCTTACAAAACCAATGTTTCATGTAAGGAAAGGAAAAGGCAACTGTAGATGGGGGAGAAATCAGACATGCACTTAATTCGCAAACACGAGAAAATCTGCAGATGCTAGAAATTCAAACAACACACACAAAATGCTGGTGGAACACAGCAGGCCAGGCGGGAGAAGCGCTGTCGACGTTTCGGGCCGAGACCTTCATCAGGACTAGCCAAAATCTTTCCTTTTGGTTAGTCATTACTAAGGGTCTCGGTTCGAAACATCGACAGCGCTTCTCCCTGTAGATGCTGCCTGGCCTGCTGTGTTCCACCAGCATTTTGTGTGTGTTGTTGTATGCATTTAATTCATTGGTTTGCGGTATCAAATATTAAAATGTTGAAGTGTTAAAAGTAATTGTCCAGAAGTGTGCAAGTTATGAGCATTTTGATATTAAAAGTTATTGCTGTCTAATTATAGCACAAAAGCTTACAAATCAAGAAGAGAAATTAATTTTACTGGAGTCAAACCTACTAGCTACAGAGAAGCAGCTAAATAACCAAACATCTGAGGCAGTCCATCAAGAGCAAAAACAACAAACATTGCACATGCAAATAAGAACACTGAAAAAACAGCTTGAAACCACAGAAGAAGAGATGAACAAATACAAGTAAGCTATTGTTTCTTTAAAAGTTTCTTTTCTGTTTGATGTGTTTATTATTGTGTTTCTTAGATCAAATTTATATCATTTCTTAAATCATTGCACAAACGAAAATAATTTATTTTCTTAGCTGTCTAAGTAAATCTGCTTTACCCTTATCAACTCTCACAGCTAACTCAGCTTCAGGACTGAGAACGTTGAGGGAAGATAGCTAATATACAGAAGTGAGAAGGAGGGATGAGACGGGATGATAGATGATAGGGGAAATCTGTTGAGAAGAGATGATGGGTCGGTGGAAGAGAGGGTGGTATCAGGCAGAGGCTGGCAGGTGAAAGATGCCAACATAAGAAAAAATTAGACAGATAGATTCAGATACGGGAGGGTAGGGGGCTGGATAGAGACAGAGGTTGGTAGGTGATACGTGGAATCAGATAAGGGAGAGATAGGGGGAAGATGGCAGATGTGGAGGGCCACTGTGAGACTCGATGTAGATTGGGAAACCGCTTCGCTGAGCATCTGCGCTCCATCCGCCAGAACAAGTGGGATCTCCCAGTGGCCAGCCATTTTAATTCCACTTCCCATTCCTATTCTGATATGTCCACCCATGGCTGTCGTGATAAGGGCACAGTTAGGTTGGAGGAACAACACCTTATATTCTGTTTGGGTAGCCTCCAACATGATGGCATGAACATTGATTTCTCAAACTTTTCCCTCTCTCATGTTATTTCCTTGCCCGCCCATCAACTCCTTCTGGTGCTCCTCTCCCTCCTCCATTTCATTCTTCCTTCTATGGCCTTTTGTCACTTTCACTAATCAACTTCCCCCCCCTCCAAGTTTCACCTTCTCTCTCTCTCTCTCTCTCTCCCTCCCCACCTTTCAAATCTACTCCTCAGCTTTTTTTCTCTAGCCCTGCCAAAGGGTTTCGGCCCAAAACGCCAACTGTACCAAAAATAATGTCTTGGTTTCTCTTGCAAATAACAAGCTTTGTAGAGTGGATCAATGGAAATGACCTATAACTTACTTTAAAATGGTTTGATGTAGAGTTTTTCTTAAATGAGGAAGACTTTGATTTTTGCAAGATTTTCAGGTGAAAATGGTGAAGACAACTAAAAGAATCTCTGATCTGTTTTGGTATGATGGAGCAGGGGATCTACCAAATGTCAGTCAGAGAGCAACAGTAGGCATATGGGAGATAAGGTTAGAGGAAATTTTGTATCAATGATGGAGCTGGTCCATGAAAATTTTGAGCTTAAGGTTTAACATTGCATTGTCCAACAATGAATCAATGTTAATTCACAAACATTAGAATGTGTTGGTGCTTGGCCAAGTGGTTAAGGCATTGGTCTAGTGATCTGAAGGTCGCTAGTTCGAGCCTCAACTGAGACAGCTTGTTGTGTCCTTGAGCAAGGCACTTAACCATACATTGCTCTGCGAAGACACTGGTGCCAAGCCGTATTGATCCTAGTGCCCTTGCCTTGGACAACATTGGTGGTGTGGAGAGGGGAGATTTGTAGCATGGGCAACTGCCGGTCTTCCATACAACTTTGCCCAGGCCTACGCCTTGGAAGCCTTTCAAGGTGCAAATCTATGGTCTTATGAGACTAACAGATGCCAATTAGAATGAGAAATTAACTATAATTAGCTGGGCCACAGAATGGAGTAATAAATTTTCCACTAGCAGGATTCTGGGGAAGGTACAGAAATGATGATTCAAGGTGATATTAAGTGGGCTTATGGGCTCATCTCACCTTTACAATCTTTGACCTTGGGTTGGGGCTCTCATCTGTAGTTATTGACCATCAAATTTCAGTTAGTTTGACAATCAATTCACCCTGATTCTGAAAACCAGTACTCCCAGAACAGATCTGACATATTCTAACATTGAACTCTTCAAGGGATGATCAAACTCCTGCTCCAGGTAGCTTCTCGGCAGTGACATTGAAAAATCAACCTATTCGACTTACAACAGATCTAATCTTGGTCTTATCCTATCCCATCAAATATTTGTACTATCCATCTCTCCCCATCCTCTCTGCAACTTAAAACTAACTTGTTTTCTTCTTTATCATTTCTGAAGAAGAGTCTTTGATCTGAGACTCTTGTTTCTCTTCCGTCAATGTATCCTGACTTACTGAGGGTTTACAGCATTTTCTGTTTTATTTCAACTTTCCAGCATCATCAGTTATTTTGATTTTCTAACCTGATGCAAGTTCAGTCACTCCCTTACTTCATGGGAGGGAAATAATTTCCAGTATTTTCTATTTTGTAACATATTTTAATTTTTACATGAATAACATGGTATTTAATAATAGTTGAATATTTAAGATTGTTATGGACTTAGTGGCTAGATAGCTCTGACTCCATCAATGGCTTAACCAGATCAGTAGTGACCAGACAAGTTTCATGCACATAATTCTTGTTGGAAGGTTCATTCCTGGAGAGTGCAGAACAAGCTGTAGTTAACCACATTCATTGGGAGTTACTTCTTGGCTGGGGCCCAGTTCTTTAGCACACTGCCACTGTGTAAAGAGAAACAAAACTATTACAGATATGTGCAGTAAAAAAATAGAGTAAATGTAATCTTCCATGTTGACCTTTCCCCCGTTAGTGGTTATCACTGTTATCCTTGCAAATCAAGATATGAATTTCATAATCTCCAAAAAAAATCTTGACAGATAAAATCAGTGTACGTGCAAACAAATAAATCATAGACCATAGAACAATACTGCACAGAAACAGACCATTCAGCCCACTATGTTGTGCCAGACCAATTAAGTTAGAAATCAAATGGTCAACTAAACTAATTTCTTCTAATCAGAGAATTAAAAAAATGGAACTGTGGGGACTACACATTCCGTATCAGCCCTCTATGCACAGTAGCCACTTTAGTAGGTATGTTCTATACTTAATAAAGTGACCAGTGATATTCTGCTGTAGCCCATCCACTGTAAGGTTTGACGTGTTGTGTTTTCAGCGATGCTCTTCTGCACACCACTGTTGTAACGCATAGCTATTTGAGTTACTATTGGCATCCTGTCAGCTTGAACCAGTCTGACCATTCTCCTCTGGCCTCTCGCATTAACAAGGTGTTTACAGCCATAAAACTGCCACTCACTGGATGCTTATTTCTTTTTATTTTTCACACAATTCTCTGTAAACTCTCGAGACTGTTGTGCATGAAAATCCCAAGAGATCAGCAGTTTCTGAGTTACTCAAATCACTCCATCTGCCACCAACAACTATTCCACCTGTCAAAGTCACTTAGATCATATTTCTTCATCATTCTGATGTCTGGTCTGAACAATAACTAAACCATAACCATGTTGCATGTTTTTATGCATTGAGCTGCCACCACGTGATTGGCTGATAGATATTTGCATAATGAGCAGGTGTAAAGGTGTACCTAATAAAGTGGCCATTGTATGTATGTTCCTTTGACGTGAGCTGAATGTAACAGGTCTCTGAGTTCTTTCAACCCAATGGGCTTCACATTCATATGCTGCTGAAAGCTTTCAAACTGGATGCAACGTTGAAGCATTTCCACCGAGGGAGATAGCAACATTTTGCCCCAGTGTGCTCACAAAGAAGAACTGCTAAACGTGCAACTTCCTAAAGTATTCTCTGCATCTGGAAGCTAATACAGGCTAATGCTTCAATGTCAATGAGCAGATATGTTGTACTGCATCAAATACCCCTGTTGTTATCGTGACAATACGTACAAATAGAAGATCATTTATTTCTTATTTAGAGATACTGCACGTATCAGGCCCCACCAGCCCAATGAGTTACACTGCCCAACAATCCATTCAACCCTAGCCTAATCACAGGATAATTTACAATGACCAGTTAATCTACCAACCGGTACATCTTTGGACTGTGAGATGAAACTTGGAGCACCCAGAGGCAACCCACACACACACCGAAAGAACATACAAACTTTCTTACAGAGGATGCCGATATTGAACGCTGAACTCTGACACTTGAGCTGTAATAGCGTTGCGTTAACTGCTACGCTACTGTGCTGCCTTCATTATCATTCTGTTATTAACGATATTTATGGCTTTCAGTCAAATGGATACATTAAAGGTGCATTCAACCATGCACGGTGATTGATATGTCAACATTTGTAAATTCCATACTGTAATATAACTGCCTATAACAATTACCATAAAAATGCTTCTATGATTACTTGAATTTCAGTTATTCTCAGCATTCTCTTAAGCCAGTTAGCCATGCAATAGACCTGCTAGAGCTACAAATAATGCAATCAACTGCTGGAATATTGACTTTAAAACACTTTATGTTGTTTAAGATCTTTAGATGTCTGTGTTAGTTTTTGCAGTTCTAGCAGCTCATCTCTAAACCTGAGCAAATGAGTGCAAATACTTGTAATGCTCAGGCTCAATTGGCGGCGATAATGTCCATTGGCTGAGCCCTGCTTCAGCCCTTGCAGGGTTCCACTGCAACCCAGGCTGTCCACAGATAGCCCCCCCTCCCTCCAATCTCACCTGATTCAGTATGAGAATGGTTGCAAGTCTCTTCTTCAATCAATGGGGAGTTAGTGAAAGGCAGGATATACCACACCTCCAGGTCCTCATCCTCCGAATCAGTATCTCATTTAGGGGCAGGGGCCAGTCTAATCTCTCCTGCTATTGATCCTTCAGTGGTCCTGCATCACAACAGAGTCCTTTTACTAGGTGTATGCTCCAGTCGGGCTCTGGTTCAACCTGCTCCTCTTGTCCCAGAGACAGAAGGTGGTTCTGATGGAGAATCTTGACAGGCCCTTTCTTATCCTCTGGTTTCATCTGGGAAACTGGTACATTTGGCATCTGACTCTTCACTACATTGGGTATAGCCACCCAGCGGTCGTCCAACTTATGCTTCCCAAGTAGCCCCAAATTCCTTAAGAGGACTCCTTAAGATTCCTTAAGAGTTGTGAGAACCTCACCTTTTAATTGTACCTCCTCTTATTTCCTTGATTCTGTTTGGCAAGTGTGACCTCAACTAACTCATAAGCCTTTCTCAACTCCCTTCTCATATCAGACACCTACGTTAGATGAGTCTTTGGTGGTAGGTTGTCCTCGTCAGTCCCATCATATGGAGCAGGGGGAGGTCACACTCACTGATAACAACTAGGACATCTCAGTTCTCAAATCTGCCACAATCTCCTCCACCTCTCCTGGGGGCAAGCTATACGTGGTCACCTCACCGCAGGGGATCACTACCGAGGACTGTACCCTGCTGACGGAGGCTTCCTGCGCCTCTGACACATTCTCCTCCTCTCGTACTTCTCTGATCAGCTGAGCAAATGAGGGAGAGGGGCGCATCTTACGAGACAGTTGGAGACCCCAAGCAATCAGGTCTTTGGACTGGGCTTCCTTGGCTATCTGGTCCATCCTTAGCTGATCCACCTCAGCTGCCTGAATAACCCCTCTGCACCGCAAACAATTTAGCTGCCTCTCTAGCTGAAAGATGTATGCAGAAAGCTTCTCCTCCTTCTTCTGGTGCTCTGAAACCCCGTCATCAGCTCCATTTGGCTTCCTGTTGTGCCAAATGCATTTTCCAGTGCTCCCATGTAATCGACAGCTTTAGCTAGGGGGTACCAGAACTTCACAGCTCTCACCACGTCGATAGCCCACCCACTCAAGCTTTCAACCAAATTCTGTTGCTTTGCATCATCAGAGCACTGCCACACTCATCTAATAACTGAGAGTTCTGCTCCGCCCAAATCAAATACTCCTGTTCCCCCTTAGGGGCGGGTGTTATTCCAGAGAATAGGCGGAGCCTACCATAGCTGGGACTTTGAACCTGGGCATTTTTCCATTTATTCGCCAGAGAGGTAAGGATGATACTAACTCAGAATTCTCACTCTTCCCTGGGGGACAGGGACTAATTAGACATTCCAAATCCGACCACTCCTTCCCCTCACTCCTCAGAAACAATAGAACCATGTCTTTGAAGTCTCACCCCCAGCTACAGGAAACTTGACTTGTGATTCGGTCCGCTTCGCTGCCATTACATCAGTGCTAGTCTGCGGTAAAACAAGGGCTGTGCCCACCATTTTAACAGACCTCCACCCCGCAATCATAACTTCAGCAGTACTTAACAGGCGAATTAACAATTCATCCAGAGTACGAATATCTACCCCACTCAACATGCACTCATTAGTTACCCATAACCCCCGTGGATGAACACCACCACTCCACTCCGGCATCATCCATACCAGCACAGATTTAAAACATACAACCCACTGGTTCAGTGCTCAGGGTAATCACATGGTAACCAATGAAATCAATCCCAGAACGATACCCCCAATTGTAAGCCTCAGGTTCAGCCGACGGCATTAATCTAGGGGAAGACACTCTCTGGCCCGCCAAATTTGTGAAGTCGCATTTGTGTGGATGCTGCGCGATGTTTTCCCCTGTTACAAATCAGTACCACAAAATAACAAACAGTGCACCATATGCAATTAAACGATTTAGCTTTATAATTCTTAATTTGACTAGGGGTTTGTTTGTTACATCTCCCCGCTTGCTAGGAAAGTGGAGACACCCCTTTCGGCCTTATCAGGGAGAGAGAGAACCTGTGGTATGTCGAATACTGGGTGAAACGTGAAGTCTTTAGGGTAACTGTGAGCCTGTGTATTTGCTGTGGCTTTGCTCAAGCTTGATTGCTTGGTGGCAGTGCTGATGATTTTTTTTGCTGGTGGGGGGGAGTTTGGGGTTCTAACATTTAGCTCGTTCATTCTTTGAGGCACTCCTTTGTTTTCATGGATGGTTGCAAAGAAAAAGCATTTTTCAGGATGTATATTGTATATATTTCTCTGTCATTAAATTGTATCTTTGAACTTTCGAACCTTGAAGGTTACTAAAGAAAACAAAAAGAAAAGGGCCCATTTTAATGAAACAGTCTAAAATGCACATTGGAGCTCACAATTTTCCCACTTGTTCATTCTACATCGATTTCCCCTGGGTGTCGTTGACTCCCAACCCCATTCCACTTCCACTCAGTCCTACAGTCTATGGCCTCTCCATTCTGGTATTTTCTCTCTCTGTCTTCTGCCAAACTAAAGCCCGCCAATACCTTGCTCTCGGGCACACAAGAAAGAACAACCCTCCCCTCATTGGACACCGGTATCTCAAGCCATAACCCAAACACTGCTGCTACAGAGGAACCATTACATTAGCAGTGAAACCTTTCCCAGGGCGTTACACACTTCAGAACATCAGGTTAATGAGTGCAAGCACTTCAGAAAAGATGGGTACCAAAGATCCTGCAATGGTAAAATTATGCACATTTTAGACAAACTCAAAAATGGACATCAGGAGAATGAATGTGAAGGTTTGATTTGGCAACATACTTGGGCATGTTGATACAGTGGATACCTTACAACCTTGCATGAAGTGAATAAGATCTCAGCATGGGTAGGAATTCTCAACAAATAATGACTAATTATTCACACTGTATGTTGGATTTCCTTTTGCCTTATTGCATCATTGACTTTTGTTAGGTTTATCAATGTCTTTGAAATGACTACCTATACCTAAGCACATTTATTCATTAGAAATTGGTCTAGTCCAATTAAAAAACTACCACTGTGGAAGACACTAGTGGTGTGCCAGATGTTGAAGGGTGTAACGGAAGAGAAGTGAATACAGTTACTATTACAGTGCAGAAGGTGTTCAAAAAACTGAATGACCAAAAGGTGCATAGGCCACCTTGACCTTAGCTAATTGGTAGGAGGCAACAGGTGGGAATAAAAGGATCCTTTTCTGGTTGGCTGCCTGTGACTAGTGGTATTCCGCAGGGATTGGAGTTGGGACTGCTTTTTTATGCTGAATATCAATGATGTAGATGATGGAAAAATGGCTTTGTTGCCAAGTTTACAGATGATACGAAGATTGGTGGAGGGGCAGGTTATGTTGAGGAAACAGGAAGGCCACAGAAGAACTTAGACAGGTTAGAAGAATGGGCAAGAAAGTGGTGAATGAAATACAATGTTGGAAAATGCATGTTTATACACTTTGGTAAAAAAAATGTACTATTTTCTAAACATGGAGAAATTACAAAAATCTGAGATGCAAAAGGACTTGGGAGACCTTGTGCAGAATATCCTAAAGGTTAACTTGCAGGTAGAGTTGATGGTGAGGAAGGCAAATGCCATGTTAGCATTCATTTCAAGAGTTCTTGAATATAAGAGCAGCGATGTGATGTTGAGACTCTATAAGGCACTGGTGAGGCCTCACCTTGAGTATTGTGAACAGTTTTGGGTTTCTTATCTAAGACAAGATGTGCTGGCATTGGGAGGATTCGAGGGGGTTCACAAGGATGATTCCTGGAATGAAAGGGACATATGAGAAACATTTGATTGCCCTGGGCCTGTACTCACTGCAATTTAGAAGGATCTCACTGAAACCTTTTAAAAGTTGAAAGGCCTAGACAGAGTAGATGTGGAAAGGTTGTTTCCCATGGTGTGAGAGTCCAGGACAAGAGGGCAGAGCATCAGCATTTAAAATAGAGATGCAGAGAAATTTCTTTTGTCAGAGGGTGATGAATTTGTGGAATTTGTTATCACAGGCAATTGTGGAGGCCAGGTTGTTAGGTATATTTAAGGCAGAGATTGATAGTTTCTTGATTGGCCATGCCATTAAAGATTATGGGAGAAGGCTGGGGAGTTGGGCTGAGGAGAGTAAAAAACAGGATCAGCCATGATTGAATGGTGGAGCAGACTCGTTGGGCCAAATGGCTTAATTCTGCACCTATGTCTTATGGTCTTAGTGATGCTGTGATGCACTTGCCACATGCTTCCTGACAAAATTACATTGCTAGCATTTGTGCAAAACTGAAAGCTGTTTGTGTTCAAGGAAACACAAGGAGTGCATGAATCATTGAATGTTAGCATCAAACAATTAGGAAGACAGAAAGTATGTTGACATTTATTAGCAAAAGGATTTGAATTCAAAGGTAAAAAATTGCCATGTTCTAGTTATATGGAGCCCTGATGAAACAAACTGGATTATTGTGCACAGGTCTCCACTCCCCTTTACTAAGGAACTGTGATAAACGGCTTGCATCAAAGGTTCGTTGGACTGATTCCTGGGAAGGCAGGTTTATTGTATGAGGAGACATTAAACTGGCCAGGCTTATGTTTGAGAAGAACAAGAGATGATCTCACTGAAAGCTATAACATTCTAGAGGGACTTGACAAAGTGGATGTACAGAGAAGGTTAGGGTGACAAGTATAAAGGGCCACATTCTTAAAATAGGGATTGGTTCTTCAGATGAGATTAACAAGAAACATCTTAGCCCAGAACAAAGTGAATCTTTGAAATTCTGTACCACAGGTAGGCTGTGAAGGCTCTTTCACTAAGTATATTAGAGATCAATATATTAAGGGAATTAAGAGATATATCCTGTAGAGTTAGTGGAAGAAAGTAGTGCTGAGGTAAAGAAACAGCCATGATCTTAATGTAACAGGTTGCAGAACAGTTCAACTATCGGAGGATTATGATATGTAAGATTTTCAGTGCAGCACTAAAGGTTTGATGGAGGAAGTTCAAACGATAAAATATGTCAATCTACAGCAGGGGTTCCCAACCTTTTTTATACCATGGGCCAATACCATTCAGCAAGGGGTCTGTAGACCCCAGGTTGAGAACCGCTGATGTACAGAAAGAGGATCATACTTTGTCCTCTGTTGTATCCTCTTGTATCAGCCAGGTATGGAAACACCAATGTCCTTGAACAGAAAATACTACAAAAAGGAGTAAATACGACCCAGTTCATCACAGGTAAAGCCCTCCCACTATTGACGATATCTACAAGGAGTACTGAGAAATTCTAAGGGTAGAAAGACCCTAATGGGAGTTATCTACAGGCCCCCAAACAGTAGTCTGGATGTAGGGTGTAAGTTGAATGAAGAGTTAAAATTGGCATGTCGCAAAGGTAGTGATACGGTTGTCATTGGGTTTTCAACATGCAGGTAGACTGGGAGAATCAGAATGGCACTGGACCCCAACAAAGGGATTTTGTGGAGTGCCTCTGAGATGGATTCTTAGAACAGCTTGTACTGGAGCCTACCAGGGAGAAGGCAATTCTAGATTTAGTATTATGCAATGAACCAGATTTGATCAGGGACCTCGAGGTAAAGGAACCATTAGGAGGTAGTGACCATAATATGATATGTTTTAACCTACAATTTGAGAAGGAGAAGGGAAAATCGGATGTGTCAGTATTACAGTTGAACAAAGGGAACTGTGGAGCTATGAGGGAGGAGCTGGCCAAAGTTCAATGGAACAATACCCTAGCAGGGAAGACAGTGGAACAACAATGTCAGGTATTTCTGGGAATAATGCAGAAGGTGCAGGATCGGTTCATTCCAAAGAGGAAGAAAGATCCTAAGGGGAGTAAGGGGCGGCCGTGGCTGACGAGGGAAGTAAAGGGCAGTATAAAAATAAAAGAGAAGAAGTATAACATAGCAAAGATGAGCGGGAAACTGGAGGACTGGGAAGCTTTTAAAGAGCAACAGAAGATAACAAAAAAGGCAATACGCCAAGAAAAAATGAGGTATGAAGGTAAACTAACCAAGAATATAAAGAAGGATAGTAAAAGCTTCTTTAGGTATGTGAATAGCAAAAAAAATAGTTAAGACCAAAATTGGGCCATTGAAGATAGAAATGGGTGAATTTATCATGGGGAACAAGGAAATGGCAGACGAGTTGAACAGGTACTTTGGATCTGTCTTCACTAGGGAAGACACAAACAATCTCCCAGATGTAATAGTGGCCAAAGGAACTAGGGTAAAGGATGAACTGAAGGAAATTTATATTAGGCAAGAAACGGTGTTGGATAGACTGTTGAGTCTGAAGGCTGATAATTCTCCGGGACCTGATGGTCTGCATCCCAGGGTACTTAAAGAGGTGACTCTAGAAATCGTGGATGCATTGGTAATCATTTTCCAATGTTCTATAGATTCAGGAACAGTTCCTGCTGATTGGAGGGTGGCTAATGTTGTCCCACTTTTCAAGAAAGGAGGGAGAGAGAAAACAGGGAATTATAGACCGGTTAGCCTGATGTCAGTGGTGGGAAAGATGCTGGAGTCAATTATAAAAGAGGAAATTATGACACATTTGGATAGCAGTAGAAGGATCAGTCTGAGTCAGCATGGATTTACGAAGGGATAATCATGCTTGACTAATCTTCTGGAGTTTTTTGAGGATGTAACTATGAAAATGGACAAGGAAGAACCAGTGGATGTAGTGTACCTGGACTTCCAGAAAGCTTTTGATAAAGTCCCACATAGGAGATCAGTGGGCAAAATTAGGGCACATGGTATTGGGGGCAGAACTGACATGGATTGAAAATTGGCTGGCTGACAGGAAACAAAGAGTAGCGATTAATGGGTCCCTTTTGGAAAGGCAGGCTGTGACCAGTGGGGTACTGCAAGGTTCAGTGCTGGGACCGCAGCTGTTTACAATATATGTTAATGATTTAGATGAAGGGATTGAAAGTAACATTAGCAAATTTGCCAATGACACAAAGCTGGGTGGCAGTGTGAAATGTCAGGAAGATGTTATGAGAATGCAGGGTGACTTGGACAGGTTGGGTGAGTGGGCAAATGTATGGCAGATGCAGTTTAATGTGGATAAATGTGAGGTTATCCACTTTGGTGGCAAGAACAGGAAGGCAGATTACTATCTAAATGGAGTCAAGTTAGGAAAAGGGGAAGTACAATGAGATCTAGGTGTTCTTGTACATCAGTCAATGAAAGCAAGCCTGCAGGTACAGCAGGCAGTGAAGAAAGCTAATGGCATGCTGGCCTTCATAACAAGAGGAATTGAGTATAAGAGTAAAGAGGTCCTTCTGCAGCTGTACAGGGCCCTGGTGAGACCCCACCTGGAGTATTGTGTGCAGCTTTGATCTCCAAATTTGAGGAAGGACGTTCTTGCTACTGAGGGAGTGCAGCGTAGGTTCACAAGGTTAATTCCCGGAATGGCAGGACTGTCATATGTTGAAAGATTGGAGTGACTGGGCTTGTATACACTGGAATTTAGAAGGATGAGAGGGGATCTGAATGAAACATATAAGATTATTAAGGGATTGGACACACTGGAGGCAGGAAGCATGTTCCTGCTGATGGGTGAGTCCAGAACTAGAGGCTACAGTTTAAGATTAAGGGGTAAGCCGTTTAGAACAGAGGTGCGGAAACACTTTTTCACCGAGAGAGTGGTGGATATGTGGAATGCTCTGCCGTAGTAGGCAGTGGAGGCCAAGTCTCTGTATGCATTCAAGAGAGAGTTAGATACTCTTATAGATAGCGGGGTCAAGGGATATGGGGAGAGGGCAGGAACAGGGTACTGATTGTGTATGATCAGCCATGATCACAGTGAATGGTGGTTCTGGCTAGTGTGGCTGAATGGCCTACTCCTGCACCTACTGTCTATTATCTACTGTCACAGGAAAGCAGCATCCATCATCAAAGACCCTACAACCCCTCCCCCACCCAGGCCAGGCTCTTTTCGTGCTGCTGACATTAGGAAGAAGAATCAGAAACCTCAGGATCCACACTACCAGGTTCAGGAACAGTTTTTACCTCTCAACCATCAGGCCTCAATGCTGAATTGACTCAGTGATTGTGTTCTACAAACATTTGTCTCCTGGGCAGGCTGAAACCCTGAACCAACACCAAGGCTGTGGACTCACTTTCAGGCACTCTGTACTTAATGTTGTGTGTATTATTTGTTTACTTTTATTTGATTGTTTGCACATTTTTTTTTCTCACATTGGATGTTTGACTGTCTTTGTGGTGTTGGTTTTTTTGTGAATTCTATTGTCTTTCTTTGTCTTGTGGCTGCCTGCAAGCTTGTATATGGTGTACATAATTTGATAATAAATGTACTTTGAAATTTGAATATCCATCTCCTTTCCTTCCTCCAAACCAAATTGGATCTCATCAGTGTCATTGACCAAGCGCAGTTTTCTCTTGCTAACATCTAAAAGGCATTCAAAAATTGCGAAATACAAAAGGTTCCAAGGTTAATTTATTATCAAATTATGTATGCAGTGTACAACTCTGAGATTTTTCTTACCCCGATATCCACAAAATCAAAAAAACCATGCAAGTCAATTCAGAGAGAAACAGCAAACCCACCCCACTCCCAGCACAAATTAGAAGAGCAACACAACCGTAACCCCTCCCTAACTTCTTTCCCCCGCACAAAACACAACAAGAGCATTGGCCATAAAATCCCCCTCTCCTCACACAAAAAGCTAACAAAAAATGCAGCAAGAACATCAAACCTCAAACTCTCCTCCCCTGCACAAAACGCCACAAGGCACTTACAGAAAATATCTGGTATGAATAATAATAACCTTGACGAAGTTTGTCAAAATGGTGTGGAGAATTTTCAAATATATTTCAAAATTCCTCTTTGACCTCTAGCAACAAGTGCACTACAAAGTGACGTACCATTTGGCACTGCTCAAAGTCCTTTGTAATGACTGTATTATCTCCAACATCAGGTAGTTGTTCAGTGGTAAACTTCAGAACCTGCTTCTCTATCAAATCGGCAAAAAAAAGTATGTAGAAGCTTGTAGGCTTACTGCTCTGGACATCTAAGTTCAAAAATCTGAAACTTAATCTGACAATAGACTGACACTTAAGTACTGAGGAAATAGTAACTTCCATAGGAGACTTTGAACTTCACATAACATAAGAATTTTTGTCACCATATCCAGGAAAGAATACTTTAGCATATACCAATGTTTATCACAAAATATACTTTATTAATAATACATTATCTGGTCATTATCAGATTGTTATTTGTTCTGCACAAGTTGGCTTTAACATTTACAACAATACAGCAATAACAACTCACTGGCTGTAAGGCACTTTGCACTAACAAGACGTTATGAAAGGCATAGCGTTAAAGCATACATTTCTTTCTTTAACCAGCAGTGACATTTTAAGACCTCCACCTTGACCACTTTGAATAATGTTTGTTGCCTAAAATATACTGAAGGAATCTTCTTTATTCTTTTCCTCTGCATCTTACCTTCTATTTTATGAACAAGTCCAGCTTTACAGCCAGAGAAAGGGAGAAAATTAATATATAAACACCATTAACTGAAAGTTTGGAAGGAATTATTTCACTATTTCAAATTCTAATGCTTCTTGCAGCTGTTAAAAGTTGTTAGAACATCCATCTAAGAAGCTGGAAATTGTAATAATTTGTAGAATTGATTGTTTGAAGCTGTGTGTTGTAGCCCCTTGTGGAAAGGCAGAAATAGACATAATATTGATTAAATTTTGTAGCCATACTTTTAAGGCATAATTTTCACCTCTCATCTGTGTGCTGCTGACAATAGTTTTGTTCATATCAAATAACTCATTACTTGTCTACCCAAGGGACAAAGGGGAGTCCTGCCTCCTGTATATTCACTTCAGTCACAATCTATTGAAATAATTGTTCTAGTTACACATGCTCATACTGCAGCTTTTCTCAAGCATTTCAAAAGCTTCAAAAGTTTGTTTCCTATGTTATTTCAAACACCAAAATTCTATTTTAACTTATTAATTGATTGCATGTCTGCTCAAATATGCCTAACTCAATAATGAATAATCTCATTATTCACTGAAACATACTTTTGAAGAATAAGCCTGGTAATTTATTAACATGTACATCAGGATTTCCTGGAATGCTGTAGTGCCATCATAAACTAACTGTTAATTTCTATATGTTACCATTACCATTAATTCAATAACAATGACAGTTGTTATTGTTTTGCGAGTTCATTTAATATTAAAATCAATTTTAAAAGAATAATTTATTTTGAGAAAATCATATATTGAAACAATTACTGATATTAGATCTTATTAGTCAAATAATAAAATATTGCAGCATGGAATGAGATTATTCAAATCATACGTGTGCTATCACTCTGAAAAATCTAGTTGTCCAATCAACCTGCCCCTTCACTAATATATATTTTTTTCCTTTTTGCAAATGTTTATATGCTTACTTTTTAAAAGTAATTGAAGAATCTGTTGTTATCCTAAGCAAAACCTCTCGTAATCTGTTTTTTTTTATTTACTTGATACTAAATATTCTATTGAAAGGTATAATTTGAGTATGTCAGAGTGTCTCTTGGCTATGTTGGCCACAGCTCTCTCAAATCCAGCATTAGTTAATGAAGTAGACTTTAAAGCAACAAGTTTTGGTGTATTTCTGTCCTATCTATTGCCTAGTTTGATGCCAGGTTGTCAAACTGACCTTGTTGTCAATGGTTTTGCCTCTTCAGTTAAAAGTGTTATGTTATGTGCCAGCAGCCATAGACCACAGACACAGATTTTAATGTAAAACAAATATATTTTGAATACCTACCCAAAATATAGACAACCAAAACAATTGCTCCTTTAACCAAAAATTTACAGTGCGATGCATCTTAGCTCACAAATTCTGGAGGTCTGGAAACAGTTCCTCCCAAGTCTTACTCAAACAGAGTCCTAGGATGGCAATCCAGAAGGTTCTGGAATCCATGGGAACAGGTACAGGTGTCTGTGAGGAAGGGTTCATAAATCCATATTAAGATGACACAAGGGAAGTTCCAGAGGACAAGTGATTGTCACGTAACACGCTGGATCCACGCAGGGATAACGAGTTGACAGTCACAGAAGATTCCAGAAGTTGAGTGGTCGTCACTTAAATACTAGAGTCAACGCAGGGATAACAAAGTGATGCCTAAGTTCCAAAATCCACATAGGGATATCACAAGGTGATGGTCACAGAATATTCCTTAACACAAGTGGTTGCCCATGTAACACACCTGAATCCATGTATGGATTAACAAAAAGTGGTCACCACTGAACACTCCAGAAATCTAAGTATGGATCATACAAAGTGACAATCACGTATCCAATATGCACTAGGTGCCACAAATTATCACAATCTTCTGGACACAGAGAAATATTGGGAACGCCCACTGCTGTAGTGCACTCTTCAACTAACTTAACTCAACACTCTCTCTCGCTGGTAACTCACAGTCTGTTGCATCATCTAGCTGCAGAAATGATCAGAAACCTCACGAATTCAATAGAAAAAGCCTACACTCATTTGTTAAATGACGTCATCCCCAAGCCCCTTCCATGCTCACCTAAATGGACACTTACGGTTAATCCAAGCAACATTGACAGCTAACTAGACTCATGTGCAGGTCAGATATCTTAAGGCAGCGAGTTCTTTCCTTGAAGGACATTAATAAACCATATGAATTTAATGAGAATCCAATACTTCAGCATAATCAATAGTACCAATGCTTTTAGCTTTGAAATTTTATTTTAAAATTGGGACTTGTACTCCTTTTTAATCAAAAGTCCAGTTTAGTCTTGTAAGGTAAACAAATTGCCACTGAGCCCATTAGTTACTGACTTTCCAAGCAGTGAAAACCATACTTTATCAAAAAATTAATTTTATGGTCTTTGTTTTTGAAAACATTAGTTTTTTTTAAACACTTTTCATAACAGGATCTCTAAAGCCTAAAACATGTTCTACAATTGGTAAATTAGTTTATTATTTGTCACGTGTTGTGATACAGTGTAAAACTTGTCTTGCCTACCACTCATACAGATCCATTCATTACAATGAAGCGTTGAGGTATAGTGCAAGGTAAAACAAAGGCAGTGCAGAATAACATGTGTCAGCTATGGAGAAAGTACAGTGCTGGTAGACAATAAGGTGCAATGTCTTTATAAGGAGGGTTGTGAGATCAAAAGTCTATCTTATCATACTAAGGAACCATCCATAATCTCACAACAGCAGTGTAGAAGCTGTCTATGAGCCTGGTGGTATATGCTTTATGTCTTTTATATCTTCTGCCCAACAGAGAGGGGGTGGGGAAGAAGGGAGACCAATGGGAATAGGTGGGTCTTTGATCATGGAGGCTGCTTTACCAAGGCAGTGAGAAGTATAGACAGAGACCATGGTAGAAATAACATTTCTATCAATGTGATAGGAAGTACCACATAGTCCATCCAGGTAGCCTGGATGGGATAAAGGTAAGAGCAGGAATATGAAAGTTTGAAAGCATTGTGTATACTTACGCATTTTATTCTACACTGTTTTGAGTTAGATATTGTTGCACTGTTTGGGATAAATATTTCCCTTGTAAAGCTCCTAAGTCCCTATTGGCAATTTAAAAATAGGTAATCAATTTTGGTGCAGGAAACTCATTCAACCTTGATTATTAAACAATGTTATTGTTTAAGTTGTTGATTTGAGTCACTGCCCTCAGGGGGGCCACTGATTTGAGTCACTTCCCTCGGAGGGACTGCTGGTTCAAGTTGCTTCCCTCAGAGGGTCTACTGGTTTGAATCACTACCCTCAGAGAGGCTGCTGTGTCCCAATGCTCTTGGAGGTGTTATCAAAATTCTAAGATTTGTGGATTGGACTGTAGCTCAAACTAACTGTAGTTTATATTGGATTCTTTCAGTTCTATGTTTTTTTCTCATGTTCTTGCCAATTCTTGCTTGTTGCCAATTGGTGAGCTGAGGGTTAGGGGTTTCATGTTCTTATTGTTTCTCCATCTGTGTATTCTGTTAGTTTTGTGCAAGGGAGGAGTGGGGGGGTTTGGGATTTGTGAGTTATTGTTTCTTTTTGTTCTTATGCGGGAGGGATTGATGTCTTTCTTTCAACTATTTCTACGGTTTTCTATATTTTATGGCTATCTAGAGAAGGCAAATCTCAGAGTTGTATTTTGCACACGCTCTTTGATAATAAAATGAACCTTTGAAGTACATTCACCATACACAGTTGGAGCAGGTGGTGAATTAATCAAAGAAATACAGTGATAAGTGGGTATCACTCAAATCCATATTGAACCAATGCAAGAAAGTGTGGTAGTGAATGGGATGAGGATTGTTCAAAACTGAACAACATAGATAAGATGCAATGTAATGGAAAAGGACAAGGAAAGTCAAGTTCACCAAAATAAGGGATCTAGAAATATACTGGCAGAAAAGTTAGTAAATAAATTAATGGATTCTTGGGTGAAATCTATTAAATGACAATTTGAACCCTCAGAGTTCATATCTACTGTATATCTTCTTCAAGATACGGATTGCTAAATTTTACTTTTTATAAATTCCTAAGAAAATTTTAGAGTATTTCTTTTTAAGGCATAGTGACTCTTGGAATTGTTAGCATGCTGCAGATGTGGGAAACTTTGGCTGCGATATCAAATCACTAATTGGAATATTTCCAGTAGAACAGAGTTTTTACATGTTGGATATCGATAAAGTGGAGACTTTTTCTTTTGGTTCTGGAATTAGAGCCAAAGGATCAGCAGTTTAAGGTTCTCATTGAGAGTGTGAACAAAAATGATAGAAGGACTCCTTCATCTGTAGATTGTTGGAGTTTAGAACTTGTTACCAATCAAACTTACCAGTGTACTCTTTTAAATCAAAACATTGACACACAAAGGTGGATTTTAACATGAATTGCTCTAGCAAAAAGTTTGCACAGACATAATGAAATAACTAGTCTTTTTGTGCCCCAAACATCTGCAGACCAATAATTGTGAATTATTTCATTGCATTGTTTCCAAGCAACCCACAATACCTAATCACCAACATTAAGTACTGCCCTTGATCATGTATGAAAATGCTATTTTTGTTATTTACCCAGACAAGAACATGAGGAATTGAGAAATGAACTGAATATGATAAAGCAACAGCAGGAAATCCTGGACCACCATGATGACAGTCAAAGCACCTTGATGGAACTGGGAAACACTAAAGATCAGATCCAAACTCTACGGCAGCAGGTAATCAGTTATCAGATCTGAGTGTAAAATGCTTGCAGTTTAAGGAAAATAAATCTGTATGGATACGCAACAGAATATGGAGTCATGGGAAAGTACAACACAAAACCAGACCCTTTGGCCCATCTAGTCCATGCCAAAAACATTTAAGCTGTGTGCTCCCATCTACTACACGGGGACCACATCGTCCACGTACCTATCCAAACTTTGCTTAAATGTTGAAATCGTGCTCGCTGCACTACTTGTGGTGACGGCTTGTTCCACACTCTGATGGCCCTGTATTCTCTCATGAATATGTATTTATTTTGGCTCATTCATGGTCATTCTTTTTTTAATGTACTCTTGCTTTGGTGATTTTGTCTACTTTGTCAGTTTCTCACCTGCAACAGAAAAATCTAGGGCACTACATCAATTTACTAATTAATTTATGGAGATCTTAATAACAGTAATATCAAATATGAATGACAAGTGATAAAGTGTGAAATTATATGCAAGTTATTTAAGTTTGTAGCAAACTTCTAGATTTCATATAGTGGTTGAAATGAATAAAGTCATAGAAAGACACAGAACAAGCTGAGACAATCAGAATGGGGAATAGATAATAACTTTTCCCTCAGCAAATGTTTACAATGGTACTGAAGCTGAGAGGGATGAGAAAATATTATATACAGATCCAGTCTTCAGAGTATTTATGTGTTTAATGCCAAATCTCACTCATCGATTGCATAATAAGTGTGATTTAATGTGAAATTCATGCAATTTACTTGCAAAGATAAAAACAGATTTTGACAGTTAAAACATTCAAATAGCAAAAGTACCAATGATTATTTTGTGCCTGAAAATAAATCCATATTACAAATTCCTTCAGTGAAAACTGGATGAGCAGATAATCTTAGTATTGAATTTCAGATTCCTCTGAAACCAGATGGGGAGAAGAAGGTATAGTCTGACTAAGGAGGTTTTCATAATCAATACTGCGCAAAATATATTTGACTGGTTTTTACAATAATACTCAGAAAGAAGTTAAACTTCAAAAAGTATTTAAAAGGTCTGAGCACTTTTATGATAATTTATATTTTTCATATGCATAAAATCCAGCATAAATGTTGTGCAGTAATATTTGCATGTTATCCACCGTTAGCGTTTAATTTATTTTCAAGCTAATAAGACATCAAAACATCTTGTCTTTAGGTAAGAGATCTGTCCTTGACCACTATCCAATAATGCAGCATGTTACAATGTTCTCTATTACTATTGAAGGAAAGTTACCTTCAGTAGCAATAGAGAGCATCCTGACATGTTGGATCACTGCATGGTATGGCTAGTGAACTGCAGTGGACAGGAAGGTTCTATAATAGAGAGTCAAACTACCCAATGCTTTGCCGGCACCAACCTATCCATCATCAAGGACATTTATACAAGAAGGTGCTGGAAAAATGCTAGTAATATCACGAAGGATCTCACCAACCCTGCTCATGGACTGTTTGTCTTATTCCCAACTGGAAGTCGGCTACGTGGCATCCATGCCAGGGCCACCAGACTCAAAAATAGTTACCTTCCCCAAGCAGTAAGTCTGATCAATACCTCCACATACTAACAGACCCTCCTGCCCCCCACCACATCTACTTTATCATTTCCTGTCAGAGTCACTTTATTTACAGATGCTCATGTGCCTAATATTACTTTATGAACATAATATCAATCTATGTATATAAGCTACCTTATGTATTTATAGTTATTGTGTGTTTTTATTATTATGTGCTTTATCTTATGTTTTTTGTGCTGCATCAGATCCAGAGTAACAATTATTTTGTTCTCTTTTACACTTGTCTACTGGAAATTACATTAAACAATTTTGAATCTTGAATCACATGTACACTGGCTAGTGTAGGTTTTATTTTTCCATTCTTGACTTTGACCACTTCACTATAAGCATTGAAAGGGGTGTCACAGACATGTCATAAACAAACTGATGGAGTTACTCAGTAGGTCAGAATTTATCTGTGGAGGCAGAGGATAGTTGATGTTTCAGGTCAAGGCCCTTTATCAGATCCTGATACAAAGTCGCAACCAAAATTATCAATGACCCCTTTGCCTCCAGTCATGCTGCCTGACTCACTGAGCTCCCCCAGCAGCTTGATTATTTTTTGCATTGCAAACTGCCTCTAACTCTCTGGCTAAAAATTACCCGTAATGAAACATTGTAAAGACCAACCTTTTGACTTCCACTCTTACTACAAATTCCATTCTCAGGCTGTTAATCCCATTGAGTATAGACATACGAAATATAGCTGCAATACATATTTTAAAAATGAATGATTCTGCTGAATCTTGCGTTCTTTCTATCAGTAATATTGTTGAATTTCTGACCGGTAATATTAGTCTCTGCTTTATCCTAGCCCATTTGCTGCTACCCATTCTTCTATAATTTGAGTTCAATTATTATAATATTCTCAAGATCTGCTTTGGTTCCTCCCTGTTGCTTGAACTGTAACCTTTGATGAGTTATATTCTCCCATCAACTCATAGTTAATATGTTACATCATAGTCATGAACATTGATAAAATATCATTCACCATATCTCCAATTTACAATGTTCATCCTTTTGTTCACATGCCCTTCTTTCTGATTCTCTCCAATGAAATAACCATCTGAGAACTCCATGTTCCTCTAATCTCTTGTTCCTGACAGATGTCCTTTACCCCTTAATTGACATGTACCTTCAGTTTGTTAGGGTTGAATTCTATGTAGATTCCTTTACTATGCTTCTTAAAAATTTGCCTGATTAAAAAATCTTTCTAGTTGATGGTGTGCTTTCCTTTCCTGATTATACCAAGTCCAGCATCTTAAGATAATTTACTAATTTTTGTATGTTGAGATATTTTACTAATTAAGTATTACTACATAAATGAAATTTGTTGTGCGGGCTAAGCACTTTACCAAGAGATTATGCATGGTAGGGTGGACCTTAGCTTCTGGAAACTCCTTTCTATTGGTTTTCCTTTACCTTAGTTTACCAATTTTTATCAATGTGCTATGAAAGGTGCCCTATCTGGATGCATAAAGACTTGGTACAGTAACTGTTCTGCGCATGACTGCAAGGAACTTCAGTGAGTTGCGGACACAGTTTAGCACATCCCAAAAACCAGCTTTGCCTCCATGGACCCTGTCAGTACTTCTCACCAAAGCAGCCAACATAATCAAAGACCCTACCCATTCCCAGAAACTCTCTCTTTTCCCCTCTCCTATTAGGCAGAAGATACAGAAGCAGTATGTAGCAACAAATAGTAATAAAAATTATAAATTAAAATATGAAGTATGTATTAAAATAAATTAAATACAGAGTGCAAAATGAGAAGGAAAAAAGTACTGAGATAGTTCATACTTCATTCAGAAATCTGATGGCAGAGGGGGAGATGCTGTTCCTGAAATGTTGAGGGTCCTGTACCTCCTTCTTGATGGTAGCATTAAGTAAAGCGCATGTTGTGGGTGATGGGGGTCCTTATTGATGGATGGTGCCTTTTTGAGGCATTACCTTCTGAAGGTGTCCTGCATGCTGAGTAACTAGTCCCCATGATGGAACTAGCTAAGTTTACAACTTTCTGCAGCTTTTTCATATTCCATGCAGTGGCACTGCCATGCAAGACAATGATGCACTCGTTAGAATGCTCTCCACGGTATATCTACAGAAATTTGCAAGTGTCTTTAGTGACTTACCAATTTTCTTCAAACTCCTAACGTAATATAGCTGCTTCGTTGTACCTTCTTTGTAATTGCATCAATATGTGGGGTCCAGAAAAGATCCTCAGAGATTTTGACACCCAGGAACTTGAAACTGCTCCCTCTTTCCAATTCTGATCCCTTGACGAGGACTGGTATGTGTTCCCTCGACTTCCCCTTCCTGGTCCATAATGAATTCATTGGTCTTACTGACATTGAGTGCAAGGTTGTTACTGCAACACCAATCAACCTACTGATCTGTCTCACTCCTGTACACCTCCTCATCACTATCTGAAATTATGCCAACAATAGCTGTGTTGTTGGCAAATTTATAGCTGGTGTATGAGCTGTTCCTAGCCATACGGTTGTGGGTGTAGAGAGAGTAGAGCAGTGGGCTAAACATGCGTCCTAGAGGTACATCAGTGTTGCTTATCAGTGAGGAGGAGAAATTATTTATGTGGTCTTCTGGTGAGGAAGTCAAAGATCCAGTTGCAGAGACCTAAGTTTTGGAGATGTTTGATTAGAACTCAGGTTATGGCTGTACTGAATGCTGGAGTGCAGCCAATAAACAGCAGCCTGATGCAAGTATTGCTGTTGTCCAGGTGATCCAAGGCCAAGGGAAGAGCCATTGAGATTGCGTCCGCTGTAGACCAATTGTGGCGATAGGCAAATTGCAGCAGGTCTTGGTTATTGCTTAGGCAGAAGTTGCTTTTGGCCATGACCAACCTTTCAAAGTGATTCATCACAGTAAGTGTGAGTGGCACTGGCCAATAGTCATTGAGACAGCTCACCAATCTCTTCTTGGGCACTGGTATGATTGTTGCACTTCTGAAGCAGGTGGGAACCTCCGACTGCAGCAATGAGAGACTGAAGATGTCCTTGCACATTCCCAACTGCTGATAGGCAAAGGTTTTCAGAGCCTGGACACACAAGATGTGCCATCAAAAATACCATGATATAGGTTTACTTGCCACGTCTGAAGATTGATGTTACTCTGCCATCTTATAAAGCTATATAGTGTTTTAAACATTTTGTCAAGTTTTTAATCAATTCTGTAAACAATAAAGCATGGGACTGGTGATATGAGGATAAATGAGTTAATATAGATAATGCTGGGGTTGCTTATTGCATCCAGTGCTCCTGATGCAGGGAACCCCTTCATCGAACACCTCTGTTCCATCCGCCAAAAGCGGAATTTCACAATAGCCAAACATTTTATTTTCTGTTCTGACATGTTGGGCCACGGCCTTCTTTTATGCCACTCTCAGGGTGAAGGAGCCACACCTTGTTTCTGTCTGGGTAGCCTCTGACCTGATGGCATGACCATTAATTTCTCCTTCTGGTTAAAAAAAAATTCCTCACCCTGCTCTTTTCTTCTATTCCCTACTCTGGCCTCTTACCTCTTCTCAGTTGCTTATCACCTCCCCCGATGCCTCTCCTTCCCTTTCTCCTATAGTCCACTCTCATTTCCTATCAGATTCCGTCCTCTCCAGCCCTTTACCTTTCCCACCACCTGACTTCACCTATCACCTTCTAGCTATCCTCCTTCAATACCCCCCCCCCACCTTTTTATTCTGGCATTTCCCCCTTCCTTTCCAGTTCAGAAGAAGGGTCTTGGCCCGGAATGTCGACTGATTGTTCATTTCCATGGATGCTGTCTGATCTGTTAAGTTCCTCCAGCATTTTGTATGTGTTGCTTTGGGTGTCCCATCTGAAGAATTCCTCGTGTTTATCACACGGATGTCCAGTTAACACCAGCAGAAGAAATGTCAGCTCAGGAGATAATGACTAACCATGTTTTTCCTCTTTGGCCCTTCATCCATTTCCACTAACATCACATGTCCATGATAAAGAGTGCATAGAGAATAAAACCAAATGCTGCTTGGAAGCCCGTAGCAAAATCAGACCAGTCAGGACTCTATGAAGGATTAAAGCCAGCTGTGATTTTGTAGCAGAGAGAAAAAAAGAATATGCAAATGATCAGAAGAATGCTGGCTGAGGAAAAGCCTGCTGAAAATATAGAAGAGCTACATCCATGACACAGTCACAAACTAACATAGCATTAACATGGCAATTTCAAGGATCGTTTAAAGGGAGATGCAAATAAAGAGTGATTGAGTTGCAAAGGTCAAATGGTAATTTCTTTGTCAAATCTTTGGAATGCATATTAATGTGTAGGTGTACAGGCTGAAGGACTTGATTAATGTTGAGAAACCCAGATAGATATGATGTTTATTTGTCAGTAATGTTTTAACACAGCTAAAACAACATCATATGGTTTATGGTTATCCTAACCAATTAGTATCTGTATGCATTATAATGATCCTCCATTGGGAACAGGTTCTCTTTATTCACTTGGTTTTAGGTTTTTCTTGATAGAACACATCTATCAAGGCTTTTTAAAGGAGAGTATCCCACCTACTTCTTCCACCCACATAATTAAACCATGAATCTATTCCTGTACCTTTACTAAATCTTCTCAGCCTTCCTGAAGCTCAGTCTTCAGAAATAAACATGATACTTCAGTAATGCCAACCCAAGATGTTATAGAGGTTTAACCTAGCTCGTTTTCTTTTCTCTTATAAAAGGTTTTTATTAAAACCCCAAAATTCTGTTTTTTCCATCTACTTTATCAATCTTATTACCATCTTCAAAGAGTTTTGTACATATGCATCCAGGTCTTTCTGTTGGAATTCTATTCTTATTGTATTATTTATACTTATTCTTCCCAACAAAATTTACTTACTTGGGGATACAGCACAGAATAGGTTATTTTGACCCTTTGGCCCACACCTCCTAGTAACACCCCACAAAATCTCATTTAACCCTAACCTAATCCTGGGACAATTTACAATGATCATTTAACCTACCTGGTGCATCTTTAGACTGTGGGAAGAAACCAGAGGATCCTGATAAAACCCACATATTCCACAGGAAGGACATACAGAAACTCCTTACAAAGAAGGAGTTAGATAGTGTAGAGGATTGTCAAAGATTGCAGAGAGACATTGATAGGATGCAGAAGTGGGCTGAGAAGTGGCAGATGGAGTTCAACCTGGAGAAGTATGAGGTGGTACATTTTGGAAGGACAAACTCCAAGGCTGAGTACAAAGTAAATGGCAGGATACTTGGTAGTGTGGAGAAGCAGAGGGATCTGGGGGTACATGTCCACAGATCCCGGAAAGTTGCCTCACAGGTAGTTAGGGTAGTTAAGAAAGCTTATGGGGTGTTAGCTTTTATAAGTCGAGGGATAGAGTTTAAGAGATGCGATGTAATGATACAGCTCTACAAAACTCTAGATAGGCCACACTTGGAGTACTGTGTCCAGTTCTGGTCTCCTCAGCATAGGAAGGATGTGGAAGCATTGGAAAGGGTACAGAGGAGATTTAGCAGGATGCTGCCTGGTTTAGAGAGTATGGATTATGATCAGAGATTAAGGGAGCTAGGGCTTTACTCTTTGGAGAGAAGGAGGATGAGAGGAGACATGATAGAGGTGTACAAGATAATAGGAGGAATAGACAGAGTGGACAGCCAGCACCTCTTCCCCAGGGCACCACTGCTCAGTACAAGAGGACATGGCTTTAAGGTAAGGGGAGGGAGGTTCAAGGGGATATCAGAGGAGGGTTTTTTACTCAGAGAGTGGTTGGTGTGTGGAATGCACTGCCTGAGTCAGTGGTGGAGGCAGATACACTAGTGAAGTTTAAGAGACTACTAGACAGGTATATGGAGGAATTTAAGGTGGGGGGTTATATGGGAGGCAGGGTTTGAAGGTCAGCACAACATTGTGGGCCAAATGGCATGTAATGTGCTGTACTGTTCTATGTTCTATGTTCTAAGAATGCCAGAATTGAACTCTGAACAGTGGGCTCTTTAAAATTGTGTCCTGTTTTCTCAGGTTTAAGCCATTAATTAACAAAAGCTGTTCTGAAAGGGACATATCATGGTACAAACAACACTCTTCCAGATACCGTGGTGAATCACAACTGAATCAATGATGCTGCAAGTGAGGAGAGAAAGGGTGAAGCAGATTGATCCATTGGAGTAAGGCAGACTTAGACAGGCTGGTAGAGACCATTGCCTGCAGGAAACATGAGGATAACAAAGATCTGACAGGACATGGGGAGGGATACTTCTGTGAAGATATCTATGCCCGTCTGGGGAAGACAGCTGTGAAGCCAATGACTGTGCCCACTGTGTCAACTCTCCTAAGCTGAAGGAACAGTGATGAAGCATCCTCCTTTTATATTGATATGAAATAACAGCAGCAGAAGCTGAGGTACTGAGGTGGCCCTGGCATCCATGGGGAAAACAGTTCAGGTGTATAAATGAGATTGCATTGTATGTCAGAGATCTTGTCGAGGGCAAACAGAGTTTGAATGTTGGTCCTTTAATGGGCACAGTTCCAGGTGAAAACAGTGTTAATAAAATATTGTTGTTCAACAAGTAAAAAGAAGTAGTTGTTTTTCAGATCAATGTTTTCACTAGAAACACATTTTGCATGTTGCACTATTGTCATTACCTGGGAAGCATTACATCAGGAAAAAATATACTACAGCAAACAAAAGTTATACTAAAGCATTAAGAGTTGAATTTCACAATAGAAAAGTGTACAGGTTATGTCATTTTTCAAATCGCAGCATTTTCATTTGGAGTTGTGCAAAGCTTTCTAAGCCCAGTATCATCTTATTCATCCTAATTAATTATACCTTCAGCAAATTCCTGGTAACCTGTCATTTTTAATTTTATGCTGAGAAACTGTGCAAACACAAAAGAAAGGAAGATAGACAGATAGATAGATAGATAGATAGATAAATAAGCAAGCAATAAGTATCAAGAACGTGAGATGAAGAGTCCTTGAAAGTGAATCCATAAGCTGTCAGAACAGTTCAGTGATGGGTTGAGTGAGGTTGATTTAAGTTATCCACACCAGTTCAAGAACCTGATGGCAAGTAATAACCTGGTGTATGGGTTCTGAAGCTCCTATGCCTTCTTCCTGATGGATGGAATGAAAAGAGAGCTTGCCCTGGGTGGTGGGGTGCTTGATGACGGATGCTGCTTTCCTATGAAACTGCTCCATGTAGATGAGCTCAACGGTGGGAAAGGCAGTATCCACTACTTTTTGTAGGATTTTCCATTCATGCAATCAGTCAATATGCACTTCATCACACATCTATAGAAGTTGCCAAAGTTTCAGATATTATGCTGAATCTTCACTAATTTCTAAGGAAATGACAGCTTTCTTCATATTGACGCTTATGTGATGTGCTGATTATGCACTTATTGCTGACCCTTTCCATCTCTTGATAAGGACTGGCTCATGCACCCCTGGTTCCCTCCTCCTGAAGTCAATAATCAACTCCTTGGTCTTGGTGTCATTGAGAGAGATGTTGTTGTTGTGGCACCACTCAGATTTTCAACCTCCCTCTTATATGCTGATTCATCACCACCTTTGATTCAGAAAACAATAGTAGTGTCATCAGCAAACTTAAATATGGCATCGGAGCTGTGTCACGGTCAAAAGTATAAAGCAAGTCAAGCCGGGGTCTAAGCACACTGCATTGTGCACTACATTGTCCACCTTCCAGTGCTCTGGCACCAATATCATCAAAGTTGCAACTCCATCTGCACCCTTTGCTGGATTTGTGAAATAAAAGCTTTATCTAATAGCGCACGATTCAGTTGCTAAGTGACTCTAGTGATGGTCAAAAAATTCAAGGGAATGTGAGATAGAACACTTTTCTGCAGAGCAGTTACTGTATAATCTGGTCTCAATGTCTGTGGCAGTGGTGGAAACATACACTCAGTGCTATCCAAAGGGATTTGGATCAGCGCTGAAAAAAAACCTTTTGGGGAAGTGGATAGAGATGTTGCTCCATAATGAGGCAACACAGACTCAATAGGCCAATGGCTGCCCTTGTTCTTTGTCCTACTGCTTCAATGATTCTAACTGATCTTGCAAATCTGCTGCAAAACTGCACCTCTGGAGATCTTTCATGTGTTCTGACACATGAGAGCAGCTCACATACACACAGGTGGCAGCACAAAGGTGATTCAAAATGAGATGTCTTTAAGGTGTGACTGCACTTGCTTGGCGTTGTTCCTTTGATGATTTTCCTCCAGAAATTACAAATAAAGACGTGTGCCCATAGGAATTCTGCTGACAGCATCAGCTCTATATAATATCATAGAAAGAAGATGCAGTACAGATTTAATTAGCTGTCAAGAAGAGATCTTCAATTTTTTCTAATCATCAACAGTTTCAAAATAGTCAGTTGCTCAGAGTCAGCAATGTATCTTTAACAATAAGCATCTCAATGAAGTGAGCAGGTTCTCTTATATTGTTAGTGATTTCATAAAATGACTGACTTTGATTGGAAAACTGCTCATACGACTTTAATCCAGTGGGAATGTTCACAGAATCTGCACCTGTCTTTTTCCTGAAAGATTGTCCATTTACGCCTGAGCCCATCTTCTGAATATTTTGTGTTGATATGATTGTTTATACCAAGTTGACTACCTTAAGTTCATTCTCCAAAATGGGAATAAAACCATCCACTTAGTATGCTTGTATAAAAGCAGCTATTCCAATTCCTTACATGAGGCTGTCATCTGTGCTGCTACTGTCACCATGGTGTGACTTTTTGGTATTTCCATGGCCATATTCTTTCATACAAATGCATCCAGACTTTCTGCCTATGCCATGCAAATTTATGCGAACCCTATTTTCTATCCTCCTGGATGCCGCAGCATGTGTCTTCCCTCATGATGCATGTGCATGTTTGCTTTTTTGCATCCTCAGATGGCACCATGCCTTCTTCGAAAAGCTCTCTAATTCGAGCATCTCCTGTGTTACTGAATCTGATGCCTCTTTTGCGTGAAGTCCTTTGAGAATCAGCAAAGTAAATAGTTATATTAATGTAAGTCTTCTGTATCACTGTAATTTTTAGTATGTAGTTCATAGTTTTTACTACTTTTATTATTGTCACACTTACCAACATATAGTGAAAGTCTTTTGTTTGTGTGCCATCTAGTCAGATCATGCCATACATACATACTGTAAGTTTGCTGAGCTGGTAAAACAAAACACAGAATGAAGAATATAGTATCATGACTACAAAGAAAGTGTAAACAATCAAAGTGCAAGGACAAGTTCGAACAAGATAAGGAGATCAAGAGTTTAGTGTTAAGAGTCTGATAGCAGCAGGGTAGAAGTGTGGTGAACTACATATACCTGTCTGGACACACCCCTGCTGACTACTCCTGTGGCTCCTCCCACAGACCCCTGTATAAAGGCGATCAAGGCCTGAGCCCAGCCTCTCAGTCTCCAGGATGTAGTATGGTGGTCACTCACTGCTTGTTCCTTCTTCCAGTCAATAAAAGCCGATATCTCGCCTTACATCTCAGAGTGAGTTATTGATGGTACATCAAGAAGATGTTGTTGACTCAGGTGGTATGTGCTTTCAAGCTTTGATATTTTTAGCTATTGAGAAAGGGGAGAAGAGAGAATGACTGGAATAGGAATGGTCCTTGATTGTATTGGCTGTTTTCCCAAGGCAGCTGAGAGTGACTGTGAACATGTGAGTTGACATTCCAAAGACAGACCAGTTAGTAGGTTAATTGATCATTGTAAATTGTCCTGTGATTAGGCAAGGGTTAAGTGGGTGGGTTGCTGGGCAATGCAACTTGATTGGCCAAAAAGGCCAGTTCTGTGCTAAATAAATGATAAATAAATATGTCATTGTTAATAAACCTAAGTCTGATTCTTAAGTGGAGTGCAACAGCAGATAAACTGGCAAAACTGGTATTGTGAATCTGTTGGTAAAATTTCAAGTTCTTTATTTGACAGTACATGCACTAAAATCCTGTCCACTGTTTAAACCAATAAATACAATTAGTTCTAAAAAAAAATCAGTTGAGTTCAATATCAAAACAGCAAGATCATTTTTATAAATGTGTGTGTTGTGTTCATGAAACAATAAGCACCAGTTCATTGCCACATACTGACTTAAGTACTCTCTTTTGACTTTTTATTATCTGGTTTTAGAATATTGAGAAGTTACCATGCAAGCTGCACCAGATTTAACATTATCCTGACTTTAACCCAGCAAGATGCCACCCATTTGTCCAGAGCAGGTGGAGAAGAGCATTGAGAACACATTTTGGGTTGCTAAACAGGAAGTCACTGGCAGGATGCTCTCCAGTTGCCTCCACCCAGCAGCTTACAAGCTGCTCCCAGGATCAGAGTATGAATTCTGTCCATTAAGAGCTGCAGTTGGCATGATCATCATTGCTAACCAATTTTTTTTAAGTTGCAGAGAGCAAATTTTAATGAAGTTTTTCACTCTATTCATGGAAAGGGACTGTATAGAATATTTCCCAGATTTAACTACCATCAGAATTTCTCTCCATCCATGTCTGCTTCATGATTGCATGCAAGTGTGATTCTAACCAGCAGGTCCAGCACTGATCCATTCACAGTTTAGTTTGGAGTCAATCAACACATTCCTCAATTTTTCTTACAGCATAATTTTGTTGGAATTAAACTAATCAACAAGATGAATAAGAAAGCATTTGGTAAAATACCCCATGCAAGGCTAATTGAGAAAGTAAGGAGGCAAGGGGACGATGCTTTGTGGATCCAGAACTGGCTTGCCCACAGAAGGCAAAGAGTGGTTGTAGATGGGTCATGTTCTGCATGGAGGCTGGTGACCAGTGAAGTGCCTCAAGAATCTGTTCTGGGATCCCTACTGTTTGTGATTTTTATAAATGACCTAGATGAGGAAGTGGAGGGATGGGTTGTAAATTTGCTGATGACACAAAGGTTGGGGGTGTTGTGGATAGTGTGGAAGGCTGTTAGTGGTTACAGCTGGACATTGATAGGATGCAAAACTGGACTGAGAAGTGGTAGATGGAGTTCAACCCAGATACATGTGAGGTGGTTTATTATGGTAGGTCAAAATGATGGCAGAATATAGCATTAGTGGCAAGACTCCTGGCAGTATGGAGGATCAGAGGGATCTTGAGGTCTGAATCCATAGGACACTCAAAGCTGCTACACAGGTTGACTCTGTGGGTAAGAAGGCATATGGTGCATTGGCCTTCATCAATCGTGGGATTGACTTTAAGAGGCAAGAGGTAATGTTGCAGCTGTATAGGGCCCTAGTCAGACCTCACTTGGAGTACTGTGCTCAGTTCTGGTCACCTCTACAGGAAGGATGTGGAAACCATAGAAAGGGTGCAAAGGAGATTTACAAGGATGTTGCCTGGATTGGGGAGCATGCCTTATGAGAATAGGTTGAGTGAACTTGGCCTTTTCTCCTTGGAGTGATGGAAGATGAGAGGTGAACTGATAGAGGTGTATAAGATGATGAGAGGCATTGATCGTGTGGATAGTCAGAGGCTTTTTCCCAGGGCTGAAATGGTTGCTGCAAGAGGACACAGGTTTGTGCTGGGGAGTAGGTACAGAGGAGATGTCAGGGATAAGTTTTTTATTCAGAGAGTGGTGAGTGTGTGGAATGGGCTGCCGGCGGCGGCAGTGGAGGTGGAAACGATGGGGTATTTTAAAAGACTCCTGGATGGGTACATGGAGCTTAGAAAAATTGAGGGCTATGGCTAAGCCTAGGTAGTTCTAAGATAAGGACATGTTGGGCACAACTTTGTGGGCCGAATGGCCTGTATTGTGCTGTAGGTTTTCTATGTTTCTATACTGCGTTTTCTGCCTCTACTCAGGTTGACTCTACAGTGGTTGAGACAGATGCATTAGAGGTATCTAAGAAACTTAGTTAGGCAGATGGATGGGAGAAAAAAATGGAGGGTTATAAAGGAGGCAAAGGTTAAGTTGATCTTAGAGTAGGTTAAGAGGTCAGAACAACATTGTGGGCCTAAGGGCCTGTGGTGTGCTATTAATCAAAACCACTCTGGCCTCACTTAGCCAAGCAGCAGCTTGTAGGCAGCAAGATGAGAGGCTGAGCTCTACCTGCTCTCTGACAAAAAAGTGCACAGTGAAAGCCTGGAAACTCTTGAAGTATGTTTTGTCTATTTTCTTACAGTGAAGGTAAACAGTGTTCTGTTCCTTCTTCAAAGTGCCAGCACAGACCACGCCCAGTTGAGGAAAGTGCATTAGAAGATCATGAGTCCATAATTTACACAAAACTGATATTTCAGATCATGTGTCCCAAGACTAAATGTTGATCAAAGCTCCTATTTCTCATTTTTAACTGTATGTGCCAATATTATCTACTGGAGGCCAACATCTACTGGTATGACCTCTTTGCTTTTCCCTCCACTAATTAAATCACTTAACAAGCAGTCTTAATCAGTTTGGTTCCGATTACTATTGTCTATAAGGAAAGGATTACCAGTGGTGATTAGGACCCAAGAAGCAGTTAGTACTTTTTCAATTATAACAACCATATTTGCCTACATTACTACTGTTGCAAATGATTAATAAATATCTTTTGATCACAAATACTACAAGGCTGCCAAATACATTATGTCCTAATTAAAGTAACTAGAACATTTTGGTGCCTGCACAGATTAAGGAAGAAGAGATCGCATATCTGAGAAACAAATATTATAATATCTGCTTGGAGCTAATGAAAGAGAAGTCTCAAGTCAAAGATCTTCAATTAAAGTTGGCTACAGAGGAGGAAAAGGTACAAAGCCACAAAGGAGAGGTAGATTATAATTTATTTTTCAGAAAAAGAAACTGCATTACCACCAGTTATTTATTTACCTTTCAGAAATCCTGTTCATTTCATTTGGAGCTGATGCAGCTGTTAAAACAGAACTTGAAATACACTTTAACACAATAGTAGTTAAATAAGCTGGTTTTGGTAACATTAATGAAGAATGGTTCATTTAATTGGAGTAAAAATATTCATTGAATCTCTATTACCAACTAAGCTATTTACAGGACCAATTTCATCTCGAGCTCTGTGCCTTTCAGAAATCTTCTCACTTTGCAATCAGCTACTAATTTGGTTTTATAACACATTGTGTTATTAGCAGATCATTGTTTCTTGCATAAGAAGATGTCAATGGCCACGTATTAGTTTTCATCAGTATTTTTTTATTTCCAAAAATTCGCTGCTGTTCTGAATTGCTCTCTTTTAGACCTGTTTTCTCCCCTTAAGTCCCCTGCAATCATTTTTAAATCAACACAAGAGATTCTGCAATTACTGGAAGTCTTGAGCAAAACAAACAAAATGCTGGAGAAGCTCAGCAAGCCAGGCCTTCATTAGGACTGGATAGAAAGGGGGCAGAAGCCAGAATAAGGAGGTGGGGAGAGGGGAAGGAGAACAAGCTGGCAAGTGATAGGTGAGACGGTAGGTATGTGGGTGGGATAGGGAGATGAAATAAGAAGTTGGTGGGAGAGGTAAAGAGCTGAAGTAAAAGGAATATGACAGGAAAGGACAGTAGACTCTGGAAGAAAGAAAAGGAGGAGGACCAGAGGAAAGTGATGGGCAGGTGAGCAGAAGAGAAAGGATGAGAAAATAACCAGAATTGGAAATGGAGAAGGAGAGAAGGGGGAGACATTTGCCTGCTTCAGTCCTTCAGTGTTCGTTTGGTGGAAGGACTGGGGGATCAAGTCTACAGTCATGCCATTCAGGGACTTGGACTATATTATTTTCTTTATTTTGCCTGTATGCTTTCTTCTGAAATCATAACCAAATGTGCCATTTTTGTTATATGCTATGTGTTGTTGGTGATGTGCATTGTACCTTGGCCTCGGAGGAACGCTGTTTTGTTTGGCTGTATTCATGTATGGTTGAATGATAATCAAACTTCAACTTGACAGGACGATGGAGAAATCGATGTTCATACCATCAGGTTGGAGGCTACCCAGACAGAACGTGAGGTATTGTCCCTCCAACCTGAGTTTGACTTCATCGCGACATTTGAGGATGCCACAGACATGTCAAAATTGGAATGGGAAGTCAAATTGAAATGGGTATCTACCAGGAGATCCTGCCTTTTGCACTGGATAAAGCAAAGGTGCTCGACAAAGCGGTCCCCCAGTCTATGTCGGATCTCACTGCTGTAGAGGAGTACACACCTGGAGCACTGAATGACATAGATGACCTGCACATACTTGAAAGTGAAGTGTTGGCTCACCCGGAAGGACTGTTTGGGAACATGAATGAGGGAGGACATGTAAGGGCAGATATATCACTTGTCATGCCTGTAGGAGTAATTGCCAGAAGGGAGATCACTGAGTGAGGACAAGAGGACTATGCAGTCCAAAGAGAGAAATTCGTCCAGAAAGTAGAGAAAAAAGGGTAGGGAAAGATATGCTTACTAGTATGATCTCATTGGAAATGGCGGAAGTTACAGAGAATAATATCCTGTATCGGACTGCAAAGAACTCCAGCGTGTGGTGAAAATTGCCCAGCGGATTATCGGCACCCAGTTGCCCACCATTGAGAACATCTACCATAAATGCTGCCTGGGCAGGGCGAAAAGCATTATCAAGGATGCATCTCACCCTAACTATGGACTTTTTACTCTCCTTCCATCCAGTAGGTGCTACAGGAGCCTCCACTCCTGTATCAGCAGGCACAGGAAGAGCTTCTTCCCCTAGGCTGTGACCCTGCTGAACCTCACATTAAGGCACTAGTAGTACTGCACCCATATTGTACTCTCTCAGTACTTTTACATTTGTGTGCTTAGCACTTACTTTTTATTCGCAGTTATTTTGAAAATAACACTATTCTTTGCATTTCTGGTTAGATGCTAGCTGCATTTCATTGGCTTTGTATCTGTACTTGGCATAATGACAATAAAGTTGGATCTAATCTACCCTAATCTAATCTAATGTGCTGGATATGCAGGCTCACGTGGTGGTAGGCAAGGACAGGGGGATCCCTGTCCCTGTTAAGACAGCAGGAGGGTGGGCTGGGAGTAGATGTGTGGGAAATGGAGGGATGCGGGTGAGAAGCAAGAGAAAATCTGCAGATGCTGGAAATCCGAGCAGCACAAACAAAATGCTTGAGGAACTCAGCAGGCCAGGCAGCATCTATGGAAAAGAGTACAGTTTAACATTTCAGCCTGCATTCTGTACAGCGTTTTGTATGGGATACGGGTGAGGACAGCATCAGTGATGATGGAAAGGAACCCTGTTTGAAATAAACAAGAACATCTCAAATGTTCTAGAATCGAAAACCTCATCCGGACAACAGATGTGGTGGAGATGGAGAAACCTCCTCCCCCTCCCTTTCTTTTAAAATTAAAACTTCTAGATTGAATAGTGCTATATATTTGTCCTCGGTCTTTCTTCAGTGAAACAGAAGACATTTTCAAAATAAAAATATGGACTTATGGTTATTTACATGAATTCTGTATTCTTTCTTTCCAGTCATATTTTTGATGATACAGAAAAATTGATTTTGTCTCACTGAATATTATCTGACCCACAGAGTAATCATATTCCCTGACTAGTTTTCATGAGTAATCTGTTCTCTCCATATTCCCATCAACTGCACCAGATTCTAGCACCTGCTTACACTCAGGACAAATTAACCGACCAACCAGCACCTCACACTGAAGGTGAGGATTGAATCTGCATCGTTGGAGCTGTAACTCAATAATTTGCCCTGACACACACAGGGCAACCTAAGCAATGTACTACTTGCCCTGATACCACCTCTGTGAATGGACCACTCATGAAGAAGTTTCGGCTTGATGGGGTTGGATGCTGCTGACAGCCAGCTGATGGTTCTGTGGAGATTCTTCAGCTGGAGTTAGTACATGGATTACCATGTCCCAGATTTTCAATTTAATGATGCTAGTTACCGTACATTATTAGCAGTTTTATGTATATTTTATTTGACTTTTTTTCAAAATATGGCAGTAAAAAGGATGGGGTTTTAGGAAGATTGTCTTGAGGCTTGGTTATTATTGATGTCTGCTCCACTCACAAATCTGATTTGTTTGCAGCACACATGTAATGTGGCTAGTGGGCTCATGCAGTGGTGAGCCCCAGCAGTGGGTTGGATCAAATCAAGCACAATCCAAATGCTGCATGACTCACTGAGTATCTTCAGTAGACTTTTTCTTAAGTATCTTCTCTTGTGTTGCTGTTAAATTTTATTTGATCTTACTTCTTTGAAGCACCTTGGGATATTTCAAGGAACAATGCAAATGAAAATTGTTGCTGGTTATTAATGATGCAGACTCATATCATCACTTGTATTAGTAATCACAGTGTCCATCAAAGAATTGTTTCTCCAACTGGAAAATAGTTAGGTGTGGGACATGAAGAAGGAATGCATGGCATGTTATGTCACTAAACAGGGTAGGAATCATCTTGTGTGTTCACATTAGTGGGTTTGTGAGCTCTGAGTTAACTGATGTTCATATGCTCGAGGCAAAGTAACTAAAGAACACTCTTACCTAAGGAACATTCCCCACCACACTGTTGGTAATGCTCACTCTATACCAAATTCTTGCTCCAAGTTATTGGTATAGCTGCAAGATACTTCTTTTTGCTTCCTCTTGTATTTGTAGCTGTTGATTGACATCGGAATCTTCCCTCTTCTTTCAGAAAACAAATTGCTCTTGCTCAAATGAGGTCATGTTTTGTGGAAGAAGTGGACAGTCAGCTGAGCTTCTACTCTCTCGTAACGCGATCATGTTGCCTTTCAAAATATCTTAGATAATTATTTAAAAATTAGAACGATTTCAATGATTGATGGAAACCATGCATACATTATATAATCCATTACAATCTTTGTTATAACAAACGAACCTGAAGGATGTCACTTTCACTAACTGTTCCTTGTTTACTTTTAATATATGTAAATTAAGTTATTATATCCTCTTGAGAGTGCTGGATAGCCTAAAGGCTTATGTTTTAAGTGCAGTATTTGCATTTGCAAATCATTATTTTTGGTGAGGCCTGAAAGAATTTGATGGTATGGTGTCAGTGTCTGTCTCTATGTCATTGTGAGTGTAATTGATAATGATACTAGCTGTAATTGCTCATGCATGCAAATGAAAGTCTTTGAAATTTTAGCTGAATGTAAGTAAGATTTTAATTTTAGATAGTTATTTTTTAGGACTGCGTTGATATCAAACTTTATCTTGTTAGAATTATCACGATGCCATTAATATAAGTTGAAATGCATTCAAAGATGAATAGTTGTAATATTCTAATTAGTGTTTTCATTTGCTAAGCTAATGAGATTTAACTAGTATCACAAATGGCCTGCAGTATATGACAGCAGCCAAGCAACTGGAAATTACATCTTATTGACAAAACCGGTTGCATTATAAGCTGTTAACGGGCTACTTTGTTGCTATAAAATCAGCATTCAGTTTGTTGATCAGCAAATGTGAAATTCTGTTTAATAAGGATAATGCTAGTGAACAGTATTAAGAAAGGAATTAGTAATAAAGAATTTACTTTAAGTGTAATAAAAATATCTTTGAACATTTACATCCCTATGAACATTTGAATATTTACATCCCAAGTATATTATTAAGGTGAACCAGTAATCACAGAGGGATCTCAAGTTCAGTTCAGTCTAGCATAAAAGTAGAAAGTTTCCAGTTAAATCATTTATCAATGGCTTCAACTTCTGTAAAAGGTGAAAGCCAATACTATTGTTATTAAGTAGCTCTTCAAAAAAACTCACATGAGAACATGGTGAGATCAAACCTGGACTTGGCACAAATGCTGGAGTCAAGAATGTAAAACCAGTATAACTTGAAAAGAATAATAGAATTGAATCAAGTGAACATGGGTTTATAAAATGAAAGTCACATTTGACTAACCCGCTGAAGCTCTTTGAGAACATAATGAGTTGAATAAAAAATGGGGTAACCTTGGGATGTGGTGTATTTGGATTTTAAAGCAATTTGATAGGTTCCCACACAGAACATTGATCAACGAAGTTAAGTCTCTTAAGTTTGGGGATAATATATTGATCTTGATTGAGAATTACTACTGGGGCTAAAGCAAATAGTAGGAAATAGATGTATTATTCTCAAGCTGGCAGGCCTGGACTCGTGGATTACCATAGTTATCAGTGCTGAAGTTCCAGAATTTTACAATCTACATTGAGAAGACAAAATGCCATGTTTCCTGGTTTGCTGATAATACTAAACATGGTGGATAATGAATTTAGAGGAAGATTACAGTAATTTCAAGGGTAAATGGACAAGTTGAATCAGTGAGAAAATATATAATAATGGAATGCAATGTGGAAAATATTCTGGTATCTATATCAGAAAGGCAAAGTCTGTTAAATGATCAGAGACTGGTTAACATGTTCACAAGGACCAAAGTATGCTTGTGTACACATCACTGAAGACCAATGCACAGGTGCACTAAGCAATTAAAAGGGCAAATGGTATATTGGTTTCTATTATGAGAAGATTTGAATGCAGAAGTAAGTAAGTAAGCCCTATCAGAGGACCCTGGTGTATGACATTAGTCTCTTTATCTAAAGGGTGTAATTGTGATAGAGGGACTGCAGTGATGATCCCAGGTTCCGGGGAAAACAGACTTGCTGTTTGAGGAGAGGTTGCTTAGGTGGAGAGTGTATTCCCTAGTACATAGACGAATCAGAGCAGATCCAATTCAAATTTGATCCCCGACAAAGGAGATGAGAACATGCGGCACAATATCAGAACATGTAGGTTGCTTAGTACTGGGGTGATGAAAAACTCCTCAATTCGGAGTGAGATGAATCTTTACCTAAAAGCACTTTGGAGGTTTCAACAATGCATCCAGTCAAAACACAGTGGCACTTTTCTGGACATTAATGAAATAAAGGGGTGTGAATGCATACTGTATGTTGGAGGCACTGAGATAGTAGATCAGCTATGAATTTAGTGAATGATGGAGCACACTTGAAGGGTCAGGTAGCTTACTCCTACTCCTTCTCCTACTTCTTATGTAACAATCTATGCAGAGTAACTGAATAAGAGCAGCTTTAGCTACTTGATAGATTATACAGCAGTGAAGGAAGAAGGTTGTCAAAGAAGAAAATAGTAGTTGAAGGGAGAAGGCATCTAGCTTGAAATAGAGAGCCGATTCTTCTTTGGAAATATTACCCTCTCCTTCCACATGTTGAGAATATTGCTGTAGTTTGTTTTACTCTTTGTGGGGAAAATTGATTTCTGCGAAATGGAAATCAATTATAAAAGTATCATACATGTTTCATAACAAGCAGATAATACAATATTCAACTCCAATTAAAATTTTGTTATTGAAGTGAACTGTTTCTTTTAAAATTTGCAACCAACATGTTCTATGCATATTTTTGACTATGTTCTTCCAAATGTGTCCAATAACAGATTTTAAGTGTACAATTTGCATTCTTTCCATTTTTAATGCATTTTAAAGTATGTTCCTAATAGGTAAGCTCATATGTTTCTGGATAAATAAAACATTATAATGAGAATTTTGCTTTCCTACATAACTTATACATTTTTACTAATTTTTATTCCCCTTACATTTATTGATCTCGATTTTCCTGTGAAATTTCACCAGTTCCATGTGAGTTTCAGGAAGTTCATGATCTCCATGTTAGTTTATTTCAGTGCATTTAATCTACTTAACAGCATTGGGATTGTCACAGCCAAATCTAATCTTATTTTCCCGTATCTTTTGAATTGCAAACTTCTTTAGGGTTTGTTGCATTATTAACAGAAACACAAAAGTAATAAAATCAGCCAAGATTGGTGAGATCTTCTTACTGCAGAAATCAATGAAATTAATTTGAAGGAAGACAGTTAATTATGAAGCTTCAGATACTTATACTTACTTCTGTGAATATCTGATTTACACTGCACCCAAAAGGAAGTTATATAATACAATACTAGCAGAACATTTTTTCAAGAACTATTTACCTATGCAAAGGATTGTACAAGTCAATGGAGCACTCCCAATTATGCAGTGATCCTTTTTGAGCCAGTAGCTATTTGAACTGCGGACATGAAACAGTAAAAGCAAGCCTGATGCTGCTGAATATTTTAATAAAGCAAATACAGCTGTGCTCAGTAAAATGTCTTACTAAATATGCACTCTTAACCAATTGGAAAAAATGTTATTTCAGTCATTAAAGCAGCCATGTAATCTTGTTAAGGGTCACCTGTCAAATCCAAGATGAAATATTTAATCTAATGAATGATCTCCCTTTATAAAGAAGATGCAGAGTGATGGGCAGAAAGAGAGCAAAAAGGAGGAGGGGGAAAAAAGCTAAATATATCAGGGATGGGGTAAGATGGGGAGGAGGAACATTAATGGAAGTTAGAGAAATCAATGTTCATGCTAACTTCCGTTACTGCCCCTCCTCCCCCTTCTTACCCCATCCCCATCCCTGACATATTTAGCTTCCCCCTCTCCTTTTTTTTCTCTCTTTCTGCCCATCACTCTGCCTGTTCTCCATCCCCCTCTGGTGCTCTCCTCCCCCTTTTTTCCTTCTGTCCCATGATCCTTTCCTTTCTCTAGCTCTGCCAATCACCTTTTGCCAATCACCTTTCTGGCTCTCAGCTTCACCCCACCCCCTCCATTCTATCATTCACATTTTCTCCTCCCCCTCCTACTTTCAAATCTCTTACCATCTTGCCTTTCAGTTAGTCCTGACGAAGGGTCTCGGCCCAAAACGTCAACTGTGCTTCTCCCTATAGATGCTGCCTGGCCTGCTGCATTCCACCAGCATTTTGTGTGAGTTGCTTGAATTTCCAGCATCTGCAGATTTCTCATATCTCCCTTTATAATGCATCTTTTCTATTTTTATAACTGACTGTGCAAATAATAATTACTATTATATTGTTAATGCTGTTAATAAAGATTGAACAATGTAAATAAACTTCAGGAAGTTTTCACTCTGGCCAAAATTAGGGGAATACATTGAGAGAACACCTAAAAAGCAACTGAAAATTACGACCTTACTGACAAGTCACGCACATGATATAGAATAGGTCCTATAGGGTAGATAGATACTTCAACGTGCTTTATGAACTGCTGCGGAACTTATATCTAAAAGACAAAAAAATCATAACCTATTCCATTTATCAAACTCAAATTGGCCCCATTGCAAGCATTTCAACTTTGATAGTGGTTGGTTACCTGTTCATTTCCTACATGAAGCTCATAAACTGTCCTATAGGATAGTCTATCCACCTCTCTGACCCCTGGTGATGCATAACTCTATGAAGGGAATTCTGTTTCACTACCTACCATTTATCAATCCTATCTATACTGCTAATAATTCTGTATACTTCGGTCAGGAAACCTCCCCCTTTGCTCCTCTACTGCAAGGAAATAAATCCAGTCTAGTCCCTTCTCATAACTAAAATATACCATTTCAGGCAACATTCCAAGATTTTATCCCCCCAGTGCAATCATGTCTTCTTTCCTGTAGTTTGGTGACCAGAGCAACACAATAATATTTCAATGATGGCTTAACCAATATTTTATAAAATTAAACAACAGCCTTCTTACTTTTCTATTCCATGCCTTACTAATGAGAACAAGGATCCCAAATGCCTTCTTCACCACCTTATCTACTTGTGATGCCACCATCAGAAATTCTTGATCTTGTACACCATGGACTGTCTGTTTCCCAATATATCCTAGGATCCTGCCAATAATTGTGTATGTTTCTTTGTCATTAGTCCTACCAGGTTACATCATCTCACATTTATATCCTGAATGCCAACCTTCATGACTAGCCTACCATGTGGGACCTTGTCAAAGACCTTGCTAAAATCCATGTAGACAACATTTGCTGCCTTTCCTTTATCAACTTTCCAAATAACCTCCTGGAGTGATTTTATAAGATTGGTTAGACACAACCTACCATCCACAAAGCCATGTTGGTAATATCTAATCAGATCCTGTTAATATTTATCCTGTCCCTTAGAATACTTCCCAATACCTTACCCACTCCTGACATCAGGCTCACTGACCAATAATTTCCAGGCTTTTTCATAGAGCCTTTCTGAAACAACAGAACAGCAAAAGGTATCTTGCAATCCTTTGGCACCTCACCCATGGCTAAGAACATTTTAATTCCTCTGATGGGCCCCTACACTGCACTAGCCTTTATCAAGGTCTGAGGTGACACCTTGTCAGGCACTAGAGATTTATCCACCCTAACTTAGCCTAATGACAGCAAGCACCCCATCTTCTGTAATCTGTATGCAGTTATTGACCTCACTGCTGTCTTGCTTCACTTCTACAGACTCTGTGTCCATCTCCCAAGTAAATACAATTGCCAAAAATCCATTTAACATCTCCCTCAAATCTTTCATCTCTATGCATAGGTGACCACTCTGATCATCCAGAGGACCAGTTTTATCCCTTGCTGTCCTCTTGCTCTTAATGTATCTGTAGAAGCTGTTAGCATTCTCCTTCACCTTGTCTGCCAGAGCAACCTCATGCTTTCTTTCAGCTTCCCTGATTTCCCTCTTTACTGTTCCCTTGCATTTCTTATGTTCCTCGTACCTTATTTGTGTCTTGCTGCCTATACTATACCTGCAATTCTCCTCCTTCTTAATATCTCTTGATCCTACGTGAGAGAAACCTCTCTCAATATCTCTCAAAACCAAGTTACTGTAAACCTGTTATCTTTGTCTTTTACTCTGACAAGAGTGTACAAACTCTGTACTCTCAAAATTTCACTTTTGAAGGTCTCCCACTTACCAAGCTCATCTTTACCAGAAAATAATCTATCCCAATCTACACTCCCCAGATCCTTTCTGACACCATAAAAAAATGAGCCTTTCTCCAATTTAGAATGTCACCCTAAGAACCAGACATATCCCCATCCATAATTATCTTGAATAAATGAAATTATGATCCCCGTCAGAAGTATTTGCCCACACACACTTTTGTCATCTGCCCTGTCTCAGTATCTAATTGATCCAGTATTGCACCATCTCTAATTGGATCCTCTGTATATTGATGAACACACTTGCCACACCCTATCCCAGCCAGGCCTTTTACAATATGGGAGTCCCAATCAATATGTGGAAAGTTAAAAACACATGCTATCACAACCTTATGTTTCTTGCAATTGTTTGCTCTTCTAAATTCCTTTGACTATTGGGTGGTTTACAATTTAAAGTTCAAGCTCAATTTATTGTTATTCTACTGTACACATGTATATAGCTAAACAAAATAATGTTCTCAGGGACCAAGGTGCAAAACACACTATGTATAATCACATAAAGTAATGTTAACATAATAATATTAATAGATAAAGGTATTCTGTAGACATAGAAGTTGACATAAAGTACATATGTAGTTACATATACAACAGTGTTACTTTTACTTGCAAATTTCGACCAATATAGAGTAGGTTAAGCAATGTGGTGAATAACATGGCAGGAAGAATATTTATTTTGTGTGGGGACTACAGGAAACCCTCAACCCCTCCCAGAGGTAGAGTAGGAAGTTGACAAATAGGTCACTGAAAGGCACTGAGTGCAGTGTATGAATGACTGCACTTTGGGGAAATCTGCACTAAAATAAAATCCTCATGCCTATCTCCCTACATTCCTGCTCTTGTAGGTTAAGCAAAATGCAAGTAACATTTCCTTGAGTTTGGGATGTGGATGACATTCCTAAGGAGGTAGTGAACATTCAACTATGTTATGATATATGGCAGAGATCAAATGGAAAGCTGGAAAGGCTGGGACCCTAAAATTGTAAATATGGACATCGGATGTCAGAGATCCAAGAATTTGAATCAGGTTTATTATCAGTGTCTTATATGACATTAAATTTGTTGCTTTGTGGCAGCAGTACAGTGAAAAGACATAAAATTGCTATACATTACAAAATAAATATATAGTACAAAAATGGGAATAATCAGGTAGTGTTCATGGGTTCGTGGACGAGTTCATAAATCTAATGGAGGAGGGGGAGAAGCTGTTCCTAAGTCATTGAGTGTAGGTCTTTAGGCTACTATACCTAGGCTGGTGGTAACGCACAAAGGCCATGTTCCAGATGATGAAGGATCCTTAATGATGAATACTGCCTTCTTCAGCCATCTCCTCTTGCAGAGGCCCTTGATGTGTAAAGAGCTGTGTCCACGGTAGGAGAGGCTGATTCTACAACTCTCTACAGCCTCCTGTAGGAGCTTTCAAGCCAGGTTGTAATGCAACCAATCAGAATGTTCTGTTCATCTAGAAAATTGCAACAGTATTTGATGACAGAATTTATTTCTTCAGACTCCTAACAAAGCAGTGCAACTCCCATGCCTTCTTCTTGCGTGCAACAATGTATTGGTGCCCAGGATAAATCGTACAAAATGTTGACATCCAGGAGCTTGAAGCCACCCACTCTTTCCACCGCTGACCATCTCTGAGGATGGACGTGTGTTCTCCAGACTTCTTCTCCCTGAAGTCTACAATCTGATGTTGAGAGCATAGTTGTTGTAGTGAAACCATTCAACTATCTCATTCCTGTACATTCCCTCATCACCATCTTAGATTTTTTCAATAACTGTGGTGTCCTCTTCAAATTTACAGATGGAGTTTGAGTTATGCTCAATAAGCACAATGAATCCATTATGGATTTTGGCTCTTTAAGTAGTAGAGTTTCAGGGGAATTTAGACTTGGTGATTTTGAGTAAAAATAAGAATTGTTAGTTTGAAGATCTGATTGCAGACACATTTTATCTGTTGACCTATATTTGGATGAGATCTTACGCTGTAACAGAAAATGCCAGGAAGAACAAAACTCCCACTGATAGTCAAGACATTTCCTGATTAACACAAAGACATAACATCTGCATTGATTTCATGATGGTTCTGATAGACCTGCACGACAGTCAGAATGTACATACAGTAGGCACTTTATCAAGTACATCTGTACACTGCTCTGTAATGCAATTGTGCAGCAGCAACTCAATGCATAAAAGCATGTAGACATGGTCCAGAGGTTCAGTTGTTATTCTCACCAAACAACAGAATGGGGAAGAGATGTGGTCTAAGTGATTTTGACAATAGAATTATTGTTGGTCAGAGGGGTTGGTTTGAGTATCTCAGAAACAGCTGATCTCCTGGGATTTTCACAAACAACAGTCTCTAGAGTTTACAGAGAATGGTGCAACCCCCCCCCCCAAAAAAAAACATTCAGTGAGTGGCAGTTCTGTTGGCAAAAATACCTTGTTAATGAGAGAGATCAGGGAAGAATGGCAAAAGTGGTTCATGTTGTCTGGAAGGTGACAGTAATTCAAATAACTACACTGTGCAATGGTAGTATACAGAAGAACAATTCAGAACACACAACATGTTGAACCTTGAAGAGGACGGGCTACATCAACAGAAGACTACAAATACACATTCAGTGGCTACTTTATTAGGTACGAGGGTGCCTAATAAATTGGTCATTGAGCCTAAATTAAAAAAGCCTATTCATTTTAATTGTGCATGTTCATATGGCTATTGGAAATATTAGAAACATAAAGAGAGATTATAAAATTACCAGAATATTTCAACTATAGAAATCAACTTGGAAGTCTTTTTTGTACCACAACCACATATGAGAAAGTTTCAATACAAAGTAGACACATGACTCAATTAATTTAACACCCGATTCCTCTGTACAAATACAATTCTTCTTAATGTTTAGTTGAGTTTTTTCATATATAAGCAGTGCTTACTCATGGCCATTGAACATGAGTTAGCCTGTCCCACCATGTTATAATGCCTTTGGCCAAACAATTTGAAAAAGCACATCGGTATTGCAACATGGTTGAAAGATTAAGTTTAAGCTTAAATACTGTGATGGTGCACAATGGAGGTTTCACTTCTAATAGTTAAGTACAAAATGTCCATTAGTCATGCAGTTTTAATTCCCAAGCTCTCTAGGCCTAAATTAGTCTCCATCAAAAATCTCTTAAAATCTTTCCTTTCAGTTAGTCTTGACGAAGGGTCTCGGCCCGAACATCGACAGCGCTTCTCCCTATAGATGCTGCCTGGCCTGCTGCGTTCCACCAGCATTTTGTGTGTGTTGCTTGAATTTCCAGCATCTGCAGATTTCCTCATGTTTGTCCATTTAAAATATGGCTTTTTCAACATAATTTGTTTAAATACTTTGTCTAATTAGTCAAATAAATGTGAGCAGAGTGGGCCTTGAATATCTTTCATTCTGACCATTGTCAAGTTTTATCGTGATAATAATGAAAATTAATTTCTGGATCTTTTAGACCATAAAACAATGATATATGAGCAGACTATGCTATTCGGCCTATCTAGTCTGTTTGTCATTCTATTGTGGCTGATTTATCCCTCTCAACTCCATTTGAATTTATGACATCTGACTTTCCGTAATTCTTTGTAATGTTTTTTTTTATTTTTATGTTTTAATAGCCATTGAGGAAGGATTAACTAAATTATATGAATATTTTCCAATGAGGTAATCAAATCTGATTGACTCATCAGATATTATTAATGGGCACCTTTATATTTTGGTGATTAAGCCAGTGTCTCCTGACCATACATTTATTTCTTTCAACAACTTTGGTGCGTTAGCACGGTCAACTACCATAATTAACATTCACATTTCATTAGCAAACATCTCAGATCAGTGAATAACTTCCAAATAATGATTCTTATCTGTTTGCTTCCATAATAGATTTATGGTAACATATGGCCCAGATTATAGTTAGCGGTAGACTGTGTGTCTGTCACCACTTCAGCCTTATGTAAAGCTCTTCTCCAAAATGTACTTATACTCTTCATTTGTCATAAAAATCACACTAAATCCAGCTTCCTAGGAAGTACCTTAATAGGAAATTATTGAGGTTCAGTGAGGTTAAGAGAAGTTTTTTTTAATGCTTTATTTTGCTTTTCAAGATCTCTCTATCAAGTAAATGTGTGCAGTCTTTGTGTTGATTTTGTTACGTTTTCAAAGAGGACTATTTCATTTATACTGTAGAAAGGCAAGGTAATAATCATAAACACAAGAGATTCTGCAGATGCTGGAAATCCAGAGCAACACACAAAATGTTAGAGGAACTCAGCAGGTCAAGCAGCCTCTATGGGAATATATAAACAGTCGACCTTTCAGCAGAGACCTTCAATAATCATGTCCTTTGTCAGTGAATTGAACACTGCAAAAATTGTAATTTTATCTTGAATAATGCTTAATATACTTTAGGACCACTAATCATGATTAATTGTTCTGGTTACAGTGTAGTCATTAAGAAGGTTTAAGCTTTTTAAGTGTCTGCTTATGCTGTTGCCTGCTAGCACCCACCTCCCACTTCTTTCTTTGCATTTCTTGGACTCCTCCCCACAAGATCCTGAGTCACATCCTGGACTCCTCTTGAACTCTCTTCCAACATTTCACCCCAACTATAATTAGCTACTTTCCAGATCCATGCTCTGAACAGCACATTAATAATACCAAGAAAATACCAAGATACTGCTGCTCACAAACAAGAGAAAATCTGCAGATGCTGGAATTCCAAGCAACACACACACACACCATGCTGGAGGAACTCAGCAGGCCAGGCAGCATCTATGGAAAAGAGTAAACAGTCGATGTTTTGGGCCCAGGCCCTTCATCATAATGGGAGAAAAAGATGGGAAGTCAGCATATGAAGGTAGGGAAGGGGAGGAAGAAATACAAGGTAGTAGGTAGTAGGGAATGGGAAGTGGAATTAAAATGGAGATCCCACTTTTACTGGCAGATGAAGCATAAGTGCTCGGTGAAGTGGTTTCCCAATCTATGATGGATCTCACAAAGGTAACAACAGCTACTTCTTTGTTTTAACACTATTTCCTATTTTTAGGATATTTTCTTTTTGGGAATTACATAGCATACTGGCAATAATGTCACATTTCCCTCGAAGCTTGAGAATTAATTTCCTTTGGAATTTCAAAGTTTTTTAATGTTTTTGACATTCAGACATCAAAGTAGAGGGAGAAAAATTGTTTAGAAGTTAATTATTTTGTTATCAATGCAAAGGAGTCCATTTAACTAACTGCCCTTAGTAAGGCTACAGCCTCATGTGCTTCCTAGTTTCTATATGATAAGTTATTGTGTGTTTGCTTGAACATTATTTATAAAGCTCAGCCTGCTGCATCTTTCCACTTTTGGGTATTATGCATCTTTACAATTGATTTAAATATCAATATCAAATAAATCAATTGAAAATTTAGATATGATTAGATTAGATTAGGTTCAACTTTATTGTCATTGTGCCAAGTACAGATACAAAATCAATGAAATGCAATTAGCATCCAACTAGAAATGCAAAGAATAGTGTTATTTACAAAATAACTGCGAATAAAAAGTAAGTGCTACAGCACACAAATGTAAAAGTACAGAGATAGTACAATACGGGTGCAATACTGCTCAGCGCCATAACGTGAGGTTCAGCAGGGTCACAGCCTCAGGGGAGAAGCCCTTCCTGTGCCTACTGGTGTGGGAGTGGAGGCTTCTATAGTGCCTACCGGATGGGAGGAGAGTAAAAAGTCCATGGTTAAGGTGAGATGCATCCTTGATAATGCTTTTCACCCTGCCCAGGCAGCGTTTATGGTAGATGTTCTCAATGGTGGGCAATTGGGTGCCAATAATCCGCTGGGCAGTTTTCACCCCACGCTGGAGTGCTTTGTGGTCCAATACGGGACAATTGCCATACCACACTGAGATGCAGTTGGTGAGTATGCTCTCAATGGTACAGCGGTAAAAGTCCATCAGTTTCCTGGGACAGAGGTGAGCTTCCTTGATGCTCCACAGGAAATAAAGGTGCTGTTGCACCTTTTTGATCAGGATGGAGGAGTTCGGGGACCAGGTGAGATCCTTGGAAATGTGGACACCAAGGAATCTGAAGCTCGATACATGCTCCACTACAGCTCCATTGATGTAGACAGGGACGTGAGAGTGGTTCCTAGCATGCCTTAAGTCCACAGTGATCTCCTTTGTCTTCTGGGTATTAAGGGCTAGGTTCATGTCAGCAATCCATGCGGCCAGGTACTGGACCTTGTCCCTGTAGGCTGTCTCATCATCCCCTCTGATCAGGCCAATCACCATGGTGTCGCATGCGAACTTGATTATGGAGTTAGAACCATGTACAGGAATGCAGTCATAAGTGAAAAGGGAGTACAGAAGAGGGTTCAGCACACAGCCTTGAGGCACGCCAGTGTTCAGGATGAAAGTGGAGGAGGAGAGGTTGTCTAACTTAACAGATTGGGGTCTGTTAGTCAGAAAGTCCAAGGTCCAACAGCAGAGGGATGAGCTGATACCAAGCTGGAAAAGTTTGGCAATCAGCTTGGAGAGGTCACAGTATTGAATGCTGAACTAAATGATCCATTTAGTATTATACAAAGAAAGATTTCAATTCAGAGCCTTAAATGTTTTTGATAGTCTGAGGCAGCACAATAACGTTGTGGTTAGCCCAATGCTTTACGGTACAGGGCACCTAAGTTCAATTTGCACCACTGCATGTTTGTACATTCTCCCTGTGACCACATGGGTTTCTGCTAGGTGCTCTGGTTTCCTCCCACAGTCCAAAGATGTACCAGTTGGTAGGTTAATTGATCATTGTAAATTGTTCTATGGTTAGGCTAGGATTTAATCTGGGGATTACTGGGCTGCATGGCTCGAAGGGCCTATTCAATGCTGTATCTCAAAAAGAAACATTAAAAAATATGTATCTTCTCTCTGAAATTTCAGAAGGAGCATATTATGCTCTTGCTCTGACAATCTTGAAAACAGTACAGTATAATGATCTACAAAACTGGACCATTTAAGTATGCATAATGTTCAGTTTCTGATCTTTTCTGTTCATTCTGTCTTGAGTAATGCATATTGAGTACCCTTACTGCATAGTGTTATGGACTGAAGATGATTTTGGAACCAGTAATTTTGTATTGCAAGGTAGCAAGTAAGTTGACAAATATTATAGCAATTGACAGCCCTTCTTCTGTATGTTCCATCAGCAGCATGTATACACCATGGGCTGAAAAATAAAGTAAATCAATCAGGATTACCAGTAGCAGCTCTTTAACCCCTTGTTTTCCATGGATAGATATGGTTTTCGTAGATGGGATCAAATAATATCAAACTTCCATAATAAAACAAAGGAATTATCAAAGCTTTGAATTATTTAGAATGTCCACAGGGAGAGTTTTTTTAACTTTTATGATCAGATTAATACTTTTAAAGTATAGAGTTCAGAAAGTTGCCATGGCTCATTTGTTCTGGGAATCTGAAAGAACTAAAAAATGGAAGGCTTCTTTTTTAGAAAGAAGTCATTCTCTGACAGAAGGACCAGATAATATTGCAGGTTGATCAAAGAAGTTACATGTTACATATATTACACAAAACTGTGGGAAAATATTTTGGTTTTATAACTATTCAGTCGTTGAAACAAGCTCCCTAAGAAGATGGGGGAATCAGTTAATGTTTAGATTTTTTTGGAACATTATGGTTTCAGTATCATTAACTTGAGGATTAATATGCAATAAATTTAGTTTGCTTGCAAGGAACAGGTTAATTAGACCTGTGTTTCTCAAATGTGCATCAGCGACAGCTGTAGATTAATTGATAAGCATTGATTCCTCAATACTCTGCTACCTTTATAACGTGATCACCATCAGTGAAGGGAAAGTTTGTTCGAATCCACAATTATTAAGGGACTTGAGGAGAAGATACAGTGTAGATGTCTGTACAGGCCTTGAATCAGGAGTATCATGAACCAGGAGATCACGTTCTCATTATAGGGATTGTACATTCAAATTAGAGATAGGAAAGTTTCTTCACCCAAATGACAACAAATCTTTGGAACTCTGTACCCGAGAGGGTCATGGAGGCTTAGTTGCTGAATGTACTTAAGAAACAGGCCAATGGATTTTTGGATTTGAAGGGAATTGAGGAATATGCTGTATATGCAGGAGTGTGTGCCTAAGCTGAAAGATCAGCCATGATTTTTTTTTACCTGAGTTGGGCAGTTGCACGTCACCAAAGGGTACACTTATGTTTCTGTTTCTTCCTTTAAGGGTTTATTTCCCATCTAGCATTTCCTTAATCCCCAGAAACGTCTCCTTAAAATTCTGCTTTCAAATGATGCTCATGCCACGCAAGAATAGCAATGAAACATCATGGAATTAATTCAGATGTAACTATATACTGCCAGGGGGTGCACTTGTGAAGAGACAAACAATGTGACAAGGAAGAGTTATGTATTAAGTACAGTATTCATAATATTGGGTTTCTATCACTCCAAATCCAGTGCGTGTGTGAGTATGATCAATTTTGTTTATTAAGTTCTAAAATCATCCAGTATAACCTTAAATCAGTTCTGTTTAGTGTTTGCTTATAGTGAGGGAAAATACATTACTTGTCTGTAAATACAACTTCTGTCTTACCGACGGTATTTATTTACCAATATATAATCTTTTTTTACACACCACTATGTTTCTGTTTCAAAGCTCCCAATGTCAGTTGTTATCATTTAATATGTCTGTATATTTTATAGATAAAAGCAAACAGATAATAAATATGTAAGTTCATTAATATTAGTCAGCTTATGAAAATGTTTTAGGACTGCACAAGCAGTTTGGATTTTACAATTTACCCTTTAAGGAATTTACAATAAGGCACCTTGGTCAACCTTTATTCTGTCCACAGCTCTGGCAGCTGGTTGAAAGAAAAAGAGCTACAAGTAATCAAAATATCTGTATTGTATGGCCATTTAGAGTTCCCTATCAAGTCACAGAAAAATGTTAATTTTAGAAGATTTATTTTATGACCTGTAATTACTGTTATTAAGAAAGCTCTAGAGACTAACATGGAGCTTTGACTGAAATTTAGCTTGACACATTCCATAATTAATGCTGAATTAAAATCCTACATTATGTGCCAGACAAAATTACTTTCCTTGCATGCAGCTAGAAATGCATTCAAAACAAAAACTATGTAATGCTATACTGGTTAGCAAATAGCATCTCAGGAAGCTGAAAATCAAAAAAAAAACTTTTCAGAGTAATGAAATCCAAAGGATAAAAGGAATATTCTTTTCTATTAGCAAGAATTGCTAAGATTGATAAACCAAAATCCATGGTTTCTAAATAGAATGATGAGCAAAAGGTTTATAATTTCATAAGATAATTTTATTGTTCACAATTTATAGTGGAAGCTGCAAATAAGCCTTTTGAAAGAATGTGTTGTACACAAATAGAGCTTAGTGACAAAATGTATTGATTTATATATTTATAGGAAAAAGAAGATAATAAAACCTTGCATAATTTTCTCCAGGCTAAGGTCAGATAGGCAGCAACAATCATATTTGTTATGCAAAGTTCTCTGAATGCGATGAATGTCGTCCCATGCATAACAAATAATAGGAAAGTTCTATCTTGACAAGTTGAACTGCATCTAATTGAGTTATCAATTTCAAAGTCTACGAATGTATGAAGTTCAAATACATGACTCTTATTTCAAATTGAGTCTTTTTTCACTTTAATAATGTTAATAGGAATTTGTGATTGTAATAACCAAACTATTGTCATTAACTTTAATTATAGATTCAAAGCTTTTCCATATGATTGCAGCCTTTCCCCATCAGAGTCAAAGGCAACTGGCTGAATTACCTTCAGGTTTATATAAACCAGTCACACAATGTAATGATAAGTTTAAGTGTCATACAGCACAGAATAAGGTCCTTCATTTCACGAATCCGTGCTGACATTTTTTGCCTATCATGCAAAACTTTTGCCCACATTCAGTCTGAATGCTGATGCCTTAAGTGTCTGCCTGAATGTCTTTGAAATACAGTGATTGAATCTGTTTCCACACTTCCTCTGGCAGTGAGTTCCCAATTTCAATGAATCTCTGTATAAAACAACTTTCAAAACTCCAATTTAAAACACCTTCCTCTGTATTTAAACCTGCACCATCTTGTTTTTGATATTCCTTCCACAGGAAAAAGTTTGTGACTATCAACCCTATTTATGCCTCTTAGAAATTTATATTCTTTCTGGTCTCCCCACCCTCCTTCTCTCCACAGAACACTCAATAAGGAACTCAGGAAAGCTAAGAGAAAACTTGAGGTTGCTCTAGCAGACAAGGTGAAGGAGGGCTCCTACAGATTTCCTCCCCCTCCTCTTTATCTCTATTTCCCACTCTGGCCTTTTAACACTTCTCACCTGCCTGTCGCCTCCCCTGGGTCCACCCACCTCTCCAATCAGATTCTTTCTTCTGCAACCCTTTACCTTTCCCATCAACCTGACTTCACCTATCACCTTCCAGCTAGCCTTCTTCCAATCCCCCCCCCCCCAGCTTTTCATTCTGACATCTTCCCCCTTCTCAGTCCTGATGAAGAGTCTCAACCTGAAAGTTTGGCTGTTTATTCATTTCCATAGATGAACCTGACCTGCTGAGTTCCTCCAGCATTTTGTGTGTGTTGTTTTATATGCTATACCCTAGCCTATGAAGGCATGCTATCTACCTTCTTGCTGACACCCTCTCACTCTCTTTGTGAATGCTGTTCTTCTGGAAGGTTTACTTGATTTTTTTTTCATTCTTTAGCAGGGCAATGCTTCACCAGTGAGTTGTTGAGAGAAATATCTCTCTTTGCTTGGCTCCCTAGCTCCTTGAGAATATTAATTGAACCGAAGAACAAGGCTGCTTGGAACTAAATGCAGAATGCTTATCAAGGTTCCTGAGATTTCCTGCTCATAATTTCTTCCAGAGAATGTCTAATATTTTCAGTCATTTGTGTACTGTGCAATTCAGTCATAATGGGGGACCAGTTTCTGTTAGTGCACCCTCCCCAAAGTAACCAGAGCAGTGAAAAGATAAGAAGCAAGACAGAAGGCAAACTGCCTGAGATACAGTCAGTTCCCCAGCTATATACCCAAACAGTCTGGCATTCCCTCACCTCGTACTGTATTGAATCGACTTAGAATCCACCTGTCCCTGCCTTTCTGTATTCACCTGAGCTGGATGTGGTGAGTCAAACAAGTTGATTGGAAGTTACAAACAAGGCATAGAAAAGCTTCAATGACAACAAGGCCCCAGTCTTGGTAGCCCAGAGGCCACACTCTCCAAACTAAATGGTGCTTTTGACTGGAGGCAATACTGCAAGTGGAGTTTTACAAATACATCTGATATTCATTGATATTTTTAAAATAATTAGAAAATATACATGTAGTATCTATGTAGTATATATAGAAAATAAAAAGAACTCTTGTAATCTCAGAAGTTCCAAAATGATTGTGAGGTCTGTCTGCAACCAGATCATTAGGTCTTCTGTTGGTCGGGGTTGACCATGGATGTTGCGTCCTAGCTGTCTACATGAAACTTATAAGACCATATACATAAGATATAGGAGTAGAATTAGGCCATTCAGGCCATCGAGTCTGCTCCGCCATTCCATCATGGCTGATCCCAGTTCCCACTCAACCCTATATATCTGCCTTCTCACCATATCCTTTGATGCCTTGACTGATCAGCAAACGATCAATTTATGCCTTAAATATATGCACGGCCTTGGCCTCCACCACAGTCTGTGGCAGAGCATTCCACAGATTCACTACTCTCTGGCTGAAAAAATTTCCTCCTTACCTCTGTTCTAAAGGGTTGCCCCACAGTTTTGAGGCTGTGATCTACAGCGCTGGATACCCTCACCATAGGAAACATCCTCTCCACATCCTCCCTATCTTGTCCTTTCTACATTTTGTAGGTTTCAATGAGATTCCCCACATTCTTATAAATTCTAGTGAATACAGGTCCAAAGCTGCCAAATGCTCTTCATATGTTAATAAGGATATGTAGCAAGCTCCTCCTCTTTACGCATGATGAATTCAAAGGATATTCAGAGACCGATACAGTCTGACACCAGCAGTATCGCAGCAGTTGGCAGACAGTGTTGAACTCAACATAGGACAGCCTTAGGTACTCCAATTCAGGATTTTTCCCTAGGTGTTTACTCCTGAAGCCTTCCCAATGAGTGGGTATAGCTGCAAGGCAGCTGAGGTTTACCTTCTCGGAGATAAACTGTCAACTGTCATCTGCCCGAAGCAACTGATTTTAAGGCACCAGTATCCCACTTTGTTTCTTCTCCTGTCAGTAGAAACGCTTCCACTGGACTTAGTAGCTAAGCCAGATGTGAAGGCCTGGAGCTAGTCTTGGTTGTCAGAGGCTATTTGCGATGCATGTCATTGCAAGGACAGCTGGATCGCAGGAGTGCCCAGCATAAAGCCAGGCTTCCAGTATGTCTAAGCTCTATCTTTAGACTCCTGTCCATTATTTTTGGAGAGATTTTGCTCTGTAATCCTGGTTAATTGGGCCAGCGGTTCTTCAGGCCAACTGTTTCTTTGGGAAAACTGTTAAAGAACAAAAACTAATCGAGAATATAGCCAGAATTCACTTCGTTTATTGGGACACTATGCCGTTTAATTGGAGCAAGAGACCACTGTCAAACAGTTCTAACTAGCATCAGTGCATGCACTTTGTGAGGCCGTTAGATACCACAGTCAAACAAAAGAATGTGGCAGCATACTCTGGATGCATTCCTCCATTGATAACTATTAGAAACTAATACATAGTTTTCTTGTACTGTCGTACAGTTCTAATTTGTTCTGTATTTCAATTTTTTAATAACTTTTTAATTATTTCCATGAAACTTTAGCTAATTTGGTGGCTGTTTAATTAGGCCCGATGTGTCCCAATTTACTGGAATCCACTGTATTTAATTCCTGACCCAATTCTGTCAGCCACTGTCACCATATTAAGTTTATATGTTTCAATGTCCAAGTTTGCTTTCTGAAAGGGGCAGGTGAAAGCCAGGGCCAGATCCACGTGTGTGCAGTTATTTATATGTGCACATGATTCACTTACACTAGAGTATTTTGAGTAAACGCAAGTAATATGATTTCTTGTGCAATCAATTTCTACCTGATGCTGTGCCTTGTGCACAACTTCTGATGAACAGTTAACATATTCAACTGGCCATATTCAGCTCTTGTGGGTATATTGAGCAAAATACATGGCAAGGAGGAGGTAGATTCCAACTTGATCCAGCACACTATATCATTTGTTGTACTTTAATAACATCCATATAATCATTATAAGAATATATATTTCATTAAATTGATTTTTGTGGAACTGCTGAAAACATAAGCTCAAAATTTATTGTGTGAGTTTCTGTAAGTTATGTGTGAACTTGAGCAAAGCCAAGAACCAGATTTTATGTGAGTTTAAACAGAGCCTACAACCACACATCGAAAGGATACTAACATTATTGTAAATTGTCTGGGCACCCCTTCTAATCAAGACAGAAAAATATTAAGGTCCAATGACTGCCTCTGTTCTGACAACTTTATATGTCATTTGGAGTATTTGCATGTAGAATTTATCTAATACAGAACATGTTAATTTTTGCAAGTTATCAAGCATGTTTTCACTACTAAACTACAGGTTATTACATTAATTAAATTGAATTTGACAACTTGGTGGCTATTTAAACTAGTTATTGAATTGTTTATCCTTTTGTCACCTCACGTTACTGCAAGGATTTGAAAGAGAACTATGAATCTTAATTTTTGGAAGAGTTTAAAAAATTCAAAACAAAATTAACTGAACTTAATAAGTGGTTTAATCAAACATTGATAAAGAACTAGGAAAGCTTTAAAGATTTAATTACTAAAAATGAGCAACTGATTATGCAAAAGGAGATGGCAATGTTACAAGAAAAGCTGTAAGGCAACAAAGTGGAGATATAGTGCTGATGGTACTGTAGCACTTTGATGAATATATAATTCTACATATTCTAGAAAATGATAAAATTATTGCCATTCTTTTGTTAGTAACTCATTACTCCTCTTTCTTGTGATATCTTAAAGATTACTTTGAAATCGTTGAAGAAAGTCTGCACACAAGACCGAGTGTCCTCGTTGTATCAAAAGGACAGGCAGGTAGGCAGAGGAGGGTGACGTGGCTCTGCTGATAAAAACTGAAATAGTATCCTTAGAAAGAGGTGACATAGGATCAGAAGAAGTAAAATCCTAGTGGGTAGAGTTAAGGAACTGCAAAGGTAAAGATATCTTGATGGGAGTTATATTGCCAGTCTCCAAACAGTAGCCAGGATGAGGGCTACAAATTTCAATGGGAGATAGAAATCGCATGTCAAAAGGGCAATATTACCATAGTCAAGGGGGCTTTCAATATGCAGGTAGATTGGGAAAATCAGGTTGGTACTAGGTCACAAGAGAGGGAATTTATAGAATGCTTATGAGGTGGCTTTTTAGATGAGCTTGTGGTTGAGCCCACAAGGGTAATGAACAGTAATAATGAAATGGATTTGATTAGTGAGCTTAAGGTAAAGGAATATGGTAAAGGAGAAATAATCATAATATAATAGAATTCATGCTGCAATTTGAGGGAGAAGTTAAAATCAGATATGTCAGTATGACAGTGGAATAAAAGGAATTATGTAAACATGAGTGAGAAGCTGGCTGAAGTTACCTTAAGGGAAAATCTTGCCCAACAAATATGTTGAAATTCTCTGAGGAAATAACAAGCAGGATGGACAAAGGAGAATCAGTGGAGGTTGTGTACTTGGATTTTCAGAATGACTGACAAGGCGCTGCACATGAGACTGCTTAAAAAGATAAGAGCAAATGGTATTACAGGAAAGTTGGATGGAGGATTGTCTGATTGGCAGGAGGCAAAGAATGGGAATAAAAGGAGCCTTTCCTGGTTGGCGGCCATTGACTAATGGTTCAGGGCTCAGTTTGGGACCACTTCTTTTCATGGTATATCTCAATAATTTGGATAACAGAATTGATGGCTTTGTAGCCAAGTTTGTGCATGATATGAACAGAGGTGGAGGGGCAGGTCATGCTGAGGAAGCAGGGAAACTGTAGAAGGACTTACACAGATTAGGAAAATGGGCAAAAAGTAGCAGTTGGAATATATTGTCGGGAAATGTATGGTCAAGTTCTTTGGTAGAAGGAATATGAAGAGCAATTGATGGCTCTGGGCCTTTACTCACTGGAATTTAGAAGAATGCGGGGGGATCTCATTCAAACATATTGAATGTTGAAAGACCTAGATAAAGTGAACCTCATGACGATGTTCCCTTTGATGAGGGAGCCTAGGACCAGAGGATACTGCCTCAGAATAGGAGACATCCATTTATAATATTATAATTATTATAATAAAGGAATTTCCTTAGCCTGTGGATGGTGAATCTGTGGAATTTGTTGCGATAGGTGGCTGTGGAAGCCAGATCATTGGGAGTATTTAAGGTGGAGATTGATAGGTTCTTGATTAGTCAGGGCGTGAAAGGTTATGAGCAAGAGGCAGGAGAATGGGGTTGAGATAGAAAACAAATCACCAAGGATGAAATGGCGGAGCAAATTTGATGGGCCAAATGGCTTAATTCTGCTCCTATGTTTAATAGTCCTTTTGTCCTCAAATCTATCCCCTACTTTAATTCAATTCCCTAGCCCAATTTTGTGCTGACTTCCCCAATAACATCTATTCCTATGATCTGCAAAGTGCACCTTTTCAATCTAATGCTTGTCTATTGTACTTAATGCATTGCCGCTCATGTCTAATGTGGTTTTCTGAGTGCCCAGGAATTTCTAGCAAATCTCGCAAATGTAAAATATTTTTGTAGTCCTTCCATCATATTTTTGAGATGAGGTAGTTCTTAGACACTGATGATTTGCTTCAGCATTTTGTGTGTGTATCCCATTCTAGTTGGGACCTACAGAATTTGCATAGGAGGAGCAGGAAGTGCAGGAGTGGGCAAATGGGTAGTTTGGGAGGAATTGAGCTCCTTCTATCATTCAATCTGGGCTTCAGTTTACTCCTAATTAGAGTTGAAGCTTCTCAATGGTATCTCAAATCCTCCACCTTTTTAATTGCCACTTTAATATTTGACACTTTCAGCCCTCTAAAGCTGTCTACCAGTCCTTAACTGAATTTCTATTTTAATGAATTCAAAGTCTTCTGAACATACAGATTCCTATCAAGCATTACACATGACTTCAAAATTGCAAACTGGATAATCACTTACATACACACAATGCTAGAAAAACTGATGAAGGGTCTCACTTTGAAGCGTTGACAGTTTATTTCCCTCTATAGATGTTGTCTGACCTGTTAGGTTCCTTGAGCATTTCATATGTGAAGCTCAAGATTTCCAGCATCTGCAGAATCTTTTGTTCTGTGGATAGTCACATGGTTTCTTGCTGACTTGACAAAGAACTGCTAAATCTTCAAGACTAGATGTTACTTGTATAATTTATGAATGATAGGTATGATTAAACAGAACGTAAGTAGGAACATTTTTGAATTTGATGCAAGAGTAATCAGTCAGCTTCTCAATATATTCATAACTGATCATGTTATTACTAAATCTGACCATTCAGCCCTCCCAGTCCATGCCGTACTTATGTTCAACATGAGCCTTCCTTCCACCGTTATTCATCTGAATAGGATTATTTTTCTGTCCCATCTACCTGTCCAGCTTCACCATAAATATATCTTTTTGGTCTTCAACCATTCCCAGTGGTAGTAAGTTCCATATTCTTGCCTCTTTCAACTAAAGAATTATGATTTTTTTTCCTCTGAATTCCCTACTTGATTTCTTTGTGACTATCTTATAAGAACAACATCAATGAGAATATTCATTCTAAATCCATTATTTTAATTTTGTGGTGTAATTTTTAAAACCCTTACTCAATAAGCCACCAGTTTCTTAAGAAAACAGACTATCTACTTTAACAGCCCTTCCAGGTGAGGCAGAAAACATCATGCATCTTCTATCACTTGGTCTTTCATATTCAGTGCTCACCATGTAACCTCCAGTAGAGAGGTAAGACCAAGCATAGATTATGTGCCTGTTTTCACAGCAGCTACATTTTGTCCACAGTGACCTTATTGAGCTTCCAATGTCTTGTCCCTTCCTATTCCCACGCATTCTACCTTCACCCTTCTCCATTGCCATAGTGAGGTCAAACTAGAAGAACAGTGCCTCAGATTTTGCTTGGGTAGTTTAGATTCTAATGGTATGAACATTGAATGTTACAAATCCAAGTAATGCACTCCCTTGGTCTTTTCCCACTCCCACCAGTGCACAGAACCTGAGATTCTGCTTTTTAGTTAGAGTCTAGCTCTTGGTATTCTTCCTGCAGGGCACTCTCCCTGTTCCTCCTTATGTAATCTGTTCCATTGTGGAGCCCAACAACTGGGTGCATTCTTGCCTTTTTCAGGATCATTTCCATTAGCTAAGACATCCCTTGCTCAATCACAGAGGAGTCACTACACTCATCATGGATTCTCTTCCTTGGTTACAGAGGATTCTATCTATTCGCCCTGATAATAGAGTACCCATCATGACAACATTTCGAATCCACTCATCCCACCCCTCCTTCAATGTTCTCCCACATATACCCTTCTTTCCAGCACCCCTCTCCTGATCTCTAGCTCACAGTGCTTTTATCCCCTATCCAATCCATCTGCCATTACCAATACACTTCTCCCACTCCGTCCCTCCCTCTACAGTTCCCATCTAGCCACTATCCCTCAGTCATTTAGTTTCTCTTCAGCTTTCTTTCATATCATATTCCACAATCTTCAGCCATTTGCCTCCACCCATCTCCTCCCAGCCTTTGCTGCTATCTCCAACCTTACCTTCCAAATGCCCCCGAGTATTCATTACCCCTCCTTGCTGACATTCTGATCACTTGCCAGCTCTTGCCCCACCCCTTCTTGATATTGGCCATCTCTCCTCTTTTACTCAAGATGAAAAGTCTTGACTCAAAACACTTCCCTCCACAGATGCTGTCAGACCTGTTGAGCTCCTCTATCAGTTTGTTTCTTTACTCCATGTTCTAGCATCTATCGTCCCTTGTGTCTACAGACATTTTTCTGGCAGTAATTGTCTAAAAGCATCAGCTCTCTTTCTTCTGATACATGGTTTGATATATAATGTATATAGTGCCTTACTGTTCGATGAATAAAATCCAACATCATGACAATAATGTCATTCTTGCAGTTTGTAAATGGCACTTATTAATTCACTGAAGCAATTTGGAAAGTGAATTCTGACAGGGTAACTATTTATTGAATTAGAGACATTTGTGTCAAAAAGTATCCTACTACACCAGTACAGTGGTGCTGGTAAAAATGGCTTTGAAGATGATAGATTGTTATATAAATCCAACTAGTTCATTAATGTTCAAGAAGGAAGATAACTTGTCTAATATAATTAGACCTAAATGTAACTCCAGTCTCATGCCCATGTGGTTGACATTTTACTGTAGTGAGAGATACTTCTGTGCCCACAGCAAACCTAATTAAAGATGGGCTATCAGGTGGCAGAAATATCATTATCCTGAAATCAGGAGCATTATTTATTAATAACACTATTCATTTGGTAAGCTCCCACATCTGTTTCCTACTAGAATTTGTCAGAATGTCAAGGAAAGGATGATAATTTGTCAGAAATAGCTTTTCTCAAAAATTCTTCCCACTCTGTCCAATTATATTGCACTAATTTCACAATGAATATTCAAACTAGAAATTATGTGCCCCTACATTTATTATTATAGCTTTGGCTATAATAATAAATGTAGATTAGCTGTACAATAAAAAGCATTGTTGATCATACACCTGAGAACAGTTACAATTTTGCTTTTAGTGAATAATCCTTTGGTGTATAATCTGAGTCAGCCTTTGATTAATGAAAGTTTAAGGGGTCTAATGTAAATGTATAACAGTTCTGTCGGTTATGTTCCATTTCTAACTGTAAAGTGTTGCTGCAACAAAAAAAAACATCTTTACATCTGTGCCTGAACATGGTTCAACTCATATTTTTTTCTCTGATTCAAATCAAATTCAAACATATCTACATATGTCATCCACATTATTATCGTTACGTGTTCTCACAGTCTTGATGTCTTTCATACTGATTATTCATAAGAAAACTAAACATAATGTATTAAATAAAAAACTTAAATTGATTAAATAAATAAATGAGCATTGATGGTCAAAGAAACCAGATTTTAGAGATTATATTTGTTAATACAAAATAGAGAGATGTCAATAACTTGCATTTGTAAAGTAAATATCATGACACTTATGTAACAAAATATAACATGCACAAAACATGACCACTCCGACCAACATAAGACTAGCCACATAACATGACCAAAACCAAGAAATACTAAATAAAATACCGTAGATGGGGATCCCAGAATCAAATAAGAGATGCAGAGTACTTGAAGTTTGGCAAGAGACCATGAAGAGCTACAGGGGAATAGCTCATGATCGCATGCTTCTTGGTTCAGTGATCTGTTTTCTGATGTCCGGTCAGAGTTCCACAGAAGAGACTTAAATAATTGGAGCACATAATCAAAGACACGGCCACTCTGCTCTTTTTCCCTTTGAGCAGAGGATACGGGGGCTTGGGACCCCTGGCACCAAGCTCAGGTCAGCTTTTACTGGTGTCCAACATTTGAACAACATCTCACATGATAAAACCCGAACTCTTAATCTTGCAGTCTACCCTGTTGGGTTCTTGCACTTTGTACACTGCTCTTTCTGTGTTCTTGCACATCTACACTCAGTAGCCATTTTATTAGGTACCCCTTGTGCCTAATAAAGTCACCACTGAGTACATTCATGGTCTTCCTCTGTTGTGGCTGATGTTATGCATTCAGAGATTCCTTCTGCACACCACTGTCGTAGGAAGAGGTTATTTGAGTTATTGTCACCTTCCTAACAGTTTGAAGCAGTCTGACCATTCTAATCTGACTTCTCTCAATAACAGGGTGTTTCTTGTCCAGAGAACTGCCACTCACTGGATGCTTCTTTTCATTTGCACCATTCTCTGTAAACTCTAGAGACCTTTGTGCTTGAAAATCCCAGGAGCTCAGAAGTTCCTGGGGTGCTCAAACCACCCTGTCTTGGAGATAGGGAGAAATTTAAAAGCTAGATACCAAAGTTAGTAATTTTTACAATATTCACAAAATGCTGAAGGAACCCAGCATGTCAGGCAGCATTCATGGAAGTGATCAAACAATTGACGTTTCTTCAGGACCGGAAAGGAAAGCGGAAGGCGCCACTATTTTAGTAATTTTTGGACGGCTACAGTCCTTCACATCATTCAATACAGGAATAGGAGGAAAGGTCAAAGAATGGGTGACAAAAAATGTGTTGTTTGGAGTGATGGGTTGGATTCTTGTGGCAGTTCAGGGGAGATAAAATACTTAATAACCAGACATGTTGCATGTCATTAGGGCCAGGACCAATATTCTTCAAATGTCATTAGAAGTTAGACCAGCTTGTCCATGAGAAGGAAATAACACATGTTGAGTGGTGTCGCAGCAACAAGTTTGCACCCAACATCAGTAAGACCAAAGCGCCAAATGTGGACTTCAGGAAGGCTAAGGAGAGGGAACATAAACTAATCCTCATAGAGGGATCAGAAGTGGAGAATGAGGAATTTTAAGTTCTAGGTGTCAATATCTCTGAGCACCTAATGATGCAGCTATAAAGAAGACAAGACAGTGGCTACATTTTAGTGTGTCAACTAAAGCACTCAAAAACTTTTACAAATATACACTGGAGAGCATTCTGATTGGCTGCATCATTGTCTGGTACGGGGTGGGGGGGTACTGCACAAGATAGTAAGTTGCAGAACCTTGTAAAATTAGTCAGCTCCATCATTGGTACTAGCCTCTGTAGTATCCAAGATATCTTCAAGGAATGGTGCCTGAGGAAGGCGGCAGCCATCATTAAGGATCCCCACCACCCAGAACATGTCCTCTTCACACTGTTACCATTTCAATGAAGTACAGAAGCCTGAAGACACACACTCAGTGATTCAGGAACAGCTTCTTCCCCACTGCCATCAGATTTCTAAATAGCCATTGAACTTATGAACACTACCTCTCCACTTTTTATTTCTTGGTTTTTTCTTTTGCACTACTTATTTTAACTTAACTGCTTAATAGGCATTTATATACTTAATGTAATGGCCGTTTTTTTCTCTATATTTATTTATCATGCATTGCATTGTACTGCTGCTGTAAAGTTAACAAATTTCATGACAAATGCCAGTGATATTAAATCTGATTCTGATTCTGATACAAAATCAGAAGAGGCCAAACTGGATTTAGAAAGTAAGCGTGGAGTAAACAATCCTACTGGCCCCTGTCTTACCCTCCCTCTCCTCTTTCTACCTCACAAATCAACTTTTAAATTTTACCTCTCTCACCTTAAATCCCTTTTGCCACTGTTTAAAGAACGTCATAAATGAATTGTAATCAGTTTAATAAGCTTTATTAGAATGATTCATGGAATGGGAATCTTAGCTGTGAAAAGGTTGGACAGGCAAGGCTTATATCTGCTGCAGTTTAGAAAAGTGAGAGAGGACTTGATTGAAATATACAAGATCCTGGAGGTTCTTAGCAAGGTAACTGTGGAGAGAATATTTCTTCTAATGGGAAAAATATTGAACTATTTAAACTCTTTAAGTCAGAGAAAAGGCAATTTTTTCCCTGTAACTTCTGAGTCTTGGAACTCTTCCTCAAAGAGTAGTAGTGGGAGAGGCTTTGAAAATTTCTTAGGCAGCACTTGACAGGTTTTTTTGAATTGTGAGGCGTTAAAGGCTCAGTGGAATACAAAACTGAGGTAACAATAAGATCAGCCATGATTTTATTGAATGGCGGAACATGCTTGAGGAGCCGAGTGGCCTATTCCTGCTCCTAATTTATAACTTCATGTGCCATTACAGTGCAAAAAGGATATGATTGCACGAGAGACAGCCCAGAGCAGTATTAAGAGGATGTTGTCTGAGCTGGAGAATTATAGTTATGTGCAGAAACTGTCTAGACTGAGATTGGTATCTTTGAACAAAGGAGACAGGGGACACTTAATTGTGGAGTATGACATTTGAAGAGAATCTCAGTCAGCTTGAGAATTTGTGAGAGAATAAAACATTGTCATTTGCTGCATGTATGCCCTCGGAACCACAGTCCTGACTGAGAATTCTGTTGTTACCTCCTGCTGTTACCTGACTCTTTCCTGCTCCCTCTGAACATACAGGGTCATTCTACTCCTTTTCACCACTACTACCAAAACCTTCATGCATAATTATTATAAAAACATATTTGAAAAGATTCAATTTTAAAATAACACACCACTTTTTGCAACCACAGTTATCTCTCCTTTATGAGGTATGGATGTATTTAAGCTGCAGCATCTAAGTCATGCCTAACAGAATCTGTGCAACCAGTAAAGTCTGGAGGCTTGCTGTCTGCACACGGCAATATAAGTTAACACAGAGATGATAGTTGCTATTTTCATGATATTCTCTACAGTTCTATAGGATAGGGAATATCATGGAAAAAGTTAATAAGCTCTATTATAAATTTCCCTTCTATACCTTGGTGTGAGGTGTTGGTGTGGAGATGTTTTGGAGCTTTATGTTGTGTTGAATTTTTCCAAGAATCAGGTTGAGAATGAGATACTTGGATAAGCAAGGAAACAGAAATACAATCTGTATCAGGGGTTTTGAAGTTCACAGGAGAGCGAGATCGGGGTTGGAGAAGAAGCCTAATGGCGATCAGAAGATTGTAGACTGGGCTTTAGGGGAATATTATATGCTCAGGATAAAGATCAATGGGGTTTGGGGAGAAAGTGGCAGGGGACGGTTATTGCAATGCAGTAGTCTCAATGTGAAATTGAGGGGCATTCCAGCAAAGCACTCATGGGACAACGAAGATTATATAGTTGTCCAAGGAGTGCCCAATGATATTTACTCTGGAGTGAGGATGGTTCACCTTCCAATGTTTAAAAAAAAAGTGATAGCCTCCAGGGTTAGTAATATCACTTATGCCCAGAAGTGGAAATCAACTCAGGGATGATTCACCCAGAATTATCTAGTGGTATATCTGGAGTGATGTGTAGTAAACTAGAAATTGTTTTCTTTTCAGTTCACTCCCAATAATATACAGATGCACATTGTTGAAGAGTATAAACAAATTTTAGAGCATTTCTTTTTTACATAGTGTAGCTTGCTTTGTGAAGAGCTTTATTCACACTAAAATGGGATTTCAAAATAAAATATTGCAAGCAAATTTGAGGGAGATCTTGGAAATTTGGGAAGACCAGAACACTCCTAGGCAAAGAAAAATTTGATGTAGACACTTGAGTTTGAGATTTAAATGATTTCTCTCCCTCTTTTATCTGTCTTCACCCACAGCTGGAAGCCCAGAAACAAGCACTGGAAGCTGCACAGAGTGACAACAATCGGCTCCAAGAAGAAAGTGAATTAATGGTTTCGAGTGTTAAAGAATGGATCACAGAGCAAGGGTGAGGAAAACTTATCATTGCTTAACTTTGGAATCTTACAGTACAGAAGGATGTCATTCAGTCCATTTTGCCTCAATATTATTGTGACATTATAATATATTTAGCCCTCATGCCTGAATCTGCCATACAAAAAAATTCTTATTTTTCACTTTAAATCCGTTTCACCCCATTACCCTTAATATCTTTAGTTAGCTGTAATCTCAGATTTAAAATTGACATTGACCAAGCATGAATTGTTACAAAGCTCTCCAGTTCAACTACCTTCTCGTGGCATTCATGTGATATAGCTTTGCTCCACCTGCTTTGTCTATCAGATGTCCTATCTGCCTGAACCAGTGGTTGCGAAAGATCTCACAGTACTTTTTGAAAGGGAAAGAGAAGCTCTTCCAATGATCCTGATCAACAACTGTCCTTCAGTCAACACTAACAAGAATAAGTTTAATGGTTGCTCTCATAATCACAGTTTGCAGGACATACATGTGCACAAATTGGGTATCAATTATGTCTCTAAAGCAAGGGTTCCCAACCTGGGATCCATGGACCCCTTGGTTAATGGTAGGGGTCTGTGGCATAAAAAAGGTTGGGAACCCCTGCTCTAAAGCAACATAGAACACACTTTAAAAATAAAAGGAAAGATCACTGTACAAAAACAAATACAGTGGATTCCAGTTAATTGGGACACATCGGGACCAGTTACATTTTGGCCAAACTTTCATGGAAATAGTTAAAATGGATACAAAAGACAAACTACTGTTTAACTGAGTAACAAATTATGCATTCAAATGAAATACAAAACAAATTAGAAGGCTACCAATATTACTGGTGGTTGCCCATTGTATACCACAATTACAGGAAACCTGAGGAAGAGAGTTTTTAAAGGAGGACAAGCTGTTTTACTGGGGCAGTTCTACTCTCTCAACCTCGGTAGTATAGGTTTATGGTACAAGTAGTCATCACATCTCGGATTTTCCCTGGTTGCAGTGGATTACCATCACTTCTGGGCCTCATCATGCTCTTCAATCTCCATGGGGCATTGCAGAACCATCTTCCTGACCCTTGAATCTCTCAGTTTGCCAGAGTTGACTTTGCCTGCTAGGACTGCCATGTCCCAGTCTCACCAGGCTATGAAAATCGCTGGCTACCCTCACATTGTTTAGCCCACCTATTAAAGCAGTTGTACCAGGGTGTGGCCATTGTTGCATACAAAAAAATCTACTTGGAGCCACAGATGAGAGTTGAGTGTCCAGGGAGAACAAAGGTAACATTCATGATGATTACCAATACCTTCAAATTCTTCATTATTCTTAACTTGTTGAAGTAGTGAAATCATTTTAGTTTCATTCCCGGCCACTTCTGACATCTCGAAGCCTGAATGCTTGAAAACTGCAGAGAGCAAAACAGTTCTGAATTGGCTTACTGCTTATTTAATGCTAACTATCAGTGACAAAGATCACTGGTTTTACAACACAAACGCATGCAACTGACACTATTTAGAAACTGTTCACTCTAAGTATGGTGTGGCGTCTTAACAGCCACACAAGTGCATGCTGCTGACACAAGTGAGAACCTGTTCAGCAAGTTTCCTGTCCGGATTCAGGAGCATAATATCACAAATAAACAAAAGGAATCCGGGCAATTTTCTCGATTAGTTTTTGTTCTTTAAGAGTTGCCCCAGATAAGTAATTGCTCTGATTAACCAATGGCCCAATTAACTGGAATCCACTGTACTTAATTATCAGCAAGAGAAAACAAAAAAAATGAAGTAGCATGCAATTTACAGAGGAAACGTAAGAATTATTGTGTCTCCATAACTAAGAAAATGACATTTTATTTGATTAAGGTAACAGTCACCCATGCAAAGGCAGTACTTACATATGACAAAAAAAATAGCAGTTTCACCTTATATACATCCATATCATTGACGAGTAAACTTCTTTTCTTTCTAAATCTTTTTATTAATATTAGTAATATGGACAGAATACAGATGATATATTGATAAAGAAATTACCAACATAGACATTCCATTACATATGAAAAAAAAACATACATAATAGTTACAATATAAATGAGTTTACCAAGACATAAGCCATAAGATATATGTATGGACATAGTAAATCTAAATATTTCATAATGTATAATATAAAAAAAAACAGAAAAAAGAAAGAAAAAAAAACAAAAAAAAATTATATAATGCAGAACTAGCTAATCTAATCTAATAACTATAACTAATAAGTAATATAAAAGAAAAAAAAACAAAAAAGAAGGAAAAAAAAAACGGCCTTTTATAATATCTCACAAAAATAAGTATTCATCAATGCCGTCACTTCCGGTCCTCTCAAAATACATAAGCTGAAAACTGGGAAATCAAATGAACTTGGCACAGGGTCATATTACATCATATGAAAATGTTGAATAAATGGTCTCCATAACTTTTCAAATTTAATAGAAGTCTCAAAAGTACCACTTCTAATTTTTTCTAAATTTAAACATAACATAGTTTGAGAGAACCAATTAAATACAGTGAGAGGATCAATTTCTTTCCAATTCAACAATATAGATCTTCTAGCCATCAGAGTTAGAAATGCAATCATTCGACGGGCTGAAGAAGATAAATGCAGTGAATCTAACATTGGTAAACCAAAAATTGCGGTAATAGGATGAGGTTGTAAATCAATATTCAAAACCGCAGAAATAATATCAAAAATATCTTTCCAATATTTCTCCAAAAATGAACACGACCAAAACATGTGAGTTAAAGACGCAATTTCAGAATGACATCTATCACAAATAGGACTTATATGAGAGTAAAAATGAGCTAATTTATCCTTGGACATATGGGCCCTATGTACGACCTTAAATTGTATTAGTGAATGTTTGGCACATAACGATGATGTATTAACTAATTGAAGAATTCTATCCCAATTCTCACTAGAAATACTAAAACTAAGCTCTCTTTCCCAATCCTGTTTAGTCTTATAAAGAGGCTCTGAACGTATCTTCATAATTATATTATATTATATTATATTATATTAGACCCTTTTTGAAAAGGGTCTAATTCAAATAAACTCTCCAAAGTATCTGAAGGCACAAAATTTGGAAATGTAGAGAGTACAGAACTTAAAAAATGTCTAATCTGTAAATATCTAAAAAAATGAAATCTCGGCAAGTTATATTTGTTGGATAATTGTTCAAAAGACATGAAACAATTATCTAAAAATAAATCAGAAAATCTTAGTAATCCCTTAGTTTTCCAAGCTGAATAAGCTTGATCTATAATGGAAGGATGAAAAAAACAATTAGATACAATAGGACTATTTAAAACGAATTGAGTCAACCCAAAAAATCTCCGAAATTGAAACCATATACGCAATGTATGTTTAACTATCGGGTTGTCAATTCATTTCGGCAATTTAGAAAGAGCAAAAGGGAGAGAAGTCCCTAAAATAGAACCCAAAGCATAAGCTGATACCGATTTAGTTTCTAAACTCACCCAACAAGGGTCAAAAGATCCACCCCCATCTTTCAACCAACATAACAAATAACTAATATTAACTGCCCAATAGTAAAATCTGATATTAGGTAATGCTAACCAACCTTCCTTTTTTGTCTTCTGTAAATATGTTTTACCTAACCTGGGATTTTTATACTGCCATATATATGAAGAAATTTTAGAGTCAACATTAGTAAAAAAAGATTTCGGGATAAAAATTGGTATCGCTTGAAAAATATATAAAAACTTAGGTAAAATAACCATCTTAATAGCATTAATCCTACCAATTAGGGATAGAGACAAAGGTGACCACTTAGTAAACAAACCTTTAATCTGATCAATTAAGGGTAAAAAATTAAATCTAAACAAATCTTTATGGTTTTTTGTGATTTTGATCCCTAAATAAGTAAAAGAGTCATTAACTAATTTAAAGGGTAAATTTCCATAAATTGGGACCCGTTTATTCAATGGAAACAATTCACTTTTATTAAGATTTAACTTATACCCAGAAAACTCACTAAATTGAGCCAATAATGATAAAACTGCTGGAATGGATTTCTCCGGGTTAGAAATGAATAATAATAAATCATCTGCATACAAAGATAACTTATGAATATCTGTCCCACGATTAATACCCAAAATATCCTGTGATTGTCTGATGGCAATTGCCAAAGGTTCTAAGGCAATGTTAAATAGTAATGGACTAAGAGGACATCCCTGTCTAGTGCCCCGAAATAGGCGAAAAAAGGGAGATCTTTGATTATTGGTAACCACTGAGGCTACTGGAGTATGATAAATCAATTTAATCCATGATATAAATATCGGACTAAAATTAAACTTCTCCAACACATTAAATAAGTAAGGCCATTCAACTCTGTCAAATGCTTTCTCCGCATCTAATGAAATCACGCATTCTGAAGTATCATGTGAGGGAGTATAAACAATATTCAACAATCTCCTAATGTTAAAAAAAGAATAACGATTTTTAATAAAGCCAGTTTGATCATCTGAAATAATTTTGGGTAATACCTTCTCCAATCTAGATGCCAGTAACTTAGAAAAAATCTTGGAGTCTACATTCAATATAGGTCTATAAGAAGCACAATTAGTAGGGTCTTTATCTTTCTTCAATATTAGAGAAATGGAAGCTCTATAAAAAGATTGTGGCAAATTCCCTAATCTAATGGCCTCCTCAAAAACCTTACCTAACCAAGGGGAAAGAGTAGCGGAAACGAGTAAACTTCTGACAGCATTTCTAACAAATACACCAAGAGTTAATTTGGGATGCTGTGTGAGGAAGGTTATTGCTTATTAATGCATAAATATTCATTTATGCCAAGATTTCTTTTTTACAAATGCAACCAATGCAACATAAACTCTTGGACTTGGCTTCAAAAATGGATGTTATTGTTTTCTTCCTCTTAAACAAGTTGTATTTACATTTGCACTTCTCACATAAACACCAACTTTTCCATAAGACTATAAGATATAGGAGCAGAATTAGGCCATTTGGCCCATAGAATCCGCTCCACCATTTCACCGTGGCTGATCCATTTCTCCTCTCAGCCCGAATCTCTGGCCTTCTGACCATAACCTTTCATGCCCTGACCAGTCAAGAATCTAACAACCTGTGCCTTGAATATGCATGAAGACTTGGCCTCCACAGATGCACGTGCCATTGAATTCCACAGAAGCAACACTTCCTGGCTAAAAAAATTTCTCTTCATCTCCAGTTTAAAAGGACACCCCTCTATTTTGATGCAGTGTCCTCTGGTCTTAGACACTCCTACCACAGGAAACATCCCTTCCGCATCCATTCTATCAAGGCCTTTTACCATTCAATATGTTTCAATTAGTTCACCCTCATTCTTCCAAATTCCAGTGACGACAGGCCCAGAGCCATCAAACACTTTTAATATGACAAACTGTTTAATCCTGGAATCATTTTTGTGGACCTGCCTTGTAACCTCTCTAGGTTCAGCACGTCCTTTCTAAGATAAGAGGCCCAAAACTGCACACAATACTCCAAGTGAGTCCTAACTTTATTAAGTCTCCTTGCTTTTATATTCAGTCCTCTTGAAATTAATGCTAATATTGTGAAACCACCTGGTTTCCTTGGCTGCGTTAATCTAAGAAATACACATTCTGGTCCCACCAAACATGTGAGATTGAGATGGCTCTCCCACACAAAACCCTGATTTGTGTGGATGCTGTGTAATCTGCTACCCTTTTACAACTCAGTGCCAAGAAATAACAGACAGCACACTGCATACAATTGAATGAATTATATTTATGAATCTTTACTAAAGAGTTAGTAAAGAAAAGAAAGAAAAAACAAAATGGGGCCATTGTAATTAAACAGTAAAATGCGCACAAGTTGGAGTTCAACTCTACCAAAAGTAACGCATATTCACCAATCCTCAGCAAACCCTGGCACTTTGCTCCATCAAATCATGGTCCCCTATACAACCATAGAACATTACAGCACAGAAACAGGCCTTTTAGCCCTTCTTGGCTTTGCGGAACCATTTTCCTGCCTAGTCCCACTGACCTGCACCTGGGCCATATCCTTCCAAATCCCTCTCATCCATATACCTGTCCAAGTTTTTCTTAAATGTCAAAAATGAGCCCGCATTCACCACTTCATCTGGCAGCTCTTTCCACACTCTCACCACTCTCTGTGTGAAGAAACCCCCCATAATGTTCCCTTTAGATGATTTAGATGAGGGAATTAAATGCAGCATCTCCAAGTTTGCAGATGACACAAAGCTGGGCGGCAGTGTTAGCTGTGAAGAGGATGCTAAGAGGATGCAGGGTGACTTGGATAGGTTAGGTGAGTGGGCAAATTCATGGCAGATGCAATTTAATCTGGATAAATGTGAGGTTATCCACTTTGGTGGCAAGAACAGGAAAACAGATTATTATCTGAATGGTGGCCAATTAGGAAAAGGGAAGATGCCGAGAGCTGCGAAAACTAAATTGGGGAATAGACTGGACATAAGGACCTGCTTCGAGTATCACTGTATTCCCACCGTGTTTAACACCACCCCCTCCCCGTCAGCCGGTCCGCAAGAATATTGTCAATATTAAACCGGTCCGCGGTGCTAAAAAAGGGTGGGTACCCCTGGTGTTTATACATTATTTCTACTTCCAAGTTGCGGGGTTTTACTTTCGGTGTTTTCTGCACCAGTGCGCATGCGTGTAACTAAATTGATCTGGGGTTGATCTTGCCTTTTACTAAGGCCAAGGTAGGGCATCTTAGTCTTAAAAAGGTTGGTGACTACTATTCTAGCTTATCACTTTTCAAGTTCTCATCCAAGTACATTTGAATGTGATGAGATCTTGGACTTCACTCTTTCAAGTAATGAGTTCCAGTACCCTTCTACATTTTGCTGAAATCATTTTTCTCAGCCCTCCTCCATACCAAGGTCCTTTGTTATGGACATCTTATGCAAGGTACACAGGGCAGTTGTGCTCATAGCTTTATCCTTTCAAAAAAATCACAGCACTTACATAACCACTTACAACTTAGTTACTATCCTTGTAAATCTACAAGTGTTATTGCATCCTTTCTGCAGTGTGGTTACCAGAATTGTACACAAAACCTCTATTGTGACAGAACTAAGAATGTACATTTCCAGCATGACTTTCCTGCTCCTATCTAATCCTAGCTATCTGCTAATGAAGACAAGAATCCCATATGTCTTCTTAACTAATATATCTACTTATTCTGCCACCTGTGGGCATATGCTACAAGGTTCTTCTTGGTATTTTTTGATCTTGGTATTATGTAATATCGTGTTACCCTTTTGGTATTACCCTTTGTAATAGCCTAACTTCACAGCTTTATCATTAAATTCCATTTGCCATATTCATGTCCAACAAGCTACTTTCTGATATCGTAAATAATTAGAATTGAATTGAATTAAATTTCGGTTCATTGTCATTTAAAAACCACAACCTGCAATGCAGTTAAAAAATGAAACAATATTACTCCAGAATGATATCACAAAAGCACATGACAAAACAGACTACATCAGAAAATCCACATAATGTTTGGCAATCCTCAAATCCAGAGTCTGGAGAGGCTGCTGTGTATTAATAACGTGCTACCATCTTAGTGCGTTTCCCAGAAAGGAGCGCCAAATCCACCAGACAAAACAAGACTACCCAGACACATCAAGTCAGGAGACCAACTCTATGATCCAACAAACCAAAAACTAAAACTACAAGATCTACACAAAACCACATAGTTACAACTGTGAAAACAATACCATAATTGATAAAAAAAAACAGACCATGGACACAGTAAAAGTAGTCCAAAGATGTTAAAAGACTATAAGTTCGAAGGAAACCAGTACACAATTTCCACAAGTCCTCAGGGTCCCAATAGACTCATCATCCCATGCAGACAGCAGAAGGGAATACCCCCACTGTGGACTTCCACGGCTCCATCAAACCCAGCCTCGCAGACACAGCACAAGTTGAAAGCGCCCTGACTGCAGTGGACTCCGAGTCCATCGAACCTCCGAGCTTCCGACCATCCCCTGCAGCACAGCCTCTCTGAGCACCATCCTCAGCCGAGTGCACTATGACACCCCACCACCGGCCACCAGCAACGCAACCCCAAGGACTGGGGGCCTGTTCTTCCCAGCAGAGACCCGGACCTCACAACAGCAGCAGCAACGAAGAAGGCCTTCCTGGAGATTTCCAGATATTTCTCCATGCTCCCACATCCATTTTTCGTTAGATTAGGATTGTGTACAGCACTCAGCTTGACAAATAACAGATAGAACTGGCAGAGGCAGTTCAGCCCATCATGTATATGCTCAGTCCCACCAGAGCATCATTCCCCTGCTCTTTCCTCATAAGTTTGCAAACTGTTCTTTCACAGGCATCCATTCAGTGTGCATGTGTATACTTATGTGTATACTTACGTCATCATATCCTTTAATCAAAATTTTAAATCTGCAATCGTTGGCCATTAGGCCTTCTGAGAATTGTAAAAGTTCCATTATTTACTTTCTCTAAACCACTCCTTTATCAATTACCTTCTATCAATCTTTGCGCAATCTGCAAATTTTATCCTATCCGTCACCTTCCCTCTTGGTATCATTTACAAGCTTCCTATTTACTGTATGGTGGTCTTATTTAAGTCTGTGTCATTAATCTGTATCTTTAAAAGCAAAAAGTTGAGCCCTAGAGATTAAAGTGGGATAACTTGCCATGATTATAGTCACTGAGACGGGAAGTAAAAGGGAAAGAAAACTGCACATTGAGTTGCTTTTATCAGCACGATGTAAATGACAAATAGATTATTACTCTTATATTAAACAGGATAGAATTTTTTGACTTATTAATTTATGCAGTATACTTAACTCTTAGAAAAGATAAAGTAATCTTGCACTTTTTTTCTCTTTAGGCATGCAAATAATATTTTGAGTTCAAAAATCCAACAGCAAAACCAACTTGTCTCACGCTTAACTATGGATAAAGTGTAAGCAATCAAATATCTCTGCATTTAATATATGTTGTAACGTATGTCATAGTTTGTCCTCCTGCTGTGCTTTTAACAAATCCTGTGTTATTCTATCTATGTTCTCATTTGCTAACTGCTCCCATTCACTTATTGGTCAGATAAAGGCATGTCCTCATGATCAGCTCAGTTTTATCCTAAAAGAGACAATCTTCTTTCCCATCCTCCATACAGCTTAACAGTCTTTTTTTGGTTACTCTGTTCTGATGGGGGGTCTTGAACCTGAAATGCCAACTCTTTTTCTCTTTGACAGATACAGCCTGACCTGTATCAGTCCTGTATTTTCTATATTTTCTGTTTTTGTTTTACTGGTTGGAAGTTAATTAACCCAGTTTAAATACTGTGATTAAACATAAAATAATGAAAACCATGAAGGTTATCTTTTAAAATGGCAAATTAAGTGATTCAAATATTGTCTCATTTAATAAAGTGGCATATGATTAAAGTGCATACAGAAAAGGGTTTGAAAACAGTAAATGAACTAATGAGATTGTAGATTGTATTCAAGAACTAATAGGGCAGATCTTCCAATTAATGGCAAATCAGGCACGCATGCATTCCCTCTGGACTGTTTCTTCAGACATGTTCCCAGGCACAACCTCCCAAGGTGAATATAGCTGATTGGCAAAGACTGTTCCAGGTGAAGTCCTTCCAACCTAAGTGGCCAGCTTCTCTCCTCAGTATTTAGACATCTGGAAAGGCCTCACCCCAACTCACTGGCTTTTTAAGACGTTAGGTTACATATGTAAGACAGGTGGGTGTTGATCTACTACAGTCAACCTACACAGCTGCTTTGAGTGTCCTATGGACTCGGACCCCAAGATCCCTCCGATCCTCCACACTGCCAAGCGTCTTACCATTGATACTATATTCTGTCATCATATTTGACCTACCAAAATGAACCACTTCACACTTATCTGGGTTGAACTCCATCTGTCACTTCTCAGCCCAGTTTTGCATCCTATCAATGTCCCGCTGTAACCTCTGACGGCCCTAAACACTATCCACAACACCTCCAGCCTTTGTGTCATCAGCAAATTTACTAACCCATCCCTCCACTTCCTCATCTAGGTCATTTTTAAAAACCACAAAGAGTAGTGGCGCCAGAACAGATCCCTGCGGCACCCCACTGGTGAGCGACCTCCATGCAGAATATGACCCATCTACAACCACTCTTTGCCTTCTGTGGGCAAGCCAGTTCTGGATCCACAAAGCAATGTCCCCTTGGATCCCATGCCTCCTTACTTTCTGAATAAGCCTTGCATGGGGTACCTTATCAAATGCCTTGCTGAAATCCATATACACTACATCTACTGCTCTTTCTTCATCAATGTGTTTAGTCACATCCTCAAAATATTCAATCAGGCTCATAAGGCACAACCTGCCTTTGACAACGCCATGCTGACTATTCCTAATCATATTATATCTCTCCAAATGTTCATAAATCCTGCCTCTCAGGATCTTCTCCATCAACTCACCAACCACTGAAGTTAGCCTCACTGTTCTATAATTTCCTGGGCTATCTCTACTCCCTTTGTTGAATAAAAGAACAACATCCACAACCCTCCAATCCTCCGGAACCTCTCCGGTCCCCATTGATGATTCAAAGATCATCGCCAGAAGCTCAGCAATCTCCTCCCTCTCCTCCCATAGTAGCCTGGGGTACATCTCATCTGGTCCCGGCGACTTATCTAACTTGATGCTTTCCAAGAGCTCCAGCACATCCTCTTTCTTAATATCTACATGCTCAAGCTTTTCAGTTTTCGATGGCATTTGATAAGGTCCCACATAGGAGATTGGTGGGTAAAATCAGAGCTCATGGCATTGGGGGGAAGATATTGACATGGATAGAAAACTGGTTGGCAGATAGAAAGCAAAGGGTAACGGTGAATGGGTGTTTCTCAGAATGGCAGGTGGTAACTAGTGGGGTGCCACAGGGCTCGGTATTGGGACAGCTGTTTACAATTTACATCAACGATTTAGATGAAGGCATTGAGAATAACATCAGCAAGTTTGCTGATGATACTAAGCTGGGTGGCAATGTGACATGTGATGAAGATGTTAGGAGAATTCAGCGTGACGGGTAGGCTGAGTGAGTGGGCAGATACTTGGCAGATGATGCTTAATGTGAGTAAGTGTGAGGTTATCCACTTTGGGAGTAAGAACAGGAAGGCAGATTATTATCTGAACAGTGTAGAGTTAGGTAAGGGAGAAATACAAAGAGATCTAGGAGTCCTTGTTCATCAGTCACTGAAGGTGAATGAGCAAGTGCAGCAGGCAGTGAAGAAGGCTAATGGAATGTTGGCCTTTATTACAAAGGGAATTAAGTACAAGAGCAAGGAAATCCTTTTGCATTTGTACAGGGCCCTGGTGAGACCACACCTGGAGTATTGTGTACAGTTTTGGTCTCCAGGGTTAAGGAAGGACATCCTGGCTATAGAGGAAGTGCAGTGTAGATTCACGAGGTTAATTCCTGGGATGTCCGGACTGTCTTACGCAGAGAGGTTAGAGACACTGGGCTTGTACATGCTGGAATTAAGGAGATTGAGGGGGGATCTGATTGCAACATATAAGATTACTAGGGGATTGGACAAGATAGAGGCAGGAAATATGTTCCAGATGCTGGGAGAGTCCAGTACCAGAGGGCATGGTTTGAAAATAAGGGGTAGGTCATTTAGGACAGAGTTAAGGAAAAACTTCTTCTCCCAGAGAGTTGTGGGTGTCTGGAATGCACTGCCTGAAAAGGCAGTGGAGGCCAATTCTCTGGATGCTTTCAAGAAGGAGCTAGATAAGTACCTTATGGATAGGGGAATCAAGGGATATGGGGGCAAGGCAGGAACCGGGTATTGATAGTAGAAGATCAGCCATGATCTCAGAATGGTGGTGCAGGCTCGAAGGGCCGAATGGTCTACTTCTGCACCTATTGTCTATTGTCTATTGTCTAAGTCTGCACTACAATCACCAAGATCCTTTTCTATAGTGAATACTGAAGTAAAGTATTAATTAAGTACCCCTGCTATTTCCGCCGGTTCCATACACATTTTCCCACTGTCACATTTGATAGGTCCTATTCTCTCACGTCTTATTGAGGAAGTTTAGGTTTAGGATAAAGAGGCTTAGGCAAGAATGGCTGAAGGCTATAGGTCGATTTTCTCTTTTTAAAGTTTCTTTCTTTCGTATTGCACAGTTATATTAGTGGGAATGCCTCTCAGGATAGTGAAATCCTCCTGTTGTGAGATATGGGACAGCAGGGAGATCTCCAGTGTCCAAATGACTACAGCTGCAAGATGTGCACCCAACTGCAGCTTCTTACTTACTGTGTTCAGGAATTGGAGCTGGAGCTGGAGTTGGATGAAATCTCAATCATTCAGGAGGCTGATGGGTTGATCAACAGGTGATACCGTGGGGTAGTTATACCCAAAATGCAGTACACAGGTAACTGGGCGATAGTCAGGTGGGGGAACAGGAATAGGCAGCCAATTCAGAGTATCCCTGTGGCTATTCTCCTCAACAACAGGTATAGCACTTGGGATACTGTTGAGGGGATCTCCTAGCAGAGGAGCCAGGTCTCTGTGGCTCAGAAAGGAAGGGATGAGAAGAGGCAAGCTGTAGTGAAACATAAAACCAAAAGCTGTGGATGAACCATAAGCTACGCCATTTGCTGACAGCTAGATCTATGGCATTTAAGTCTGGTGACCCAGGTCTGTCCAAGGTATGACTTGTGGAGGGCTATTTCAAGAGCAAAGATACAATTCTGAGAAAGGTTGGAGGCTACATTCGATTCATGTCAACTCTGGCAGGGCTTGCAAGGCATTACGTCCTACCAAGCGAAACCCAGTAGCTTAAATGGCAGTGATGCTTCACTACCAGATGAAGTCAAAGCTTTCTATGCCTGCTTTGAAAGGGGAAATATAATTACAGCTGTGAGGATCCCTGCTGCAAATGGTGACCCCAGGACCTCTGTCTCGGAGGCTGATGTTAAGCTGTCTTAAAGGAGGGTAAACCCTGGGCCTCTGTACTTCCCTCTGCAATTGAATCCTTGACTTCCTAACCAGAAGACCAAAATCTGTACTGATCGGTGATAATATCTCCTCTTAGCTGACAGTCAGCATTGGTGTGTGCTTAACCCACTGCTCTACTCCCTGTATATTAATGATTGCATGGCTAGGTATAGCTCAAATGCCATCTGTAAAGTTACTGATGATACAACTGCTGTCAGTAGAATCTCAGATGGAGATGATAGTGCATACAAAAGCAAGATATACCAGCTAGTTGAGTGGTGTTGCAGCAACAATCCTGCACTCATTGTTAGTAAGATGAAAGAGCTGATTGTGGATTTCAGGAAAGATAAGATGAGGGAACATCAACCAATTCTCTTAGAGGGATTGGAAGGGAAGAGAGTGAGTAATTTCAAATTCCTGGATGTCAAGATTTCTGAGGGTCTAACCTTATCCAATATATTGATGCAGTTATAAAGAAGACACAACAGTGGCTATATTTCATTAGGAGTTTGAAAAGATTCAATTTGTCACCTAAAACACTTGAAAACTTCATTAGATGTACCATGGAGACCATTCTGACAGGTTGCATCACTTCTGGTATGGGGATGGGTCCTACTGCACAGGCCCAAACAGGAAGTTGTAAAATTAGTCAGCTCCATCTTTGGTACTGGCCTTCATAGAATCCAGGACATCTTCAAGGAGTGGTGCCTCAAAAAGGCTATGTCCATTATTAAGGACCCCAATCACCCAGGGTATGCCCTCTTCTCATTGTCACCATCAGGAATGGGGTACAGAAGCCTGAAGGCACATACTGAGTGATTCAGGAACAGCTTCTTCACCTCTGCCATTTGATTCCTCAATGGATATTCAACCCATGAATACTACCCTACTTTTTTTTTCCTTCTTTAAAACATATTATTTCTGTTATTACAAATTTTAACCTATTCTATATATGTGTATTCACTGTAATTGATTTACTTGGTTATATATTTATTTTTCTGTCTAGATTATCACATATTGCATTGAACTGCTGTTAAGTTAACAAATTTCACGACACTTGCAGGTGATAAACCTGATTCTGATAGGGGACCCAATGGTTAGGGGAACTGACAAGAGTGCTGTGGACAAAAATGAGTTTCCCAGGTGGTACTCTATGTTTCCTCCTGAGTACCTGGCTCAGGAACATCTTGGATTGAATTCCTAGCTTTCTTAAGTGAGAGAGTGGGCAGCCAGAGGTCATGGTCTATGTCACTACCAACGAAATGGCTAGAAAGGGTGATAAGGGCTTGCAAAGTCAGTTAGGGAGTTAGGTGCCAAGTTAAAGGACAGAACCTCCAGAGTCATAATTGCAGTATTGCTACCCGTGCTACCTGCTAGCAAGGCCAGAAATAAGAAGATCATACAGTTTAACATGTGCCTAAGGAGTTGCCTTATGAGGAAGTGCTTCAGATTTTTGGATCATTGGGCTCTCTTCCAGGGAAGATGGACTTGTACAAAAGGGATGTTTGCACCTGTACTGGAGGAAAAATCCCTAAAGGAAGGTTTGCTCATGCTGCATGGTGGTGTGTGGGGAGGGGGGGGGGAAGAGGACAGGCTGAAGAGCTCATCTACAGAAGCTACAAGGGTGGAACAGAAGAGTAAGAAAGGTATGACTATGTTCATGGGATTATATTATAGACTTCCCAATAGGTAGTGGGATTTACAGGATCCAAGTTGTGGAGAGATTCTGGACTGTTATAAGATATATGAGATTATGATAATAGGTGATTTTAACTTTCCAGAAATTGATTGGGACTTCCATACTGTAAAAGGGCTGGTTAGGATAGTATTTGTCAACTGTGTTCAGGAAAGTGTACTTAATACGTAGAGTTTCCAACTAGAAAGGGTATAATATTAGATCTCCAATTAGGGAATGAGACAGGGAAGGTGACAGAAATTTGTGCAGGGAATACTTTGTATCGGGTGATCAGAATGCCATCAGTTTCAACATAACTCTGGAGAAGGATAGGTCTGATCCTTGGGATGAGATTCTAACTTGGAAAACGTCTCATTTTGATGGTATCAGAAAGGATCTAACAAGTATGGATTGGTGCAGGTTGTTTTCTGGCAAAGACATGCTTGATAAATGGAAGGCCTTCAAAGATGATATTTTGAGGGTACAGAGTTTGTATATACCTGTCAGAAAAGAAGACACGAATAACAGGTTTAGAGAACCTTGGTTTTCAAGAGCTATCGAAGCCCTAGTTAAGAAGAATAAGGAACAAATGAGGCACTTGAGGAGTATAAGAAATACAAGAGAACACTTAAGAAATATATTAGGAGGATTAAAAGAAGGCATGAGATTGCTCTAGCAGACAAGGTGAAGGAGAATCCCAACAGCTTCTACAGATACATTATGAACAAAATGATAGTAGGGACAAAATTGATTCTCTTGCTAATCAGAGTGGTCATCTATGCATGGAGCTGAAAGAAGTGGGGGTGATCTTAAATGGATTTTTTTGCATCTGTATTTACTCGGGAGACAGACACAAAGTCTATAGATGTGAGGCAAAACAGCAGTGAGGTCATGGGCCATATACAAATTACAGAGAAGGAGCAGTTTGCTGTCTTGAGGCAAATTGAAGTGGATAAATCTCCAAGGCCAGACATTGTGTTCCCTTGGATCTTGTTGAAGGCTAGTGCCGATATTGTAAGGGCCCTAGCAGAGATATTTAAAATGTCTTTTGCACTAAGTGAGGTGCCTGAGAATTGAAGGATCGCCAATGTTATTCCATTTTATAAGAAAGGCTCTAAGAATAAGACAGGAAATTATAAGCCAGTGAGCTTGATATCACTAGTGGGTTTATTATTGGAAGGTACTCTAAGGGACCAGATGTATAAGTATTTGGATAGACAGGAACTGATTAGGGATAGTCAACATGGCATTGTGCATGGTAGGTTGTGTTTAACCAATGTTCTGGAGTTTTTTAAGGAAGTAACCAGGAAAGTTGATGAAGGCCTAGTAGTGGATGTTGTCTACATGCACTTTAGTAAGGCAAATGACAAAGTCCCGCAGGGGAGGATGGTCAAGAAGGTTCAGTCACTCGGCATTCAGGATGAGGTAGCAAATTAGATTAGACAGTTGTGCTTGCAGGAGAAGCCAAGGAGTGGTAGTAGATGGTTGCTTCTCTGACTGAAGGCCTGCAACTAGTGGTATGCCAGAGTGATCGGTGCTGGGTCCATTGTTGTTTGTCATCTATATCAATGATCTGGATGATACTGTAATAAACTGTATCAGCAAATTTGCAGATGACATGAAGATCAGGGGTGTAGTGGACAGCAGGAAAGCTATCAAGACTTGTAGCAGGATCGGGACCAGTGGGAAAATGGGCTGAAAAATGACAGATGGAATTTAATGCTGACAGATATGAGCTGCTGCACCTTGGGAGGACATACCAGGGTAGAGCGTTAAGGAGTACAGTAGAACAAAGAGATCTGGGAATCCAGATGCGTAATTCCAAGAAAGTAGCATCATAGGTAGATAGGGTAGTAAAGAGAGCTTTTGTTACATTCGCCTTAATAAATCAAAATACTGAGTACAGGAGTTGAGATGTTGAGATGATACAGGAGGCCGAATCTGGTATTGTGTGTATTGTGTACAATTCTGGTCATCTACCTACAGAAAAGATATCAAAAGGATTGAAAGAGTGCAGAGGAAATATATGAGATGTTGCTAGGCCATAAAGACCCAAGTTAAAGAGAAAGGTTCTAAAGTGTAGGAGAATGAGGGGAGATTTGATAGAGGTACAGCATAAGCAATTATGGGGTGTGTAGCTGGAGTAAATGCAAGCAGACTTTTTTTTTCCCCACTGAGGTTTGGGTGAGACTAGAACTCGAGTTCATGTTTTAAGGTTGAAAGGGGTCTTCTTCACTTAGAGGGTTGTGAGAGGGTGGAACGAATTGCCAGCAGAAGTGGTGGATATGGGTTTGATTTCAATATTTTAGAGTCATTTGGATATTGGAATATCGATGGGAGGGGTATAGAGGGCTTCAGGCTGGGTACAGGTCAATGGGACTAGGCAGATTAATAGTTCAGCATGGACTAGATGAGACTTAAAGTCTGTTTCTGTGCTGTAGACTCCCTAATATTTCATTCAACTCTCTAATGTTTCATTTAAAAGTTCAAATGAGAATGATCCAGAGTAATTTGATAGTTTCAGTAAGAATCTTGCTTCTAATTAAATCTTTGTAACAAATGTATTTCTTAATGATTACAATGTCACAATATTGTTTCACAGTTGTTTACAGGAAACCATTAAAAATTTGAACCAAGAATTGAAGGTGGTAAAAACTGAGATGGAAGAAAAGAAGAACAAAACAGAACAATTAAAGATATATAAAGTACAGTATACGGTATTTCCATTGCGCAGTTTTAGCAGTAATTAATGTGATTTGAGCAGTAATTGATCTTATCCAATTTCATATTCCATTCTGCCTTCAAATCATAAAGTTGTGAACTTTCACATTTCCAGTGCCTTGTTTATTTTTATGAATAAACCTAATCTTTCCAGTTAAAAGGCATAAATTGTAAAATAAAATCTTTTTTGTTTTAGCAAAGTCTCTTGTTCTAAAATTTAAATATTACTAGCATTCAAAAACAGTAACACACACAAAATGATGGAGAAACTCATTAGGCCAGGCAGCATCTATGGAAACAGTACAATCAAGGTTTTGGCCCAAAACATCAACTGTACTTTTTTCCACAGATGCTACCTGGCCTGCTGAGATCCTCCAGCATTTTATGTGTGTTACTCAGATTTCCAGCATCTGCAGATTTTTTTGTTTAGTGTTCTGTAATTATTGTTTGTGTTTCCTTCATGTGTATAGTACTTGATAAGCTTTAATAGTCAGAATACTCAATGACTATAATAGTGGTTCTTTTTAATAGGCATCCCGCTTGGTGGTGCAATAACATCAGCGCTGGACTCTGGAGCAAAGGTTCCCGAGTTTGAATCCAAGTCGGGTTGAGTGTCAAGCTAGCAACTTGGCCTCACATAAACAAGAATAGCTTGCTACGGAAACACCGTCATGACAGTGCCCTGATAACTCCACTGCCAAGTTAAGGGCTATTCTTCTTCTTCTTCTTCTTTTAATAGGCATTACAGAGTCACGGTGGCAGTCAACAAATACTGCTCAATCAACACGATAGTCAACTGAAGGATCAAGAGTAAGTGATTATGTCATATCTACACTTAAATACTGTATCTTCTACTGCATTTGTTTATAAGTAATATTTTTAGCATATTAGTAATTTCACTACGCCCAATGAGCTTTAGCTAAGCTTTTCTGTTTCAGTAACATTCAGAATGAACCACTAAAACTATATTTTAATATTTCTAAAAAGTAATTGAAAGTCAAAGCAAAAGTCAGTTTTATTCGAGTTCAACATAATTAAAATTTGTTCCTTTTTATTGTGTTTTAAGATGGATTTGGTTTACAACAATATAAATAAAGGTGAGCACCACATGGCCTTTCTGAGGCAGCTGACTCTGTAATTGGAAATTCAATGCTGGCGGTGTTGTCCCAGAGAGAGTGGTGAGGATGGGCTGCCAATCACTCCAACAGATTTGGAGTATTTACAGAGAGAGTATTGGTGCTTTATGGATCACTGAAAATAGCATTTGCCTCTTGGTAGAAATGTTGGTATCTTTTATGCTTAAGTCATTGCTTTATTGTATGAAAAGATGCTTCACTGAAGAATTAAGTAACTGTTTAAACTGTTCAGTCGAGATATAAGAGATTGCAAATGTTGGAATTAGCACCTGCAGTTCAATGCATAGACACTGCTGTACTCTCCGGGTTCCTCCAGAAGATTTTTTGTTTTTTTCAGATTCCAATGAAATTTCACGACACATGCTGGTGATAATAAATCTGACTCTGCAATTGCTAATATTTTGGTCTCTCCTCTGACGTTAAACCTATGGCCTCTAGTTATAACTCCTCTGACCTGGAAAAGATTCTGACTAACCTCACATAAACTTAATATTCATTTGTTCATTATGTGCCATGTCACATGATGTGGGAAATCATGGTCTTTCCATTACCATGATTGTTCTTGGCAAATTTTTCTACTGAAGTGGTTTGCCATTGCCTTCTTCTGGGCAATGTCTTTACAAGACGGGTGCTTGGCATCTGTGGTTGCATAACCAGAACTTGTGATATGCACCATCTGCTCATATGAACATCCACCACCTGCTTCCTTTACAGGGAGAAGGCAGGAGAATGAGATTGAGAGGGATAATAAATTAGCCACAATGGAATGGCAGGGCAGTCTTGATGGACCAAATGGCCTAATACTGCTCCTGTGTCCTTCTGAGACATCATCCTGATGAATCTCTCCTGCACTCTTATTATTGTTACCAAATCCTTCCTGTAGTATGGTAACCAAAACAGTACACTTGCCTTGAAATTGAGTGTCACATAACTGAAAATCAGTGAAATATGGCTATAACTGTGTTCTGTGGAAAGTTGCCTATTTCCAAGCGTGACTTAGCTTGTGCCTCTGATTTTAGTAATTGCAGTGGAACTTGTTATGTCTGGAGTGACTGTCATTAGACACTGAAAAGACAGTGTGTTCTTACCAGCACATTGCTAGATTGGGAAGCTTATCAGTTGTCATTCATTTACCATGCATGCTTCAGCATCCCCAATCTAATTCCATCCAGTGTGTGGAGTTACAATGATATAATCGAAGATTTGTCAGACTGGCAAACAAATGCAGTGAATGCAGCCAATGGTTGTGTTAATCCTTGAGAGCTACTGTAGAATTGGTGGAGGGTTATGAAGTGGCATTAGGTTGCAGCAACTGGATCTATCTTCAAAGATGCATGTGGATTTCTGTTTGCCCAGTCTTTGCAAGGCATTGATAGGTTCACACCAATGAGTATAATGGAAGCTATTAGAGCAGAACATCTACAATAAACTGCAATAAAATTAATCAAAAACATGATTCCTAACTTCAAGTTCAAGTTTAATTATCATTCAACCATACATGAATACCCATGAATACAGCCAAACAAAACAGCATTCCTCCGGGGCCA